>NW_025421343.1:11200000-11765000 GCF_011764305.1 Mustela putorius furo | reverse complement strand
TGATATTAATACTCAAAGTTCTTTATTATTTCCTTTATACAAGGAATGTACTTCTTAGATTTTTAGCTGGGGTTTTAAGAGTATAAATGTTACAGGGAGCTTAATAAAATACAAGATAGATACTAAAACTACAGAGTAGAATATGTCAACACAAACACTGAACATTAGCCACATTTGCTGCAATAAATTTTTTTTTATCACTGCACCCACCCACCCAACTATTCCACACAGTCCCTCACACACATATACACACACACAAACGTTCATACACATATCGCAGATGCAGAAAAAGATCTAGGCTTGGCATTGCGGTATGTACCTTTCCATTAGGAGAAGACAGATAATGAAAAAGGATGGATGGATTAATGAATGAATGAATGAATGAAAGAGGGATTTCAGAGTATTGGAACTGACCTAAGCCAGTCTGATCAAACACAATTGTGAAGATTTTTTGGTAGACTCTTGGAGCCACTATTTCAAGATACCTATTTAGCTCAGACTTTCATTTTCCCATCTGTAGCCTTTCTGCTTTCTTTTTCCAGTAGATCACTACAGAGTTAAGTATATACCTTTGCACTAAAATGGAAAGATGCTCTTTCTGCAATTATTTTTTTTTAAAGATTTTATTTGTTTATTTGACAGACATAGATCACAAGTAGGCAAAGAGGCAGGCAGAGAGAGAGGAGGAAGCAGGCTCCTTGCTGAGCAGAGAGCCCGAGCAGGGCTTGATCCCAGCACCCTGGGATCATGACCTGAGCCAGGCAGAGGCTTAACCCACTGAGCCACCCAGGCGCCCCTCTGCAATAATTTTAAATGCAGGGTGCTTGCATAAGAGGTTACATTGTACTTCTAACTTTCAAATGCGTGAATTCTAGACATCAGGTCTCTTCCATTTAATCTCCAAACCTTGTTTAAGTGTAAACTTAATGTTAGTTTGTGTGTAAGAGTAAGGGGGGAAGATGGGAAGGAGAGAGGGAGACTGAAAGCAAGATATGGATGGACAGAGAATAAGCATAAAGAACTAGGGCACGGGGCACTTAGGAGGCTCACTGGGTTAAAGCCTCTGCCTTTGGCTCAGGTCATGATGGCTCAGGTCCTGGGATGGAGCCCTGCATCAGGCTCTCTGCTCAGCGGGGAGCCTGCTTCCCCCTCTCTCTGCCTGCATCTCTGCCTACTTGAGATCTGTCTGTCTGTCAAATAAATAAATAAATAAATAATCTTTAAAAAAAAAAAACAGGCACAGAAAGCTTCATTGAGACTTAATTAAAAATTAAAAAGGTGATATTTATTCTTTTCCAAGACATACAATAGAAAATGCAACTAGAAATCAACATTCTCCTTTACTGTCAACCCTATGTCTGACTTAGTTCTATGTCTGGTAAGGCTTCAAGTGCATGTTCAGGCATATATTCCAATGTTCCACTCTCACTGCCTTCCATGAGCTCCAGCGTGTTTGCTTTTCAGTCAGAGTTACGGCACAGTTCACGTGTGACTTGCTAGGCTAGCAAAGTACTGATATGACCAATTAGTTGGCTGCCTCTGGAAACACCAAAATTATACCCAGAATCCAGTGTTGTTAAGTCAATCTCTCTTACTCATTCTTCTTTATTTTTTAACTAATTGAGCCAGAAGGGATGGATTATACATATATATTTGTTGTTTTGCATATAAATTGGAAATTATTCTTTTCCCTTACATGGGGTCACAAATAATGTTTCCTCTACTTGTATCTGAACAACAATCTCCATCTTTAGATGAGGCCTGTCCAAATCATTGGAAAATTATAACATTTGCTGACAGCCTGCTTAGAAGTGATCAATCAAAATTCCTCAAGAGAAAATTATATTTTTAAAGGAAGCTTTGTAAGTTTGATGGCTTCAAAGGTCAAGTTATTTCTTTTCTTCAACTTAAGGCCATATTCTGGAGTAAATCAATTTTAATTCAACATAGGACCTTAGTCGCCTATTTCACCTCCTATATTAACTAACATAATTAAACCTGCATTGCTATCCAAAATGCTGATTACCTTTTTCTGCTGGACAAAGTACTTCATCCGGATTTTCCTTTCATTTTCAATTTTCATTACTTGGAAAGATATTCTTCTTGTATTGAACATAAAATAAAAACAATTCCTCAGTACGTTTTTGCATTTGATAATGGGTCTCAAGGCTTTCCTACCTTCATCTGTCAGGCACTGAACTGGCTGAGCTATGGTGAGCAGTAGCCTCCCAGAATGGTGTCTAGTCAGTCCTTGGCTTTGAAGACTCAGTGAAAGTCATACAAAAGACTAACTGAGATAGAGCTCAATACCCTAAAAAAGTCTGTCTTCTTGACTTTCTCTTACTCTCTCTGCTTTTAACACCATGAACATTATCCTGAATTAGACTCACTTGATACTTCATTTCTTCATATTTCATATCCCAATGATTTGTTCTTACGTTTATCTTAGACCTCCAGTAACTGATTCAGATAGAGTGCCATCCTTCCATTGCGTCAATGCTCAAAACCAAGTGCAATTTTGCTTCTCAGATAATAACAGTCATAGGCCTCACTATACCTATTGCATGCACCATTATACACCTAGAACTTCCTTAATACTAATAGGAAAATACTGATACTTTTGGAAAGCAACTATATCTAGCAAAAACTACACTAAAATGTAGGGAGGGATAAATGAAACAAGACAAAACCAGACAGGGAGTAATCTCAGGAAACTAACTGAGTGTTGCTGCAGGGAAGGAAGGTGGGAGGGATGGGGTGCCTGGGTGATGGACATGGGGGAGGGGCATATGTTATGGTGAGTGCTGTGAACTGTGTAAGACTGATGAGTGGCAGATCTGTACCCTGGAAACAAATAATACATTATATGTTAATTTAAAAAAGAAAGAAAAAAAGAAAAACGAGATGGTACTGGCACAGGAAAAGAGAACTGACTAACGAAAAAATATAAAGAACCCAGAAATAGACCCACACATATATGGGAATTTGGGATATGATAGTCATAGCATTATAAATCAGTAGGTATAGGATAGAACTTTTTTTAAACAGTGGGTTTTTTTTTGTTTGTTTGTTTAGATTTTATTTATTTATTTGACAGAGAGAGATAGAGTGAGCACAAGTAGGGGGAGTGGGAGAAAGAGAAGCAGGCTCCCACTGAGCAGGGAGCCTGATGTAAGACTCGGTCCCACAATGCTGGGATCATGACGTGAGCCAAAGGCAGATGCTTAACCCACTGAGTCACCCAGGCATCCCTAGGATAGATTATTAATAAATGATCTTGGATAAACTATTTTTATATGGAAAGAAAAAATAAAACTGGGTAACTAATACCATAAAAAATGTAAAATCAGGTTGCCCATTCCTAATGCAACATTAGATTAATGTTTGTGCAAATTCTATGAAAAACATTAAACACATTAAAAATGTATAAAATTATTTATGAAGACATAAGACATGTAAACACGTATAAATAAAATATATAAAAGTCTTCCTAAATAAATATATATATAAAATAATTCACACTGGACATATGTTTTTCCATACCAAAATAAAATACAACATAAATAAATAATAAGATAATGAATAATTTTTATATTACTATTTAAAATAATAAAATAAAATTTAAAATCTTTATATCAGAAATTTTGTGTTTTGACACACAGACACACATACAAATTTGGGAAGATACATATTTTTAAATATCACATTCTCAGTGAAGCCTTCCTATCTAACTCACTAAAATTATGATCACTGCCCTTCTCTCCTTAAACCTGGCCTACCATTTCTTTTTTTTTTTTTTTTTTTTTTTATTTTATTTAGTTATTTGAGAGAGAGAATGAGTGGGGGGAGGGAGAGGAAGCAGACTCCCCGCTGAGTAGGAAACCTGATGCTGGGCTAGATTCCAGGATCCTGGGATCATGACCTGAGCCAAAGACAGATGCTTAAACAACAGAGCCACCCAAGCACCTCTGGGTCTACCATTCCTATTTTACTTTTACTGCAGTACACACCACCATTAACACTCTACATATTGTTCTTGTTAATTTGTATTTGTGTATCTTCTAGGACACAAACAAATCCTCTACAAGAACAGAAATTTTAATCTGTTTTGTTCATAGTTGTATCTGTAGCACATAGAAGAGTATACAGTAAATGCTTAACAAATATACATCCTTTTATATTGATAACGATGGTGCTTTCAATAAAGCACCATATATAAAGTGCTTAGTATGTGCCAAGTATTTGTAATCATACTTAATTTTCACAAAAATACGTTTAAGGTGATATTATCCACCTTTTTAATATTTGAGAATATTGCTATTTAGTGTTTTTAAGTTATTTGCCTAAGGTCACACTGTGAGAGAATATCAGTTCAAACCGATATATGTTCAATGTGAAAATTCATGTTTTTGACCACTGAACACTTGCAGATATAAGAGGCAGAGACCATGTAAGACGTTTTGTATCCTTGCCAAAGTTGCTTATGCCATTAAACCTGCTAATACATATTTAAGTTCAGGATTTCTGCTAGAATTAGGTAGGTTACTGAGTAACTAAAAGTGAGAAAATAGTTGATTCTAACAAAGGATGAGACAAACAAGAATACAGAAGTACAATTTTAACCAATTCATTTGTCAGAATGCATTAATAATCACAGTGGACAATGTGAGGGAGTTCATTCCTCTAAATCAAGATGGTGTCAGTCCAGATTTTCTTTTTCTCCCTTCAAATGTGTTAAGAATATAGATCTTCAGGAAAGTGTAATCAGTCTTACAGAAGAAAAGCACAAAGAAATAAAAACCTGCAAAAAAAAAAAACCTAAAAACTACTCAAAGTGATATGAACTTTTAACTTTCTTTTCATTAAATTATATTTTCTGCTTCATCTTTAATAATACATTCAACTTTTATTTATATGTTATAATAATTAAGCTTATTTGTTCTACTCCTTCAGTTATGACTCTTATTGCTTAAAATGTGCCAGATATTCTTCTTGGGATTGGTGATCTAGCAGGGAACAAAGTGAAAATAAAATTTCCCCTCTCTATAAAGCTTCTATTTTGGTTGCTTTTTCTTAATTCATGTTGAGTTATTTTGTGAGACCAACTGGTAGGATTCTGCTTTGTTCTATTTTTGTTCTTATCTTCTTCACTGAATCCAGAATCATAAGAATTTTCATTCATACTTATATATTTTATAGTACCTAAGTTTAAACAAAGAAACACGTGAAATTCTTTTCCACCCACTTTATTTTGATGAATCCATGAACTGTGGGATTCTTTTTTTTTTATAAGTTAATTAGAGCACAATTAATTCGTGTTTCTTCTTCAAAGGCACTTGTTTTATTTGAGACCAACCTTGTAAACTTCTTATTTTATCTTCTACTATTTTTAGGAAGCTGAAGTAGTTTGTCTAAATTACACACCTGAATAAAGATTTAAACCAAAAAAAAAAAAAAAACCTCACAATTACAAAGTCATTACAAAGGATCACTATATAGCTATTATTTTTAAAGTTGATACTAATTTCTTGTTTTTTAGTTGATACAATCTTTTGAAATAATTCTCGGTAACTTAACTAGATTTTAGAATCAATTATCAAATAACACTAAATTTCCAATTATTTATGATCAGGAACCATGCACATTTCTGACTAAAACATCATTATTATTTATTTTTTCATTATTATTATTATTATTTCTGTCCACAGAGAAGTAGAATATTAAGTACAATGGTAGGTTATTTTGGGTACTGTCCCATATTTGAATCAAATTGTGGAGCCATTATTGAGCAAATCAGCAATACTAGCTAAGTGAACTGACTGTATTAGTGAAGTCTTCATCTCAACAATAAAATGATATTGTGAAATGCATATAATTATTTTGAGATTTAAAGTAAGAGAATCTAGTACAGAAGGCAAAAGTTATAGTGGTTAATATCATCATCATCATCATCATCACGAAGTATCAAAGCTTTTATCCCACAACCTAATACAGTATATGTTGGAAACATGACTGACTTTAAGATGGTATACCAAGTTGATTTAGATCTACATGTTATCTTCAATGTGCTATCTAACCTGCTAATTAGATTGAAAGAAGTTTTAGATGTTCTGGGTGCCTGAATGGCTCAGTCAGTTAAGCATCCGGGTCTTGATTTCAGCTCATGAACATGATCTCAGCGTCATGGTATCAAGCCCTGCATGGGACTCCATGCTCAATGTGGAGTTTGTTCGTCTCTCTCTCTTTCTCTATCTGCCCCCTGCTCATGCGTGCATGCGCACACACACACACACACTAAAATAAATGAATAAATCTTTTAAAAAAGATATTTTAGTTGTTCTGCTTTCTTAAAAGTATAGATCCTTTATTATGTTTCTTACAATCAAAAACTAAAGAAAATGGAACAATCCAGTATCTAAAAATCCAGCTGTGCTATTAAAGATGATGCATTGGGCGCCTGGGTGGCTCAGTGGGTTAGGCCGCTGCCTTCGGTTTGGGTCGTGATCTCAGGGTCCTGGGATCGAGTCCCGCATCCGGCTCTCTGCTCAGCAGGGAGCCCGCTTCCTTCTCTCTTTGCCTGCCTCTCTGCCTACTTGTGATCTCTCTCTGTCAAATAAATAAAATCTTAAAAAAAAAAAAGATGATGCATTATAAAAGTGTAATTTAAGTCCTAGTTCTCCTTTTAAAGTAAGTTTCTAAAATCATACTTTTAGCTAGAATAAGAGGTAACCTAAAAAGCAGAGTAAATGTCTGTTAAATATTGTTTATTCACTGATGTGATTAAGTGAGGTAACCATGCTGCATGAAGGTTTTCCTGAGCAGAGAGCATTTCCTTAAAGAAGTGCTTAACAGTGGTTTGAGTGATAGATGACTATAATGAGATTGAAAAAGACAATGTCTGCAAGAACTTTTAGCTTTCATATGCTGGTCCCTTGAAGACAGGAAAAGAGAGCCTCAGCTTGTCTCTCTAACAACTAGAAGCCTACAGAAGAACGAGAATGAGCAAAAGCCTTGGGACAGAAGGTCTAAAACTGTGTGTCTGTGGGTGAATATGGTGAATATTTTGATATCAGTAAACTGCAGGTATGCTAGTTATAAGGGGGAAATGAGACTAAGAACACATAGCATCTAGTTGCTAAAGTGACTTGAATAATTGCCATTATCTATGAATGGTACCTTTCATTATTTTTTGCCTGTGGGATACTGTCTAGAGAAAAGGAGTTAGGGGACTGTGAGCCCTAAGGGGTGTGAGGTTGAACCACGCTGAGAAGATAGTAGAGAATTATCAGAGTGGTTGAAGGAAGCCAGTGAATATGTTTAACCTTATACATGAGAAATGCAAATGTTAATTTAGGAAGTCTATTAGGTATATCCAGTTAATTAATTCACATGCTCATTTATTTACTCAACAGATCCAACAGAGTTCTGTCCTCTAGGCATGGGACAGACATAAGGAGAGCATTAATCTTCACCTTATCCTCATGGCCAATAAGAATCTCAGCTGTTACCAATTCTGGCTGATCAAGCATGGTTTAGTCTCCTGACATCTTCCTTTTGTGGCTTTGGAGTGGGGCCAAGGAATCAGTATGTCTAAAATATTCCAGTGTGTCTAAAATGTGGAGACAGAAGAACACCGGTATCAACTCATCACATCACTCATCTCTGTGTAACTGAATGCACTTGGATGCAAAGTCCTCAATGGCTCTTGTCTTCAAATCCTTGGCCTTCCCTTCCCTGTGCACACATAGGCCCAAGCCTGGCAAAGGTCCATCGGTTGATTCCGCTTTAATTTCACAGATGGCACTGACATTCAATCAGGTCAGTATTAATGTTGTTTCCATTCCTAGACAGAACCCTAGTTTTAATTACGCCCAAATGTCAAACAGTGCAGCACTGGGTAATGCTTTTGACAAGAATAGTCATTTAATAAATTCATTCATTGCTCATTTATTTATTCAACATACCCAGTGGATTTCTGTTCTGAGAACTGTGCCTCAACAGTCACATCTGTAAAACAGAGATCACCCTAATGTCTAACTGATTGTTGTGAGAGTAAACACAATGCCTAGTATAGGACACATTTTTTTTTTAAAGACTTTATTTATTGACCAACAGAGATCACACGTAGGCAGAGAGGCAGGCAGAGAGAGAGAGGGAAGCAGGCTCCCTGCTGAGCAGAGAGCCCGATGCGGGGCTCGATCCCAGGACCCTGGGATCATGACCTGAGCCAAAAGCAGAGGCTTTAACCCACTGAGCCACCCAGGCGCGCTAGAATGCATTTTCCAATATACCAGCTAATAATAATAAAGATGAAAATAGATTTTCTGTTTCTTCTGATTAAGCAAAAATAAAATCTTAATTTAGCAATTAGGTTTTTGCCTTGATTCTCAAATGATTGACTATTTTGTTACTTTGCCTGGTTTCTCTGAAACTATAACATTGTTTACATAAGAACTCTCAAAATGTAGAGTATTTTTCCTAATTGAAACTTCAGAAAGGGAAAAGTTTCAGTTTTTGTCTCCTGAGGGGCAATTTGGAGATGCAGGGGTTTAAGTATAGACAATGGTTCATATTTAATATGCCAGGTTGCAACAGTAGGTAGTGCCCTGCTTGTCTACCAGTAAATGTTTCCTGAGCTCTCGCTACTGCACTTCTTCCAACAAGATTATCTTTCACTGAGCACTTGTCATATACTTCAGAATACAGAGAATTAGTTAATTCATTAGTTAATAGCAGAATATTGGTTATCTATCATCTCTTATATTTTATAGACGAGGAGAAGAAACCTGAGATTAAGGTGATGTGTTCAAGGTAACAAAGCAAATGTGATAACTAAGATTCCAGCACAGCTTTGGTCAAATCTGAAAGTCATGTTCCTTCTGTATCTCTGAATACAAAACTATTTCAATATCTTAGAGTGCACTTATTTTACAACTGCTTAAATTGATTTATCAGTTGGACACTGAGGTTTAATGTGCTTCATACAAAGAACACCAGTTACCTTTGTACATAACAGCTCACTTAGATATCTACTTTACAATTTTTATAACAACTCTGTACAGAGTAATATTCTTTGTTTGAATGTATAGGTGGTAATGGGTGTCTATTCTTCACTACCACAGACATTCTAAGTACAACAAGGAATATCTTGACCATAATATAAATACAATTCCGACATCCTTCAATTATTATGTAGTTTAAGTAACTAAGGACAAATGTATACGGTTAAACAATCCATTGGATCCTTTTTAGTAGGATTTTAGAAGGATAGGGTTTTAGAAAGAAATTAAATCTTAAAGAGAAAATACCTTTGTGGAAGACTTTCAATGGAGAAAAAGTTTCACAAAAGAGGATTCAAGGATGACTCCAACAACTTAACAATTTTAGGCACTTCTAAAATCAGTAATTTTATATAAATGGCCTCTAAAACATATCACTTCTATCCCAGAGTTAGATTAAGCAGACTATAAATATGATATGGGAGCTAAGAAAAAGGGAAGATTCCTTCCCCCATCAGAAAAACCCTAAGAGCCTTCTCTCATGGGAAGTTACAGGGAGCACTAAAACAAGCTGCCAAGTGGAAATACTATACAATAACTACTACTAGAAGCTTGATCTTTATTTCACCAACTAGTCTCATCATTGAACACTCCAGACCAAAGTGTTCAAGACTGCGGTCTACTCAAAGACATTTCCTAATTTCCTGGTTAAAGGAAATAAACTTGAATGTCTTCATGTAAACTTGATTTACTAGAATCACATACTTTATATTCACATGCATTCACATGTAATAAAATATACAGTATGTGCTAAATAAGATTAAATGATGTAAAGAGTGCTAATATAATGACATTATATACCAGAGGATTCCATATCAGTCATTTTAGTATAATGCAAAGAAATCCATCCTAAGGGGTAAATCTGTAAAACAAATCTGCACTGAAATACTTCTATAGTTCTAAGAATAGTTTGGCAGGATAATGAACAGCAGATTTAAATCGAAGAGCAATTATGTAATCACTTGCTGAGATAATGGTAGGCACAGGTAACATAATACATAGGAATGGTTTTTCCTAGTTATTAACTAGTGGGACTAACAAAAGAATGTGGATAAGAAGATGCTGGTGAAGACCATCTCTGGAGGCACATACGATTATTCCTCAACCCTAGATAAAGACATGAACACCTACCGTGATGTGCACCTGTTATCCACTCTGATGTATTCAATCATTTAAAAAAATATTTATTATTTAATTTCCCATAAAACCCTTTTTCAGAATTTCTCAGGCTTATCCAAACTCCACTTTTCACAGTTCTCCTTCCTCTCTCTAAAAGTGGATAGATTATACACATTTATAATCATGAGACATGAGAGGATATTTTGATATGTAAATACTTAGTGATAAATCATGAATATGCATTCATTAAGCATAACATGGAAAATTGTATCTGAAAAAGAATACCTTATTCTTTTGCTATGTTCTTTCTTATTGTAAGAGAAATTCTAGTTATGAGTTGTTTTTGGTTTGTTGGTTTTTGTTTTGTTTTTAAACACTGCATGGACTCTGAAATAGAGAGATGTGGAAGCAGAGAATACTCAAAGCGTATCTAGCAATTTAAGATTGTCAGGGCTGCTGGCTAAAAATGGATTCATCTGGCTCTGCCCTACCCACTGCATGATCTTTTCAGTGTTCTTTCTCACTATAACCTTACATATTCAAGATCTTGAATTATCAACTTGATTCTTCCCTCCTGAGCTCCTGACATTACTGCCAGTTTTCTACTAGGTTCCAAATCAATTCAGGCAACTGGGACTTTTCTTCACCACCTATATCAAGGTTATTATTAATTTTTTTTAGTAATTCTTTTATGAATTCTTTTTTAGGTAGATATCTACATATTATACTTTTTTTAAAAAAAGATTTTATTTATTTATTTGACAGAGATCACAAGTAGGCAGAGAGACAGGCAGGCTCCCTGCCGAGCAGAGAGCCCGATGCGGGGCTCCATCCCAGGACCCTGGGATCATGACCCGAGCCAAAGGCAGAGGCTTTAACCCACTGAGCCACCTAGGCGCCCCCATATTACACTTTTGTAATACACACACACACACACGTTACTTTTTTAAAGGTTAAAGAGAAATACAATAAACTGTATTAATTGTTTCTAAGTAACTAGCTGCTACACAGTATGCAGTGAGTAGTCTGAGGCCTAGATAGAGCAACAGGTTTGGAATTTTCCAATAATAAAGGAACATCCAGGAGCAAGAGGATTCACAGGGATGCAAGATTAATTATCTGTTATATTCAGTCTCAGCCATTTTATGTTTTCCCTTGCCTGCCATGCCCACCCCAAGTCCTTTAAGTATAAGAATGTTCCTGGAAGCAGTTGATTGGCATTTTGCAATGACCAAAGTGGGTTTTTTACTACTTTTTGTTGTTTTCCTGTAACTTTACTGGTGGGGATGCATCAGGTTCTGCTCTAAGCATCATTGCTTCTCTTAGTTTAAGTGGCTTTATATTCTACAGTGTGTAGACAATTTCAGGAGAATTAATGAATAAGCAGGAAATACGCATTGTTGTTGTTACTTTTGGATCCATTCTAACATTCTATTTGCCGTTTTTGTTTTTTTTTTTTTTTTTTTTTTTTTTTTCACTAAGTAAACATGGCCCTATTCCAAGAACACATGAAGGCAGTACCAAAGGTCAATGAAGAGAAACTGGGAGATTCTGTGCATGATTTGAGAAATGGGGCTTTGGGTATAAAGTCAAACTCCAGGGTAGATACAAAGGACAAAACCATGGAAATATTAAAAGTCATGGTTCAGAGAATGCTGTGAAACTGACAAGTTTGGGAACATATACACAGGATGTGAACCAGTAACAGCACAAAGTCAGAGCTCAAGGCATATTGGGCCAAAGAGCCCCTTTCATAGCCTGGGTCTGATGTGGCTTTAATAAGCATCATATGCAGGGGCACCTGGGTGGCTCAGCTGGCTGAGCATCCAACTCTTGGTTTTGGCTTGAGTCATGATCTCAGGGTCATGGGTCATGATCACAGGGTTGTGAGATCCAGCCCTGCATCAGGCTCTGTGCTCAGCTGGGAATCTGCTCAAGATCCTCTCCCTTCTCCCTCTGTCCCTTCCCCGACTTGCATGCACACATTCTCCCTCTCTCTCTCTTTCTCTCTCCCTCTCAAATAAATCAATCTTTAAAGATAAAAGCAGTATATGCATTTTTCTGCATCCAAGTGTCTTAAAAACCCAGCCCAGTTTTGTACTTGTCAAATCAAATAATACATCTTTTAACAATCACCTTGAATTAGACTTACTTCCTGGAAAAATTAGGAATTATTGCATTAGGTAAGTGTGCTACTAGAAATGGTTTCAGATATGCATCAAATATTCCACTACTTGATTTTACACTTATGCTGCATATGTGTAATCTCATTTTGTTACCATTATCTCATCACGGTCAGACATCCCCTTCCAGCTTAGAAATTCTCTCAATAGTAGAAGGATTTTAGTTCACTGTCTGACCAATTTAACTTCTGTAAACAGGAAACAGAGATGACCATTTTAGAGGAAAACTAACCATGTATATTTTGTGGGAATGAAAATTTTCATTTAATTGATCATCAGTAACATACACTTGATTATCAACATGAATTTTGGAAAACATTTTTTAAAACCAGAATTTAGAAAGTTATTTTCATATATCTTTTCAACACTCATTCTCAACTTAAGAAATTTACTGTCATTGTCTCATCTTCAGGGAAAGTATCAGGGCAGCCAGTCAATGATTGCTTGCTTTCTGAGCCATGAATAATTCCATAGCAATTGTCTGTATGTTTGGAATAGTGGAGGATGGACAGCAGATTCATTGCTGGGAAATATAATCTCTGTAATGGCCTTTGTCACATTTTGCAGCATATAAAACATTCCTCGGAGACAAATATGACTCACTTAGTTTGCAGCTAGCTCTTTAGGCTCCATCCGTCTTCTCAGATGTGTCAGTAAAGACACTAACGGCATGGTGGAGTGTGTTCTTCAGGGAAGTTTCATTTACTCTTTAATGCAACAACCATTTATAAAACACTGCTAGAGAAAACAGTCATCTGAAAGAAACTCATCAGTGGCAATACCATCTCATTCTGAAAGCTGATTCAAATGAACCAAGGCAAAGCAAATTTAACTTCCTCAGAGATGTCCTCGACTGATTATCCCCTCCTAGCACAGGAGAACAACACAAAACCTCAGGGCGGGAAGCTAATATTACCTTCTTTCCTCCTGATACAGTTATGTGCTCCCACTAGAGGGCTTTCCTCCATAGAGGTACCATGCTTTGACCTTCAGCAAGCTAAGCCAACAACGCAACTCTTGACACCCATTTTTCTACGTGTTGCACCATGATTATCCTATTGGAAAATGGGATGATAAGAACATAATTGGTGAAAGAAATATAAATGTCGTGTATGTGTGTGTGTGTTTAATATAAGGTTGGAGACAGAGAAAATATTTCCTCTATGAAAGACAGAATGAAGGAGAAAGAGAGAGAGAGAAAGGAGAAAGGAAGGAAGGAAGGAAGGAGAGAGAGAAGAGGAGAGGACAGGAGAGGAGAGGAAAGGAAAGGAAGTAATAGTGTTTCCTAGGTGGTTCAGTCGGTTAAGCATCTAATTCTTGATTTTAGCTCAGGTCATGATCTCAGTGTCATGGGATTGAGTCCCGCATCAGGCTTTGCGCTCAGTGCCAAGTCTGCTTATCTCTTTCCCTTCCGCTGCTTGAGGTCTGTCTCCCTCTCTCTCTCACTAATAAATAAATAAAATATTCAAGAAGGAAGGAAGGAAGGAAGGAAGGGAAGGATGGAGGGAGGGAGGAAAGAAAGAACGAATGAATGAAAGAGAGAGAGAGAGAATGAATGGATGCCTATGTCTATTAAACCACCAGAGGTGGTTCTTCGACAACAACAACAAAAAAAGGTAAAAGTGGATAGATTTTTTTTCAGTCCTCTCCAATTAATTTCATAATAGCCCAGATAGGAAAAGTCACAGAAAAATGAGTATTCTTTTTCTCTGTGTGAGGGACTTCCTTCCACAGGAAAACAGCTTACTAGGAAAATGTACTTTAGCAATACTCTTAGCTTTCATCACGCTTATCTTGCCCATTATGGGTCTCAAGTTTTTAGACGAATCCCACTGACGTGTTCTTCCTCAGGCTGTTTTATATCATCTTCTCCTGAACTTTTGTTGTGTAATGCCATTGATCCAATATTGCAATAATAAAATAAATGATGAAATAATGATACAATTATTCTAGGCCAAGTGCCAGTAGCTGGTAGTGGCTTAGAACACTATGACCTTTTGGAGCTTTGGCAAGTCCATCAAAACCTGCACAGTATCACCCAAAAAAATGGTTATGTAGAAAGTTTTTAGGAAATGGTGTAGATTTAACACATTAATTGGTATTTGTTTGCTTTTATTCACTAGGCACCATACAGCTAGCACTTGTCAGTACACTGTTCCTGTTCACTTCAGAGGTAATTTGTCTCTGCTTCTGATGCTGGCTGTGAGTTTATCAAACCATCACAGTCCCCTTCTCATGTGTGACACAGTTCCTGGTTGTACACACACACACACACACACACATCCTGCTGCCATTTGCTAGTTATCAACCAGCTAAGGAAGGGAAGCTCAAAACCATGGGAATTACACACTGGATCTTAGAAAAAACTTTTCTGTAGCTAACAAGTTAGGTACCAAACAGTGTGTCAACTACGTCAGTAGAGATTCAGTCATTTCTCAGAGACAACTGCAACTATGACACAGATGAGAGGAAAGATGGGGAGAGAGGCTTTGGTTAACACAGTTGTGCAGTATTCTTATTCCAGGTATAGATTTTTTTTTCTGATGAGAATGAAAACATCTATTCATCAGACTACAGGAACCACTTAACATTGACCTTCTTACATATCTTTTATTGGATTATATCCTACTTTATATTTTTAATTTTTAAAACAATTGTTAAATTTAATACATGTCTTTTCCATTAGAAAGGTAGTATGGAGCATGAAAAATTATTTTCAAGTAGGGAAATATAAGAAAGTGTTACTGTAAGGACATGAACACTAGTGCTAGACTTGGCTAACAACTAGAAGCTGAAGGAAAGGGTTATATTCTTCTGGGATTGCACACTGTAGGGATATGCCAGATACTTCTTCCAAAGCAATAATTCCTTTAAAAAAAAAGGCAAGATCAGGGCACCTGGGTGGCTCAGTCTTTAGTGTTTTCCTTCGCCTCAGGTCATGATCCCAGGGTCTTGGAATTGAGACCCATATTGGGCTCCCTGCTCTGCAGGAATTCCTGCTTCTCCCTCTCTCATTCCCTCTACTTGTGTTACCTCTTTTACTGTGTTTCTCTCTGTCAAATAATTAAAATCGCTAAAAAAAAAAAAAAAATCTTTAAAAGAAAAGACAAGACCTGGGTTGCCTGGGTGGCTCAGTAGGTTAAAGCTTCTCTGCCTTTGGCTCAGGTCATGATCTCAGGGTCCTGAAATGGAGCCCCGCATCAGGCTCTCTGCTCAGCGGGGAGCCTGCTTCTTCTTCTCTCTCTCTGCCTGCCTCTCTGCCTACTTGTGATCTCTATCAAATAAATAAATAAATAAATAAATAAAATCTTAAAAAAAAAAAAAAAAGACAAGACCTGTCTTTTTCAACAGATTGTGTGGAAATACTGAGTATATGAATATGAAACACATGAATATAAAAAGGGTCAAAACCTGGTCCTTCCTCATATCACATACAAAACTTAGTTTGGGATAGATAGATCACAGACTTGAGTGTAGACATCTATAATACTAAAAATGTAAGAATAACTTACAGCTCAGTAGTTCTATTATTAAGCATAGATGAAAAATGAATTAAAAAAATAAATAATAAAGCTAGTGTAGGCAAAAGATATGTATAACTAATGCCCATGAAAGTTTTTTCACGGTAGCTCCAAATTAGAAAGATTCGAAGGGTCCATCAGCAGTATAGTAGGATAAATACATAAATTTAGTGGGACCCTACAGAGTTATCAAAACAAAGTCCTGCTATATGCAGTAACATGATAGGCATAAACCCAGAAACAGAGCACTTGCTTTTATCACTCTAGTTACATAAAAGTCAAAAGCAGCAAAAACAGAAATGGTTCACTCTGGGTGAGGGTTACTGACTGAGAGGTGTTCAATGAAACTTTCTCAAGTATTGAAATTTTGGAGCCACTCAAGTTGGAACAGTGGTTAAGAAGGTGTATGTGCTTATGAACATCTTCTCAGTTACACATTTTCATTCCGTATACTTTCCTCTGTGTATGCTCTCCATAAATAAAAAAGGTGAGTCGAGGGCACCTGGGTGGCCCAGTGGGATGAGCCTTTGCCTTCTGCTCAGGTAATGATCTCAGGGTCCTGGGACAGAGCTCCATGTTAGGCTCTCTGCTCCACGGGGAGCCTGCTTCCCCCACTCTGTCTGCCTGCTTCTCTGCCCACTTGTGATCTCTCTCTCTCTCTTTCTCTCTCTAATAAATAAATAAAATCTTTTAAAAAAAAAAGTGAGATGAAGAAGTAGGGACTATGGAAGTGATCCATAGTTTTTGCAGGGAGCCTCGGTGTTTGTTCTTGCCTCATTTGTGATAGGCCACATTCATGTTCGGAATGAATCTGAGTGTCTTATCTGGGTCTCAAATGCCTAACTTCTTTCTGGGATGGCTTCCCTCCTTCACTGATCATGAGTAAATCAGAGCTCTTAACAATTAAACTGTTTATATCTCAAAAGTTAAAACTTGAGTTTTGGACTCTCTTGAATCCTTGGGGTGGCCAGCGGATAAACTTATCTAATTCTTTGCACCGGTTTGCCACGGCCCTTCAGGAATGTCACCGAAATGCACACACAATTCAAGACAAGACACGCCACATGCCTCCTATTAAGTACGACACCGTATGTGCAAAGTGTGTTAAAAATCTGCTGTTCCTTTGCTTGTTTTTTAAAAAATTTTCTATCTGGATCCCCTTCTGAAAGTCCCGTCCTTAAACTACATTGCTCCACAGGTGCCCTAACGCAAAGACCAAACACAGACACTTTCTTTCTTGGCTTCCAGAACTCTGGTATACTAATACCAATAGAACTGATCCTGGAAGTGAGTTGGAAAAGTACATTTAAATAAAACCAATTTAAATTTCATTTTAAATAACGGTTGGGTTTTCAGGAACTCGAGAAGCAAAATAATCAGGTTCACTTCTTTTTGGATTTAATTTATCCTTTCAAAAGAGAGCCCAGTTTGTAGTCATATTGATTTTGTGGACATTGAAAATGTTTCTTTTTTATGTTGTGTGTAGTCTGTACCTAGCCTATGATATATCAGCTTCCAAGGGAAGAAAAAAAAGACAATATTACCAATTTTGTCATCCTTCCTTCATTTCCTTTACATAGCATATGTCTGCTGGACAGGAGGCCTTTAGAAAAAGAAAGAAAGAGTAAAATGGAAGGGGGACCTATACAAAGCATGAGTCCCTCATTAAACTCCTATTAAGGGGAAGACAAAGAAGAGAAAATCAATAAAGAAGAAAGCAATCAGAAGGATATTAGATATAGGGAAGAAAAGCCGTGGTAGTAACTACCACTACTTACTCAGTGTTTGGATTACTACAAATTCTAACTATAAAATGTGTTAAACTTCACAATTACTCAACAAGAAGGAAGGAGGAGAGGAGTGAAGGAGAAAGAAGGAACGAGAAGGGAGGCAGGAGCAGAGAGATGAGCCTGGAGTAGACAGGGAAAAGCTCCAAAAGGAATGGATGGAAAGGAAGCTGGCTTCCAAGGTATGGGGCCTGTGTGGTTTACACAGGTCCCCCTGATCAGAACAGCCTCGGATTGAGTTTAATGCCCTGCTGTCTCCTTACTGACAATCTTAATCATTTCTTAAGAAAAAGCCCTATGGGGCGCCTGGGTGGCTCAATCGTTAAGCATCTGCCTTCGGCTCAGGTCATGATCCTGGGGTTCTGGGATCAAGCCCCATGTCAGGCTCCCTGCTTGGAGGGAGCCTGCTTCTCCCTCTCCAGCTCCTCCTGCTTGTGTTCCTTCTCTCCCTATCTCTTTCTGTCAAATAAATAAATAAAAATCTTAAAAAAAAAAAAAAAGAAGAAGCCCTATATTTTCATTTCACACTGGGCCCTGCTAATTATGTGGCCCATCCTGGATACAATTTTGGTAAAAGATATAAAAGGAGAGAGAGTGTATTGCTAAACTTACAGGTCTCAGTTTCTATAGTCCAGTTCTTAAGAAAAGAATTACAGAGTCTGGAAAGGGAAGAACTATAGTTTAGATTTAAAAAAAGATATTCTAGATTCATGTTTAGGACGCTCAACACTCACAGTCTATTTTTTTTTTTTTTTGAAGAATTTTTATTTATTTACTTGACGGAGAGAGAGAGCACAAGCAGGAGGGGTAGCAGAGGGAGAGGGAGAAGCAGGCTCCCCACTGAGCAAGGAGCCAGATGAGCAAGGACTCAATCCCAGGACTCTGGGATCATGACCTGACCCAAAGGCAGTCATTTAACCAACTGAGCCACCCAGGTGCCCCTCATAGACCATTTTTGAGTTGGTATATACTTGTTCAGATATCTCCGTCAGTTGTTCTGAGCAGACTGTGAGAGTGGTTTAGATGATGAGGGGAGTGTTATTATTGGGATAGGAAAACCTCAGCTGGAATTTATTTCTGCTCACTTCTAGGGTCCAAAGAATAGAGAGATGCCTTCCAAATTTCAGTACAATACCCACCATTACCTGTTAAAGTTTAGAGTATTTCATTATAAGGCCCAACCTGAGGAGGTAGGAATGACTGTTTTCTTCACTTAACAAGGATCATATGACAGCTCACAAGACATACAGTTATTATAGTATCTCGAAAAGAAATATGAAATGGGTGAATTTGAAACAAAATTAATAATTGTGCTGGCAAGATGTATTTATTTAAATTCAGGTATTTTGAGAGTAAATAAATCCCAGTTCATGTGGAAGCCCCTTATTCCCTCCCTTTCGCTTGTATGACCCTCTTTCTCCCTACCGTTTTTTGCAGAGACATCAGAAACTACACAGAGAACAAAAGCAGATGACACTTAGCATATGACTCAGGCTGTGGGGATCCAAAAGTGCTTCAGACACAACATAGAATCAATTGGACCTGGCTTCAGTTGGGAGTATTTTCCTTCCTTGGGAGGAATGGGAGAAGGAAGGGAATCTAAAAGGGTTCTGATTCTGAAATCCGGTATGTGGGGGTGTGGGGGGGGGGGTTGTTCCCAGTATCACCAACCAATTCTCTGCAACACCACCTGGGACCCTTAATATTTAATTAAATTCTAACACTACCTACCTGGAGACAGTATCAGATCCCATAGGTTAAGAGCTCAGTTCTCCAGATTGCCCCCCAAATTCAGATGCCAATCCCAAGTAGTAGGCCTCCAGGACAACTTTTGTCCAGTTTGGCTACAAATCAGAGGTTCTCACAACTCATTCCTCAGGTGTGATTAATTTGCCAGCTTGGCTCACAGAACTCAGGGAAACATGTTTGCCAGTTCACCGAAGAACATGATAAAGGATACAGATGAACAGTCTGTTAAAAAAATACAGAAGGTGAAGTCTGGGAGGTCCCAGTGTAGGAGCTTCTGTCCCATGGAGTTGGGTTGGGTCATACCCCTGGTGTGGATATATTTACCAATCTGGAAGCTCTCTGAACCCTGTACTTTGGGATTTTTATGGAGGTTTCCTTATATAGCCATTATACATCATTAACTCCACTTCAGCCTTTCTACCTTCTCAAGAGAATGAGGAGCTGGGCCAAAAATTCCAAACTTCTAATAATCATGGTTTGTTCCTTCCAGTGACCAGACCCCATCCAGGTGCCCACTGAGTCACCTCACTAAAACAAAATATATTTCTATCCCACAGGAAATTACAAGGATTTCAGGAGCCTTGTGTCAGGAACAGGAGTAAAAGACCAAATATTACTCATATTAGCAAAAGATGCTCCTACACCCTTATTGCTTAGGAAATTACAATGGTGTCAGGAGCTCTCTGCTAGAAACCAGGGTGGGGCAGGGCAGAGACCAATATATATTCTCCTATGTCACAGAACCGAAAAGGGCTAAATTCTTCATTTGGGGATTTGGAAGAAGTGAGGATTAACAATGATGAAAACCAGGATTTATGAGTAGTCCATGGAACATGTATCTGAGACATGACTACTGTTCCCTGAAGCCCTGGTTTAGCCCTGGGGTGAAAAGGAGTAAGGTGGATAAATCAAGGACATGAAAAAGTCACTGGAAAACGTGAGTAAAGAAGCATTTAAAATGGGTGAGCTAGATGATATGTACTGATTACATAACAGATAAGCAAGTTTCTTGGGATGGGGCCCAGGATGAGCTCAGTGAAAGTTTTAAAAACTAATACTGAGAAAGACATGATAAAGGCAGAGTGAGAGCAGCAATGGAAGAAAGAAAATAATACCCATCTACCTAGTTTAAGAAGAGAGAAGAAATACTCTGTAAGAAAAGAGATTGAAAGCTTAAGAACTTAAGATGAAAGTCTAACCTAGAAATCTACTAAAAATAGTTTAAAAAATGGAGATGCATTCTTATTTGGCTGGTTTAAAAATCAGTCAATTTATACTTATTTATGAATCAGACAGAGTAAGTGGGCCTGAAAATTCAGGTAAATTGATGGATAATGATACATAAATACACAAATAGATAGCAGAAGAGATAATTTAAAAGAACATACTGCAATGACATTCACAAATAGTTATTTGATCCAAAAAAGTCATTAAAAAGTTTAAAGATAAAAATAGGTATAAAATAAATTGGAAACATACCTTTAAGCCTTTGGGAGTCCTACTGTACAGCTGTATACGATATGGGATAATCCAGCAGGGAAGACCACTGACGAGTGTGGAGGACTTACAAGTATAATTTTCAAAACCCCCTTCAGATGACAGACCCTATTCTGCCCCAAGCTCATGTTCATTTGCGCACCTTACACAATGAAAATAAGGACCAAATGGAAGCTGACATTTTAAAGGTTTTAAAGGTACTGTATGGTGACTAATGTAATGTAATAAAACAAAATTATTTTTTAAAGAAAGGTTCACGGGAGACATTTGTAGGAAGAAAGGAACCATAGTTAGGATCTGGAGATGAGAGCTGTTAATAATGCGGTTTCTAAATTTATGAATTCACAAGAAGAAAGAAACATTTAAAAATACCTTTGGAGGGGACGCCTGGATGGCTCAGTGGGTTAAGCCGCTGCCTTCAGCTCAGGTCAGGATCCCAGGGCTCTGGGATCAAGTCCCGCATCAGGCTCCTTGCTCAGCGGAGAGCTTGCCTCTCCACCTCTGCCTGCCTCTCTGCCTGCTTGTATGCTTTCTCTCTCTCTCTTTCTGACAAATAAATAAATAAAATCTTAAAAAAAAAAAAAAAAAAGGGCTCTGGAGGTAATACTACCAGAAGAATAGTTATTAAGTCCAAGTGGATTTTCTGTGAATGGAACACTGTGACAAGTTCTCCTTGCCCATACCTTCTCCCATTCTGGCAACAATACTAAGTCTCTGCCTTGGTCCTGGCCAGCAACAGCAACATGGACTTATTGATTTTGTATTGATAGTGAGTTGACCTACTGCTTTTTGCTCCCATCTGTCACATCTGGTATAAAAATAAAATAATTAGGACTTTTTGCATTTTTCAGTCTTCATCATGTGGATCTGCCATCCAAACAGATCATTATAAACCATATTCTTCAAAAAAATACTCTCTTTTCATGACAGCCATTACATATGACGGTGAAATATCCAAACCACAGCAGCAAATAATGGTTAAGGCACATTTATTACTTTTACTCTATAGGTTACCTATTTTCAATGTATACTGGAAGGAGCCCCAAGATGCTCAAGTGATGAAATAATCTGCATTAAGTCTAAATGAAGCTCTTTCATCTGAGAAAACAAACTAAAAGTTGATAACAGAGGATCTCGGACATTACCTTTCGGAACTTAAATGCAAATTAAAAGGAACTATATTTGTTTGTTGTTGTTGTTGTCATCCCCCACCCCCACTGGGTACTTAATGAATGAAAAGCTACTCAATTGTATGACACTTGTTGAGACACTTCTCCATGAGTCTCTCATATTCCAGGCCCTCTTCTTGGGTACATTTTGACTTCAAGACCCAGACTTCTCTTTGTCTGGACCACCATTGTGTTTGTGAGGAGCAACCTTGAAGAATGAAGTAATGTTTCTCTGCAGAAAAGAACAGAATTACTAACAGGAGGCTACAAAGCAGTGGGATCCCCAGGCTCAATGTTCTCCTGTAATACAACTTACTCCGTGTTTGGGTATTTAGCCTGGTGGTACTCAACTAGAATGATTTTGTTTCCCAGAAACATTTGGGAATGTCTGGAGACATTTACTATGGAGGGTTTGGAATACACACACAAGCATGCGCGCGCGCGCGCACACACACACACACACACACACACACAGTATTCTGTATGTACATATACCCACCTGTATGTAACATAATACACACACAGAGAGAGTGATAGCAAAAAGTATATTGTATAGGGGCACCTGGGTGGCTCAGTGGGTTGAGCCTCTGCCTTCAGCTCAGGTCATGATCTCAGGGTCCTGGGATCGAGCCCCACAATGGGCTCTCTGCTCAGCAGGGATCCTACTTCCCCTTTTCTCTCTCTGCCTGCCTCTCTGCCTACTTGTGATCTCTGTCTGTCAAATACATAAATAAAATCTTTAAAAAAAAAGTATATTGTATAGATGGACTCTAGTAATAGCTGTTGTTCTTAAAATGTGTAATATTTGGTGACCTGAGTTTGATACCTTGAAACAAAAAAGGAACACACATACTCTGTGCCCAGCCACCAGTAACCCAACCACGAGGCATTTTCTGGAGGCAGCGATAGCACTTGCCTTACAGTATAAGACAAAACAAACAAAACACTTACTGAACTCAAAATAAGATAATTTATTATTCCCTCGATAGTTACTTCTTTTAATTAGCAATAGTCTTAATTTATTAGATTTTATTAAGAAATAAGTGGGGGAAAGGCACCTCCTCCTACTTCCTTGCCATCTTGTCCCCCCTGATATCCAGGATCTATAATGAACTCCTCAAACTCAACACACACAAAACAGACAATCATATCAAAAAATGGGCAGAAGATATGAACAGACACTTCTCCAATCAAGACATACAAATGGCTATCAGACACACAAAAAAATGTTCATCATCACTAGCCATCAGGGAGATTCAAATTAAAACCACATTGAGGTATCACCTTACTCCAGTTAGAATGGCCAAAATTAACAAGACAGGAAACAACATGTGTTGGAGGGGATGTGGAGAAAGGGGAACCCTCTTACACTGCTGGTGGGAATGCAAGTTGGTGCAGCCTCTTTGGAGAACAGTGTGGAGATTCCTCAAGAAATTAAAAATAGAACTTCCCTATGACCCTGCCATTGCACTCCTGGGTATTTACCCCAAAGATACAGATGTCATGAAAAGAAGGGCCATCTGTACCCCAATGTTTATAGAAGCAATGGCCACGGTCGCCAAACTGTGGAAAGAACCAAGATGCCCTTCAATGGACGAATGGATAAGGAAAATGTGGTCCATATACACTATGGAGTATTATGCCTCCATCAGAAAGGATGAATACCCAACTTTTGTAGCAACATGGATGGGACTGGAAGAGATTATGCTGAGTGAAATAAGTCAAGCAGAGAGAGTCAATTATCATATGGTTTCACTTATTTGTGGGGCATAACAAATAGCATGGAGGACATGGGGAGTTAGAGAGGAGAAGGGAGTTGGGGGAAATTGGAAGGGGAGGTGAATCATGAGAGACTATGGACTCTGAAAAACAATCTGAGGGGTTTGAAGTGGCAGGGGGGTGGGAGGTTAGGGTACCAGGTGGTGGGTATTATGGAGGGCATGGACTGCATGGAGCACTGGGTGCGGTGAAAAAAATAATAAATACTGTTATGCTGAAAATAAAAAAAAAAGAGAGAAAGAAATGGGGAAAACTGGTCTTTAAAGCTCTTATAATAGCTAATTTTATATGTCATCTAGAATGGGACATTCTAATTGTACCCAGATATTTGGACAAACATTATTCTAGGTGTTTCTGTGAGGATGTTATTGGATGATACTAACTTTTCAATCTATGGGCTGAATAAAACTGAATACTCCCCATAATGTGAGTGGGCTTCATCCAGTCTGATGAAGGCCTGAACAGAACAAAGGTTGACCCATGAGTACGAGAATTCTCCAGCCTAAAGATAACTTTTGAACTGGAACACTGGCTCTTCATGTTTCTAAAGCAGCTGCTGGCATTCCTTCAGACTCAAACTAGGGTGTGTGTGTGTGTGTAAAATTTATAAATAGGATATATGTATCATATATATCATACATATCTATCTATGTCATATAAAATGCATCTTTGATTCATTTGGTTCTGTTTCTCTGGAGAGCCCTAACAGAGTTCTTTATACATTAAAAAAAGATTTTTTTTTTAAAGGAATGATCTTCTTCCTTATGTTCTAAGCTCTCCTTTCCTTTACACTTGCCTTGATATCAGTACATATCTCACAATATTTTGACTACTTATGCATAAGATATGAGATAAAACTGTGTCTTATTTACTAAAACATTTCCAAGGTTGCTGATATCTGCTGCACATGTGCATTAATGGTTTTAGCATTATGCCAGTATAAATGAATGTGTAATTAGAAACAAATTAATGCCAGGATTATAATTCTTAATTCATTCTTAAAAACGTTCAAATAATGCCTATAGTAACAACAAGTATCATCAATGGGTAAAAAGTCATTCCATTCAATTCTAAGCTGAAAAATACGAAATGAATCATACTATCAACCAACATTTTTTTTTTTAATTTTACCTATTTATTTGATAGACAGAGACCACAAGCAGGCCGAGAGGCAGGCAGAGAGAGAGGAGGAAGCAGGCTCCCTGCAGAGCAGAGAGCCCGATGCGGGACTCGATCCCGGGACCCCGAGATCATGACCTGAGCCGAAGGCAGTGGCCCAAACCACTGAGCCACCCAGGCACCCTCAACCAACATTTTGAGAAACATAGTTTTGCTGTCCACAATTCCAACAAACATAGTGGTCCATGGTGTATTTTTTTTTTTTCTTGTTTACTGCTTTCTGAATAATGTATATTGTGAAAACTTAAAAAATAAATTCAACCATTTCTGGGATTACCTTGATTCTAGCCCAGATTATTTTTGCAATGCCTGCACTTTTGTCACTCTTTCCAAAATTTTCCATCCAGTAGAGGAATCAAACCTTTTCACTCTTTCATTTCAAAATCCTAGAAGGAATTTCCATCACATTTTCAGGTAAGAAAAGATGGTCTACACACCCTACTTCAATTTTTCTCAAACTGCATTTACATTAAGATAACCTGGACAGCTTACCTACTCCCCAGACCTATCCAAGATCATATACATTAGATTCTCTGGGGGAAAGGTCAGGGTAATCATTTTGTTTTTATAGCTCCTCAGGGTTGAAAACCACTCTCCTGGCTCTGGCCATGTCTTTCTGAATTACTTCCTTAACATTTTCCTCCTTGCTTAGGTAACTCTAGCCCCACTGGCTTTGTGTGGTTCTCTGAACAAGCCAAGCTTGCTTTCAACTCCAGAACCTTCACCTGGTGTTTGCCTGTGATCCTCACACCCTCATTTTCTTGTTTCTCTCGTGTCTCTGCTCAAGAAAAATTCCTCTTGCTCCCTATCATGCACATTGGTCTACTTCATTTTTCTTTATAGCACTTATCACTCTGACATGCATGTATGGTATATGCTTCCGTCTCTCTCACCGGGACACAGAGTTGATAAAGGCAGGATCGTTTTCTGTCTTTTCCTTGATCACCTTTCAGGCTTAAAACTTTTAATGTTTTAAACTTTTAATGTTTAAAATATAAGCACTTTATAAATAATGCCAAATGGAAGAACGTATCAACTGGAAGCCCTATATGAAAGATTAGTGATAATATCAGAAAATGTCTGATGACCTAATATACGACCTTTTCTCAGATTATAATCTACCTGGCAGCAAATATAGGGGCCTCTGAAATCAGAGGGAAAATAATGGAACCAGGGTATTAAACCGGGAACCAATTTTGTAGGCCTATAGACTGCTTGCTGGTATGGTCCAGTAGCCAGACCAGCTTCTGATAAAGATAGTCTGTGATACAAAAATATTTGACACATAATCCAGCATTTTAGCATTTCATTTTCTCTTCCATCAAGTTGAGAATTAGACTTACTTTCTTATCTCATATTGGTCTTTCATGGAGAGCGGGGGTGGACATTTCAGGAACACTTCTCTCTTTGAAGATGTGAATTATACAGAAAATAAATGTACAGGGTTTTGAAGTAGCATGAACTAGAGACAGGGTCTGATTTTTGCTAGTAATTCCTTAGTCAAAAATTCATGGATATCATGATTGACGTACAGCACGTCTGACTTATTAGGAATATCATTAATAAGAGGAAAGGAAGAATATGTAACTTTTACTTGCTTGTATTCTTCCTACAGATAACTGTGGCTCCCCTCCCTGACACAGTTCCTCTGAGAATCTGTTCTGCTCTTTGTTTCATCACCAAATGCCTGCATTCATTCATTCTTGTTGCACGTGATTAGTGTGAGACGGGTGCTGTGTGTATTTGCACATGGATTAGCATTTCTAAGTCAATTTTCTCTAAACACTAGCCAATTCGAAGCAATGGAAATCTCTGCTTAGCTCCAGTTATAATCTTTAAGACAGCACCAGCTTCCCTCAAATAGGTTTACTTTTACATGGGTAACAATAAGTATTTCTTTGCTTTCTGTTTCTCTTCAACTGAATCCCAAAAGTTTTTGCTTGCATTTCCGTAACCAAAATTAGTTGTGATGCTTCATAAAGGAGACATTGCATATCCTTTTTTTTTTTTTTTTTTTTTAAATTCCAGTGCAGGGAGATAGGGGTGCCTGGGTGGCTCAGGTGGTTAAACGTCTGATTTTGGCTCAGGTCATGATCTCAGGGTCCTGGGATCGAGCCCCCCATGTAGGCTCCATGCTCAGCCAGATTCTGCTTCACCCTCTCCCTCTGCTCCTCCCCCTTCTCATCCTCATTCTCTCTCTCTCTTAACTAAAATCTTTAATTTTTTAATTTCAATGTTGTATAATATAGTGGTTCAAAAATTCCATATATTACTTAGCACTCATCAAGATAAGTATATTCTTTTTTTGTTTGTTGTTTGTTTTTGTTTTGTTTTGTTTTTGTCACCCTGGGGCTTAAACTCACAACACCGAAATCAAGAGTCTCACGCTTTACCAACCTGAGCCAGCCAGGTGTCTCAAGATCAGTGTACTTTTAATCCCCTCCACCTATTTCACCCATCCCCCCCCCACTCCCCCTCTGGCAACCATCTGTCTGTTCTCTGTGGTTAAAAGTCTGGGGGCGCCTGGGTGGCTCAGTCAGTTAAGTGTCTGACTCTTGATTTCAGCTCAGGTCATGAGATACAGCCCTGCATCAAGCTCTGTGTGGGGTGTGGAGTCTTCTTGAGATTCTCTCTCTCCCTCTTTCTCTGTTCCTCCCCACGACACCCCCGCCATCTACACACCCCTCACCTCCGCCCAAACATGCTCTCACCCTCTGCTCTCCCTCTGAAAAGATAAAAAGGAATCTGTTTTTTGTCTTGTCTCTATTTCTCTCCCCCCTCCTTTTTTCATTTGTCTTCTTTCTTAAATTCTGCACATGAGTGAAATCATATGGTATTTGTCTTTCTCTGATAGGCTTTATTTTGCTAAGCATATATTCTCTAGATGCATCCATGTTTTGGCAATGGCAAGGTTTCATTCTTTTTTACATCTGAGTAATATCCCATTATATAGAGATGGATCTATCTATCTATCTGTCTATCTATCTAATCTCACATCTTTTTTCCATTCATTTATCAATAGCCGCTTGGACACTTGGAGATAGTGCCTGCTCTTGAGGTGTGTGTATTGTTTTCTACAGCTTTGCATTGTGGATTTTAGCTGCAACATCTTCAGCACGTTTGGCAATGTTAAGTTACTTGCTACAGGACATGCTTTTCAGACATGCCACCCTGGACTTGACACACTGATTGGCTACTGAACACCACTTTCAAAACTAGCGTCTCTGATTCCATTTTCTATCAGTCTGAGCTCAATATGAACAAATGTAAGCCTTATATATAAAACATTTCATAAATTAAAGGGGACTTCAAAATCCTCTACTATGACAGAAATGGAGCTCTTAGAAAATAATTTTGCCCCACTACTTCCACAAAGCCTCCTGAATGCCACGTTAATCACTGTTATTTGCCATATTATGTCAGTGAAATCAAAACAGAGGTAGTGATTTGCCCATAATCTCTGACTACTAAGTGAAACAGATCTCACTCCAGAATCTCCAGACAATACTCCTCCTCTAAAAACAGTGTTTCTGGGACGCCTGGGTGGCTCAGTTGGTTAAAAACAGTGTTTCTTTTATTCTGGGCTTGATGGAAAATTTTCCCATCTGAACTGACATGCTTTTCATGTGTTTCAACATGAAGCCATACTTATGCCTGGTGGATCACACTTCTGTTTTTCCATAACTATACTCTTTCTCAGAGAAAAAGTGCCCTCATATTCGAATGCACCATATCCCTTGACTCCCTGAATACCAGCTGTTATATACAGAGAGCTATCTTCCATTTTCTTCCTTTTCCTATCTTCATAACATGTGCATATTTCATTGAAAAGTCACAAACCAAAATATAAGTAGCCAGTCCCACAAGGCATATTTAAGTGAGGATGATCTAGAGACACCTAATACAGCACAGTTCCACCACATGTCAACTTTGTTACCTTCTCCTACTATGAACATATTTGTGGTTGAATTTATAAATTGTTAATGTTTTCTATAATAGTATTAATAAGGCCAAAATTAGCTGCTATAATAATTGAATGAACAAAATAAACTATATATAGAAAATCACAATATTAACCAAAAGCACTTTTAGAGTGCATAGGATGGTCAACTGTCTCAACTGTTGTTTCCACTGTACTTGGAGACTTATATCACCATGCTTTTTATGTACTTTATCTTCTAGCTAGGGTCAGGGCCTACTTCTCACACTACATGGGTACGGTAACTCCTGAAAGATGAGACTTCTCTCCAGATTGGAGCAAGACCTAGCATTGTTCTGAACACAAAGGGAATGATCAGCCCTAATCATACACTTCCTCTCAATCACAGAGAATTTCTCATACCCTGTTCCATCTCCTCAGAGCAGCAAAAATCACAAAGTTTGCATATCTCTGGTTTACAACCAAGATGCACTGTGACTGTGAGACCCAGAATTCAGCAAGCAATTATGTCTTCAGAAAAGTACACACGAAGGTCACATAGTTCTGTGAAGTCAGTATTACCAGAACACTTTAAGATTGGAAGAAAATAACTCTGAAGTCGATATTCACTCCAGGTACCTTGAATAAGTGATTTTGAAGAGGTTTAATGTGATGGAACAGGGTTGGGAGAAACCAACCTCTTGGTTGAATTTTAGCTGCTGATTTTTTTTTTAATTAATTGAATTGATCTTCCCTTTGTTCTTCTACAGTACCTTTGTTTCATCCTCCATAATCAAGGGGATTTATCGTGCAGAAGAAACGTTTGCAAAGGCTGTTTTTTGCCTTTGTCTAATGTAAAAAGGCATCACAAGGATTTCAACAGGGCAAACGGAGGAAAGTAAAAGGAATAACAGACGCTTGGAGAAAGCAGTGTGCAGACTACAGAGTAATCTAGTGACCAGAAAAGGAGGAGGCTCCTTACTCATACACTCTTATTTGGCAGAGACACCAAGGATTCTCATTCCTATTAGTTTAAAAACAGTTCCTAAAATTCGAACAGTTCACCTATTAGCCTAAAACCATCCCAGAAGTTAAAAATAACAACCACAACAAATTTACTCCATTAGATTAAAGCATCTAGTAAAACATAAATATAATATCTGGCAGTTTTCTTACACTGACGCAGACTGTTAGTATGTTATATAAATTACATGACGTTGGCATATTTGAAAAGCGTAACTAGCTTTGTAAATGGAAAGATCATCATTAGAATCTATGAATTTGAATTTTAAGATAGTGTATTTTGTATGCAATAAGGAAGACATATTTAAGTTCTGGAATTGTCTAAAAATGGGGGGTGAACTGTTGTTTAGGCAAGCAGTAGGCTTTTGTCATTGCAAATGTTCAGTCTGTAATTCATACTGCAGAACAGCCCCGTCTAAAGGAAACAAAATGTGAACCAGAAATGTGAGCCACGTGTGTAATTGTAAGTTTTCTAGTTGTCTCATTAAAAGGGAATTTAGGGCGCCTGGGTGGCTCAGTGGGTTAAAGCCTCTGCCTTCAGCTCAGGTCATGATCCCAGGTCTTGGGATTGAGCCCCACTTCGGGCTCTCCACTCCTCGGGGAGCCTGCTTTCCTCTCTCTCTCTGTGCCTGCCTCTCTGCCTACTTATGATCTCTGCCTCTCAAATGAATAAATAAAATCTTAAAATAAATAAATAAATAAATAAATAAATTTTTAAAAGGGAATTTAAAAAGTAGAAATTAAGTAATGTATTTTATTTAACCTACTATATCCAAAATTTATCATGATACCACACAATCAATATAAAATGAGATTTTTAAATATTTTTACATTAAGTATTTGAAATCCCATGGGAATTTCAGTTACTGAAACTATTGAAAGAGTTGAAATTCAGTATTGAATCAGTCATATTTCAACAGTTACTTATGCCCTGTGGCTACTGAACTAGGCACTGCAGTTATAGAATTTTCCCCAAATAGGACAAAAGATCCATCCTCTAAGGTTATTTGCACTTTTAATATTTATTATTTATTTATTTTTTTAAAAAGATTTTATTTATTTATTTGACAGACAGAGATTACAAGTAGGCAGAGAGGCAGGCAGACAGAGAGGAGGAAGCAGGCTTCTCCCGGAGCAGAGAGCCTGATGTGGGGCTCGATCCCAGGACCCTGGGATCATGACCTGAGCTGAAAGCAGAGGCTTTAACCCACTGAGCCACCCAGGCGCCCAGGCGCCCCTTAATATTTATTTATTAGATGGTTTAAATAGTAAAAATTGCATGAGATGGACTTCCAAGTGGGTGGAAGAACTTCACTGAGGGCGTTTTCAGCTGGGTACAGGGAGGAAATGCTGCATGGAGGGCACGGGTCATTTTTAGGGAAGGAGGACAACAGAAATTGACTTTTTCTTTTCCACAACCTTGAGCCAAAAAGAAAAGAAAAAAAAAAAAGCTGAACTAAAGGAAATTGGTGAGACAAAGAAATGAGCTTACTTCAATCCATACTTATTGGCAATTGGTTTTGTGCACAACATTATAGAGAAATCAAAGTCCATACCCTCACAGAGCATATTATGAAATGTGAGGAGTCCAGACACAGACTCACAGAGAAAACTAACTAACATTAAGCAGTGTGAAAGAGTGCCAAAGAAATCCTCTAGGGAAAGAGTCCTATAAAAATTCATGGAACAAAAATCATTATTGGCATTTAGAGGAAGTTTCTTGATGAAACTGGCAGGCCTGAGCTGAGCCTCTGAGGATGGGCAGTGCTCACACAAACCACAAACACAGAGGAGAATATTAGCAGAAGAAATGAAGTGAGAATGTACTAGGAACAAGTTTGGATAAGCAAAAAATAAGGCAGTATGAATTTGCAAGAATATTATTGCTTTCAATTATTGTTCACATGTTATAAGCACAGCTATCTCATTTGGGTGGTGGTACTTTTCAGATTTAATATCTATGAAAAAGGAATTTTTAAAAATGTCCTTTGAGGGGCGCCTGGGTGGCTCAGTGGGTTAAAGCCTCTGCCTTCGGCTCAGGTCATGATCCCAGGGTCCTGGGATCCAGCAGGCATTGGGCTCTCTGCTCAGCAGGGAGCCTGCTTCCTCCTCTCTCTGACTGCCTCTCTGCCTACTTGTAATCTGTCTGTCAAATGAATGAATAAAATCTTTTAAAAAAAAAAAAAAGGCCTTTGAATCTTGTACCTTAATTGCATTATCTGTTTCTTCCTAATTTCATCCTCACTGACAAAAATGGGCATTTATTGCTGATAATGGGCTACCTGCAAGTTTGGTGCAGGGGGCCTAACTGAAACTGTTCCCTGTACCAAACAGCAGCACTAGATGTGTCTTGGATAAAGGAGAAGAGATCAGGCTAAAAGGGGAGACCAACTAGACAGGCTGTATTTCTAATCAAGAGGATAAAATTAGATGGTTCAAATTAGACACACTGAGTTTAAGATTTCAAATGCTCTTAATAGGTAGCATGGGGTCAAACAGACCATGGGCACTTTAGCTGGCAATCAGATACAACTCTAAAAGGGGATACGAGGAAATGCGGGGTATTGAGGAAGAGGTTTAAAAAAACTGAGAACAAAAGATGCTTCTGGTAGTTCAGGTCAAAAACTTTGGTCTTATTCTTTTTTTTTTTTTTAATATTTTATTTATTTATCAGAGAGAGAGAGAGGGAGAGAGTGAGCACAGGCAGACAGAATGGCAGGCAGAGGCAGAGGCAGAGGGAGAGGGAGAAGCAGGCTCCCTGCCGAGCAAGGAGCCCGATGTGGGACTCGATCCCAACCAACTGAGCCACCCAGGCGTCCCTTGTCTTATTCTTAATTCCCCTTCTTCCTTCATAGTTCACACACAATTTACCATCAAATACTTACTTTCAAATGTATCTAAGTGCTGACCTGTTTCACCACCAAATGCTGCTACCACTCTGGCCCAGCATACCTTCATCTCTTACCTTGACAACTAGGTATCAAGTGTTCCAACCAGGTCCTCTTCTGACCTTCTCCCTTTGCAGTCTCTTCCCAGCAGAATGGGATCCTCTTAAAACATGAATCAAATTATATAACTCTTCTTTTTCGTTTTCCCATCTCACTCAAAATAAAAATGCATATGTGTGCTCTAAAATCCCATGGGTGCCTTCCCTTCACCCCCTGCAGCTGCCTCTCTGACTTTATATCCTTTATTCTCTTACATGCTCACTCTGCACGCTGAGATTCTTGTTTCCCGAAAACTCCAGCTACAGCTCACCTACAGGACTTGGAACTTGCTGTTTCCTTTATTTGATATGCCTATCCCCACGCTATCTGCTTAGCAAGCTCACCTGCCTCATTCTCACCTTCCAGTGAACCCTCTCCAGTCATCACATTTAAAAATTTACCTGATACCTCCAATTCTCATTTGGTGTCTAATTATTCTCTTCTTAGCATGTACCCCTATTTAACATACTGCATATAATTACTTATTTATCATGTTCATTATCTTCCTGTTGACACTGAAAACAGAAGCTCCAAGGAGGAAGAAATTTTTTGCTTTTTTGCATTCTGCTATATCCCCAGTGCGTAAGACAGTATTTGTAACATAGTAGGCATTGAATATATTTGAATGAATGGATGGATGCAGCAGAGAGAGACAGAATATGCACGTGTCTTGTTTGACAACAGTAGACTGTAGAGCAAAAGTAATGAATAAGCGGTAAAAGTGATTCTTTTTCTAGGAAGTCAAAAGGTGGCAGAGAAGGCTTCTGGTGATATACAGCATGGCTAGAGGTAATGGAGGGGCAAAGGAAGAAAGTAGGCATCCCTATGAAGAGGAATCTGGGAGCAAAAGTGGAATACAAAATAAATACAGTGCAGATGTTATTTTCACAAGTCACAGACACAAATGTACAATAAGCACGACTTTTTAAAAAATTAGCCTATAGTTCAGATTAACTTATATCTCAATCACTTTTGCCTACCTGAGGGCAGGTAAATGAATCGTGGGCACACTGATCAAGACTCAGAAGTGGACAATGCATTCCACGACACTACTTTAGCTTACCTAAGCTTCAGAGTTAGACTCAATGCAAGTGAAGGGAGTGAGAGCAAAAATAAACTGAATACAAGTGAGTTTTAAACCAGAAATGGCAGTAATCAGTGAACCTTAACCATGTTACATGGAATTTACATGGTATAATCTAATTGTCTATATATATATATCATCTGTTTGTCTGTCCATAGCTGGACCAGATTTATATATAGGCCCTCAATATCAAGCTTTGGGAATAATTTTTGCACAGGAAGAAGAAGCTGTGTGCAAGAGACCCTCCAGCAGCTGTCCCGTTTACCAGAATAAAGGGAGGTAGGATGTAGTTAAGAGCTTGCCCATGCAAGCTGTAATGCCCATGCATAATGCCCATGCACTGTATAAATGGGCTGAGATGTCCCTTGTATATTGGCCCTATGTTGTTTACTTTTTCACAGCAGTTTAGGACTATTAGCTCAAAAGCCCACTCGTGCCAGACTCGAATTTTTATGCCTCCAAATGCTTTAAAAAGAGCCCAGATAAGTAATTTCAGCCATTTAGTGCCTGCCTACCTTGTGTAAAAAACAAAACTGCACCCAACCTCTGCTAGCCGTAAATAAGACAAACCTGTAAAAGCCCCAGGCCATACTGACCTCTTCTGAGCTCTCTGACCCATCATGCTGCTGAGTGACATCCCCGAGACTTAAACCCTTCTCTAATTCCACTTTCCCTCACGAGCCCTCTCACCTTTTTTGGGTGTCTCTGGAAGGTCTTGTTATGTCAGGGACTTTCTCTTACATGCAAAGGGAAGTTCCCTTGTCCAAGTTCACCCAAACAACTGTGTGTTTGCTGTGTGTTTCTGCCACCACATAGTCTCATGATTTTCCTTGATAAGCCCCCAAATCCTCCAACTCACTGAACAAAGGAGCATCAGACTGTTTGCTGGTAGGCACTAGATGACCTTCAAGACAGGGAAGCTTATTCTGCTCTGACCTGAGAGTTTTATTCTGACCTGATCCCTCATCCATTCCTGAAATGTACGTAAGAGTAAAGCATTTTGTCTTCTTTCTATTCCTCCCATTTGCTCATCTTTCCAAGTAATTTCTTCTATTTTTTTAAAATCTCTAAGCATATAGATACTGGTATTTCATTATTTCAATTCATTTTCCTTCCCTTTTCTCTTAGGAGAACACAAAATGATCTCTCAATGCAATTAATATAGAGCAGCAAAGTCAGACCAACTTTTCTCCCAACCTGTTTCCTCTGTTTTGAGGGCATACACAGGATTTATACATAGAATAAACATCAGCCCTCAAGAAGTAAATTTATTAAAGCAAAACAACCAGAAAACTGAAGTTGTATTTTGCCTTCCAGCACACGTTGTGTTCTCAGTATAGCTTATCAAGTTCACCCCTCCCACCCCCAGTCTTTCTCTCCTAGGCCAAGCATGTTTTTTAGTTTCTCTGAAAGCTCTTGATCCCTTACCTGACCTCACTTCTCTATTTTTCTCATCAGGGATACCAGTCTTGAGATATGAGGACCTCCATCATCTATCTTTGTATGTCAAGCATTTCTTTAATTAACTCCCTGTTTATGTAGGTCTATAATCCATTCTCCTTTCTGTTTTTCATATGGATCTCATCGTACCCTTTTTTCTTCTTATTCTTTGACCATACCTATAGCATCACTCAACCCTCACAGGGGAAAAGTCCAAGTAGTCACAGTGAACAGGCTGTATGGTATTTTTCCCCTACAAAAAAAAAAAAAAAGACATTCTGGATAACAAAAATATTTTTATCAATATCATTTTCATTTAGGAAAAAAATGGAGTATATTCAAGAATAAAATAATAAGCTATTAAGCCATAAAAATATGGAGGAATGTTAAATGCATATTTCTTTTTTCTTTTTAAAGATTTTATTTATTTATTTGATAGAGAGAGAGATCACAAGTAGGCAGAGAGGCAGGCAGGGAGAGAAGAGGAATCAGGCTCCCTGTTGTGCAGAGAGCCTGATGTGGGGTTTGATCCCAGGACCCTGAGACTACAACCTGAGCCGAAGGCAGAAGCTTAACCCAATGAGCCACCCAGGCACCCCTAAATGCAAATTTCTTTTTTTTTTTTTTAAGATTTTATTTATCCATTTGACAGAGAGAGATCACAAGTAGGCAAAGAGGCAGGCAGAGAGAGAGGGGAGGAAGCAGACTCCCTACTGAGCAGAGAGCCCGATGCGGGACTCGATCCCAGGACCCTGAGATCATGACCTGAGCCGAAGGCAGTGGCTTAACCCACCGAGCCACCCAGGCGCCCTAAATGCAAATTTCTAAATGAAAAGAGCCGGTCTGAAATCATACTGTATGATTTTGACTATGTCGCATTTTGGAAAAGACAAAACCATAAAGACAGTAAAAAGATCAGTGGTTGCTAGTGACTCAGGGAGTGGGGGTAAAGGATGAAAAAATGAAAATGAGGTTTTTAGGGAACAGAAACTATCCTACCTAAAAATTTAATGGAGGATAATATGCCTTTGTCAAACCCATAGAGCTGTATACCACAAAGCGTGAATCATTTTTTTTTTTTTTTTTAAGAGGTTGAGAGGCAGAGGGAAACGGAAAGAGAGAATCCTAAGCAGACTCCCTGCTGAAGATGAAGCCCAACATGGGGCTCCATCTTAGGACCCTGCAATGATGACCTGAGCTGGAATCAAGAGTCAGATGGTTAACCAACTGAGCCACCCATGTGCCCAACATAGAGTGGATCTTTATGTTACGGACTATAGTTAATAAGAATGCATTAGTTTACTCATTTTAACAAACCCTACCAATGCAAGATGTAAACAATAGAGGAAAGTTGGGGGGTAATTTGGGGAGATGTATGGAATTCTGTGTACTATCCACTCAGTTACTCTATAAACCTAAAACTGTACTAAAAAATGAAGTCTAGTAATAATTAAAAAAAAGAAAAGAAAAGAAATACCCAGTTTGATATACTCAGGGATTAGAGACTGAAGAACTTTTCCAATAGTAATAGGTTTAAAGACCAACAATAGCCATAGTTAGCATGTTTACTGCTAATGCAATTGTAGCAATTGTAAATTGACTCTTATCACAAATGGCCCTGCACATTGTAAAATAAATCCCATGGCTTTTATGTATGCCAAAAATGGGTTCTTAACATGTAAATGGGCCCTGTATATCACAGTATTAATTCCATAAGATTCTATTGATCTTATAAATCAAGTAGTGCATTATTAGGAAATACTGAAGTTGCAATGGGTTTGTTGGTTTTCATTTAAAAACCTCCTAAAGGAGAGATGTAAAATTAGAGAAATTAATTTAGCCACTGTCAAGGACAGTCTTTCATCCTGTTAATTGCAGCAGGGACTAATGCTGTTGATAGGCTATGAGATAAATGTCCTCTTCCTTCAAAATATAAATCAAAAGTCCCATGAATGAGTCCTCACATGTTTGGATATGTGAGTGAGCAGGCAGCTTGAAAAGAAGGGTCAGTACCTGTTTGAAGGACAAATCTGTACTACTGAGAGTTTGTTTTTCTTCTCTCTGTTCTTGATCCCATTCAACAAAATCTGGTGTTTTTTTTCAAATCACCCCTCACCCAGGCAGAACAACTATAAATAAATAAACAACAAACTAACAAATTTATTAACAAGCAAACACACCTCTACCACGTTGTCTATTTCCTAAGATTAGATTAGGTGTGAAACCCTGCCTCTATAAGAAATATAAAAAAAGAAATATAAATCAAATATCAGTAATGTGGCATTTCTGATTTTGCCACCTATCTGGAGGTTATATAGTACACTTCCAATTTCTAAGGCAAGACAATCTAGATAGAGAAGGCATTACAGCTCGAAATGTTGCATCCTCACACAGGAATATGCTTATGCCCAGATGAAAGCTAGTTACTCTTTCAAAAAAGAGGAAACATAAATTAATCTAACTCCCAACTCGTTACAAAATTTATAAATTAAATAGTAAGAATGTAAATTATTAAAAAGAAAAAGTGCCATAAAGCTTTCGACATCCTTCTGACCAGCCTTCATGTGAACCTCATCAAATAATTCCAGGAGAGTACTAACAGAATGGATACTCTGGAGAATAACAACTTATTTTCTGCCATCTCACCCACAGACATACTTGACCCATCACCCCCCTCTTCTTTATCCTCTCCATTAAAATGAAATTGTAGGCTCTGCACCCCAAAATTAATATATTTTAAAAATTAATGTTATTTCTACCTTGGAACCCTTAAGGAGCTTCCAGTTCTATTAGGATTAAGTACAATATCCTTAGGCTGGCCTACAAGGCTTGAAATGGTATGAGTCTTACCTTCTTTTTCAACTTCAGTGGTAATATTCTGCACCTGTTTTACAATCTTGGTCTCAACCACACCAGTCTATGAAGTTTACATACTGTCTTTATCTCAAGTGCTGTGCACATGATCATAACCTTTGACTGGAATACTCTTCCCAACTATCCTTTTTTTTGCTTGACTTCTTTATACTCTTTCTTCAGATATTATATTAGACACTGGCTTTAATTTTTTTTCATACATTATCTGATATAATTACTTAACCATCTGTGTTCTCCAACTAGAATATAAGCTCCATTAAGAGCAAGACCATTGAATATTTCATTCAATACTTTATCTCTAAAACTTAGAATAGTTCCTGCCATACAATAGTGGTTAAATAAGTATTTGTTCAATGGGTGAATGAATAAAAATATTTCTTAAGGTAATTTTTGCTTGATATTACTGGATTAAGTTAACTCCTCTTTAAAAGTTCATATAGTATGCTATTACTAATCTTGATACTCCCCATCTCCTCACCCTGAATTTATGCATTTCTGTTACTTAAAAAATATCCTATAGATCCTTCTTATAATTAAGCATGAAATAGAGTTTCAAAAGCATAATTAATGAAAATACCCAACTATCTCTCTGTGTATACAAATCTTCTCTCATTGATTTACATCCATTAACTTTTTTCACTGGCTGAGAAAAGAAGTAGCATTATTTTGAAATCTACAGTACATTTTAATAACTTTTCAAAATGTATTAAGGTGCTTTACCATGTCTTTGTCAAGTCTCTTTCTCATTATGAATGATGTTCCTTTTTGTAGATGGCAACCCTATTCCAGCCCATGTTTATCTCTTTACTAGTATATGTTACATTTATTATGTACACTGGACAATTATACATATTAAAACAATGCAATAAATAAATGATTTTATATATTTTTTGTATTTATAGTATTAAACTCCTTACCTTGCCAAATAGGTATTTAATTAGATTGTAACTATAACAAGGGCTAGAAGACTAAGAAAGGTCTTAAGATTCCTAAATTAGGGTGACTAACCTTCAGACAAGTTTCTTCTTGATTATAGCTTTCCTTTTTCTTAGAGAATTAACTGTTGAAAACTTATAACTGCAAATTGTTTCTCTACCTTTTTGAGGTGAAATCTACTCTCAATCTCTTGCTAGTTTTAAAACCAAGTTTGTCTTTTTTAAGGACCTGATATGCATCCCTTTGCAGTATAACCATAAAAAAAAAGGTAGATTGCTACCTCCCAGATTCTGTGGGAAGGTAGGAACCTAACTTTGAGCAAGTGCCAGTTAGCAAACACAAATGGCCTAATCACACTGACCAATCTCCACGTGCCTCAGTGTCTTTCTGTGCACTTGGGCTAGCTCCCCCCATTGCTTAAAACCTCTTTAGCCTTTTGTTTCAGCAGAGTTACATGAATTTCTCTGACCTACTGCAACATTTTTGAAAAAAAAAAAAAATCTGTCTCACCTATTTACCTGGCCCAGAGATAGTTTTCTTTGTTAGGTGTTCTCTTAAGTCTGCACTACATAATCTACGTTCAGGAAAGTCATTCACATTCTAGGGCTCACTGACCTTATCATTAAAACAAAACAAAACAAAACAAAACACCTTGTATTAAATTGCTAGGAGTGAGAGAAAAAATTAGCAAGAAAGATAAAGTTGTGTTTATTGTAGCAACTGCATTTAGTAGAGGAGACTGTTACTAATGCAAGGAAAGAACAAAATTAATTTGGAATGTACTCAGAAATCTGAAGTCAATAAATATTATCAAAATGACTAGTTTTGGAAGATTCTATTTTTGATAGGTATAATGAAGAATTTTAATCTAAGGCACTGATACGTTAGGTAAGTTTGAAGAAAGTGATGGGTCAGTCTAGTGAGAGAATTCTAGGCTAAGAAACACAAGGTCCTGGGTGGAAGATAGCCTAAATTCTTTAACCCGATTCCCAGTAAGAGATGGGATTTTTTTCCCTCTATTTTTGAATCTGGGCAGATTCTGTGATTGCTTTGACCAATAGAATCTGGAAGAAATGATGCTAGCCAGTCTACTGACCAGGCCTATGAGACTGGAATGTTCCATTTCCTGCTTCTTGAGACATTTTCTCCTGGAGCCCTGGGCTACCTTGTAAAATATCAGACTATCTAACAAGAAGGCCTAGGTGGAGAGGCTCTACAACAACATGAAGAGAAAGAGGAACCCAGCGCGTTTCTGCCAACCATGTCTAGACACTAGACATATGAGTAAAGCCATTGTACACCCTCTATCTAGGACCATCTACCGGCTGAAAACTACCAAGTAGCCTCAGTTAATGTCACATGGAGCAAAAAAAAAAAAAACCATCCTGTTGAGTTCTGCCCAAATTCACAGCAAAACATTCCTCAGGTATAATAAAGTTTGTGATAGTTTTTTACATAGCAATAAATACTTGTTGAAATTAACTTATCATCAGAATTGTTCAAAACTAGAACTAGATATAGAGCATGAGAGGAAGGTGAGCTGAGACGATACTGGGATATGCAGGCAGAGGGAAATGATGCTGTTTTTAGTCACAGTAGGAAGTCTGGAATTTATTTAAGAACAATAGGACACTATTAATGAGATTCTAAAAGAGGAGTGACAAAATGTTTTTATACTTTGAAAAAAAAAAATCCCTCAGATTAGAGGGATGGACAGATTTCAGAAAGATAAGAGTGAAAGTAGAAAAACCAGCAATGCTTAAAATTATGCAGGAAGAAGATGATAGTAGTTTGGCACACGAGGCTGACAGTAGAGACAGAACAGACACACTTGAAATATATTTTGGAACCAGAACTAACAAACATTTTGTAAGAAGAGTCCCTTCATGGCTGTCATTTGGGTGGCAAAATGGTGACATGTTATTAGCCACCTCCCATGTTAAAGGGTAAAGGAAGAATTCTACAATGTCACTTGACATGGATCCAGGGACAGACTTGAATGGTGAAACTTACAAAGGATAACAAATGATCTGGATGCAGCGCAGCCCATATTGCCTGCCAGCTTTTCAGGGGTGTTTGGGAATACCAACTGCCCAGCATACATTCACCTTGAGAACTACTGAAAATCACAATCCTGTTTAGGAAAGGAAAACACAAGTCCATTCCTACTAGGAGAAAAAAGGAATCTTCATTGGCATATATCTCATTGTCTTGGATATGCAGTGTGAGTGCCTAGGTCATTTTCTGTATTTCTGTTCCATTCATCAAAGTAAAACTTTCTGATAAAATTGATTATAGCATTTTGGTGCTGAAAAGAGAGAAATCAAGGATAAATTCTAAGTGTCTGGCTTGACAACCTAAGAAAGCTAGTGCTATCCTTTACTAATGCGGAAAATTTGAGGGATGGACAGTTTTGAGATTTTTCTTTTAAAGTCATAATTTGTTCTGTACAAGATGCATTTGGGACTACCTCTGAAGAATCTAATCAGAAATGTTGATAGCAGGTGTCTGAATATATGAATCAAGATCTCCAAAGAGAGATAAACCATGGAAAAATATGTCTTGGAGTCATTAGTATGTAGATGGAATTTAAGCCATGGGTGCAAATACATCACCAGAATAAAACAAAGAGAAAATAAAAGATCCAGGGTCTCCATGTCAGCACACTCCATATTTCAGAAATTAAAAAGTAAATTAGCCAGTGATCCTAAGATGGACTGTCTAATAAGAAAAGAGGGAACCAAAGAGAGTCCCGAGGGTCAATATTTATAGGAAGGAGGGAATGAATGAACTAAATGCTGCCATAGTTCAAATAGGAGGAAGACTGAGAAATGACCATTAGAATTGGTATATGACCCTCATTATCTTTGACAAGAGCAATGCCAGCGGAATGAATGATAGGGATGTGAGACTACAGGGAGGATTGTAAGAGATGAAAGGAGAAGTCTGGGAGAGCACAAGTGTAATGAACACTTTTGAACTACTTTGCTCTAAAGGGGAAAGGACAAATGCCATGCTGGCTCACATATTTATCGTTAATGTTTTCTTATAAAAATGTAAATGCCTTTACATATTCACTAAGAAAGCTGCAGATGCAGGGGGTACTCTGAGATGCTATCAGCTCTAAAGATGGGATAAACTTGGATTATATTCTCCAGTTAAGCACCAGTCTCCAAAATTCTAAAGGGCACTCAATCTCAGTAAGTAAAAAATCATAGTATATCTATCTATCTATCTATTCATCCATCCATCCACGTTTGCTATAGTTTTTTTGAAATTTGCTCATTTTTCTCATCTCTGCATCTCCAAAATCTATTACTATTTACTATTACTAAATATCTATGAATATATCATGTCAGAAAAAAATAATAGAGATAAATGCTATAGGATTTCTTTTTTAAAAGAGACATTTCATTAAAGGATAACATGATAACACAACACAGTGTATTACCACAAGGATAACATGATAACACAACACAGTGTATTACCACAGTGTATACCATAAAAACTTTTCCCAGGTCAAGAAATACATAAAGGCATCCAAAAGTCTCTACAGTGCCCTTCCCAATCACTATCCTCTTTCTCAGATAGTACACTGACTTCTAATATGATAAATACCTTTTGGATATTTTTTGGCTTTTCAAAACATAAAAAAATACCCAATACATACAAAAGTAGAAAGAAAGACTTAGTGAAGCCTCCTACACCTACCTCCTGGCCTCAATACCCACCACCTCATGGGCACTATTATTACATCTGTCCAAGGATTCTCAAAATATGGTGCCTGTGCCAGCAACATCAGCAACACCCAAGAACTTGTTAGAAAGGCAAATCTTGGGGCACGTGGGTGGCTTAGTCAGTTAAGTGGCCAACTAGGGATTTCTACTCAGGTCATGATCTCAGGGTGGTGAGATCCAGCCCCGCATCAGGCTCTGTGCTCAGCAGGAAGTCAGAGCCTGCTTGAGATTCTCTCCCTCTTCTTCCGTCCCTCCCCCTGCTTGTGTGCATACACACACTATCTCTCTAAAATAAATAAATAGGGGCGCCTGGGTGGCTCAGTGGGCTAAAGCCTCTGCCTTCGGCTCAGGTCATGATCTCAGGGTCCTGGGATCGAGCCCCACATCGGGCTCTCTGCTCCGCAGGGAGTCGGCTTCCTCCTCTCTCTGCCTGCCTCTCCGCCTACTTGATATCTCTGTCTGTCAAATACATAAAAATCTTTTTAAAAAAATAATAAATAAATATACATTTAAAAAAAAAAGAAATGCAAATCTTCAGGCTCCATCCTAGACATACTCAATCATGAACTCTAGAAATGGAAACTGGCAATCATCTTGCAGGTAATTTTAATGCATAAAAATGACTGAAAACCTTTCATCTAGATTCAGACAGATGCCCTTCCTCTGCTAGATTAGTTTGATGCACATTTTATGTATCTTTAGACATCTTCTGATTTCTGCCATAAATATTTAAACAGGACCCCTAATACAAATAACAATACATTCTGAATATCAATAAATATCCAGTCTGTGTTCAGACTACCTCACATATTTTAAGTTTATTTGCTTGAACCAGAACCCAGATGAGGTCTCTGCATGGCACTTGGCTGAATATATTTATTACAGGTATTTAATTTATGGTTTCTCCCTTTAGTCACAGTCTCTCTTTTCTCTCTCACTCACTCACTCTCATCTATGCAATGGAATTGTTGAATAAAATGAATCATTTGTCTGTAGAATTTCTCAGAGCCTGGGCTTAGCTGACTGCATCTCAGTGAGTATGTGTGTATATATGTGTGTGTGAGCACACACACACACATATTACAGGCTGATCTACTCCTTGAGTTTCCTGAAAATTGGTAGTCAGATCTAGTGACTTTTTTCATGATTAGATTACATTTTGCTGAAAACATTAAGAACTTTTTTTCCTTCTGTGTCATGTTGCCACTGCAGTTTTAAGGAAAAGGAAGGACCAAAGAAAGAGGTGTTTTAGAAGTTACAGCAAAAAGACTATGGGGTGTAGACTGGAATGGGCAAGGAGACAGGCAGGCTGGGAAGCCATGAAATTGGCAAGAGTGCAGTGATTATCCCAGGTTTTGAGCTGTTGGTAGGAAAAAAGGAAAATGGGAAATAATTGAGGGGTAAGATTTAAAAAAAAAAAAGGTTTGGTGACTCAAACAAAGACAAAATCTGGGTTTCAGTTCTGGTAGCTTGAGACTGACGTCATTCACAAAATATCATTTGGAGGACATTTGTGAAGTAAAGTTTTGCATTCAATTTATACAAAATACATTTATAATGGCTGTTAAGTGATCCAAAGGAAGCTGAAAAGTTGTCAGGTATGACTGGCTATATTTTCCTTTTCTTTATGTTTTATAACAAGAGTTCTGCAATATTACTTCCTCAATATTACTTCACCTTTATAACCTGCTTAGATATGAAAAAAAATCTCTGAGTCTCCCAGTAGTCTAGAAAGAACAATCTTTCTTCTATTGTTTCGTTACCTTTCATTTGCTTTTTAAATAGTATCAACCTCTTGTTGTAAATGTTTTAATGTTTCTATTTTGTACACAAAATAAATTTCAAATTATTAATTAGATTACAGACTCACAGGGTTGCTTTTGTGTCAGACCCTGTCTCAGGACCCTTTTCCTAGGACGAAATGCCTTATTTTATCCAAAGGAGTTCCCCCCTCCTACCTTCCTCCACTCACATGATACAAGAAGGAGGCTCTAATGAATTATATTGACATGTTTAGGGGGAAAAAAGTAGGTGGAAGTAATCTTAGACACATTTCACTGCTTATCACAGATAATTTATATTTCTGTATGATGTGAAATGAAATGGTTACCTGCTTTGTAGTAATCCTACAAATGGAAGAATAATCATTCTACTACTTGAGGAATAAGTAAGATAACATATTAACAACCTAATATATAATATTAGGTAAATGCATTAAAAAAGAGGGAGATTAATTAAAGTTTCCCGGCTGACTCTAAGTGAACAATGTAACCTGTACACTTTTTTTGGCATTATCTGCATAGAATGAAGAATTCAGGGAAGGATTCTTTTTCCTCCCTGGAGCTCCATTCCAGAGGTTTTGTAATTTATCTATTCAAAAAAAGTACTACATAGGAGGTTATGGGCTATATTCCCTGGCAGTGTCTCCTGTTCAAAAATTGCTTTCTCCCTCTCTGCATCAATACTTTTTTTTTTTTTTAAGTCAAGCTCTCAGAGAATAATAAACCACTGAAAAATACATTAAGACCAAAGGATTGAAAATACACCTTAATAAGTTACTCATCTGAAGGGGAGCTAATTAAAACAAGGAATGTAAACATCTTTGAAAATAATTTTTAAAAATAAGTATCACTATAGACGCTCAACTCAGATTTGTAACTAACATACTGCAAATCCAAATAATCTCTTATTGAATTCCAGCACCAAGCACATAAAAGTGGCAATTCAAATTAGTTTTTTACATATATCTCAAGAGCCTTGTTCATGGGGAAATAATTCATACATGACATTGTAGACTACAAAAACATTACTCCTGCTTTAGTTTTAGTTATTGGGAAGAATAAAGGAATCTCTTTTCTTCCTATCTTCTTCAGGCAGTTGAGGAAAATGATAGAGATGAAAAATTCAAGCATCAAAATCAAGTATTCATCTCTTATCTTTATAAAGCTACTTGTCACAATTCATAGTAAGTAGAAGGTATTTAATACTTCTACAAAATCAAACATAAAAGTGTATGCTTCAATGGAAATTGTTGTCATATCAGAGCTAGTCCTCATTGCCTTGTATGTTCAAAGTCCGAACAAGTCTTTCATTATACTCATTGACATAGATGCATTACAAATTTCCCCCCGGGGTGGGGGGGGGGTTGTCTTAGCACCTTTATGTATAAAAGCAGCAATCAAAAACTGAGCATTTTTTATGAAACCAATGAGCTCACCATTGGGAAAAATATACCTAAAAGGATAAAGAAGAAAGTACCTTTATTCTGCAAATAACATTGATATGTTCGAAGTATTGACCAAACATGGTACATCAGATACGTCTATGTAGTTCAGTAAATGCTGAAAATTAATTCTTCCTTTGGTACGGATTTTGACACATTAATCCTATTATTTTTTTTTAATTTTTTATTTTTTATATATCCTATTATTTTAAATATTTTTCTTCCTTGGAAGTTGGATTGTATCATCCCTAAACACGTTTCTAATTAAATTTCTTTGAAATTTTAAACCTGGACCTATCAGTAGAAATTGAATAGATTCAAAGTAACAGATTTGTAGGCTGTATAACTAAAGGATATGGAAGTCATTTTTAGTTCCTTGAGAAATGAAGCAATTTTGTGTTCAGCAACTGCAAAGAGAACTTGGAAATTGGTTCTCAAGGTGGAACTAGGAAGCTGCAGTCATTTCTAAATGGGTGTCATTCCTGAATAGAGTTGGTTCTGGTGACTTATTTGCATAAATATCTAACCCTTTTGTACTTAAAAAAAGAGAAAATAATACTTTCCCACATACTTTATTGACTTCCTTTTCTATTCTTTCTTCCTTTTGTTTTCAAACCTTCTGAAAAATATTAAGGGCAGGGCACCTGGGTGGCTCAGTGAGTTAAGCCTCTGCCTTCAGCTCAGGTCATGATCTCAGGGTCCTGGGATCAAGTCCCGCATTGGGCTCTCTGCTTGGTGGGGAGCCTGCTTCCCCCCCCCTCTCTCTCTGCCTACTTGTGATCTCTCTCTGTCAAATAAATGAATAAAAATAAAATCTTTGAAAAAAATATTAAGGGCAGGGAGAGCAAATTTAGGCAGCTGACCAAAGCCCTAACTAAACTACTCAGGGCAATATGGTAATTAATTTCTATCCCTACCCATTCTATGGTTTCTTCAAGAGAACAATACCAAAGGGGGAAAAAAAATAAAAACAGGCAAGTCATTACAGGTACATACTTAATTTATTTCCTACACTGTTCTCAGCAGTATCTGTTGGAGGAACAAGTGATCGGCAGTACTTAAAAGCTCTCATGAGTTCACTGAACCAAGATAGACCTTTATATATATTTTGTTCTTTACATTCATTTTATCATTCTTTACTTATAATTTCTCCCAGGATATACTAAGCAGAAATAAAAATATGGACCTTTGTGTTTGCATATGAAATAATAATATTGATTCAGAAGATGGAAGGATATTTCATGTTATTTCACACAGAAGGAAAAGCTTAGGGGAAAATATGAGAAAAGCTGAATATATTCAGGGAATGGAATTTATTATACTGCTCTGGGTAGCACACAGTTCTCAGAGAAATGAGTAAGCTAGAATAAGCCAGACCTAAAATGTCATGTTAACCATCTTTTATTTTACAGCTAACAGAAGATAAGAGACAATGAAGCCATGTACAAAGGCTGGCCAATCAGTTTTCTCTCATGCTCACCACCCTTCTGATGGAAACAGCCTCGCCTAAAGCCTCTCTATCAGGGAGCATCCCTGGCTGATTCCGTTTTTGTAGGAATGACCAAGCTGCTTCCAGTGCCCCCAATCATCTAACTATGGCTGATTTGAAGAGATGGGAACTCTGTGTTTATGAGGTGGCTGGGTGGAAAGGGTCCCTTCAAACTTAAGTTGATAAGCAATTCTTTAAAATAACTGAAATGCCTGTGCCCAGAAATATGAAGAGGTGGTACCAGGAGACAGAAAGTTTACAGCAGGCATGGAAAAAGGGAAGACATGGAAGACACTCTGAAGAAGCAAGGACAGGGAGTGACTGAGCCCCATTTCCGGACAGGCACTAGCAGTGGGAATTAGCAGACCTCTGCCTGGCACGGAGCTCTTGAGGCGTCAGCAAAAGTCACAAAAGCCAGGTGGCAAAGCCTACGTTCTTATTCTATCTTTGTGAAAGAAAGAGGAAAATACCCATTCATGTTTGCTTATAATTTCACAAACACTCAAAAGTCCATAAACAAAAAAGAAAAGGATCTATCTCTGGGAGTAAGAAGATGAGGTGAAGTGAAACAGTAAGAATGGAGATGGGGGTGAAAGCTAAATTTATTTTCTCTCAACTGCAATTTTTTTTAATATAGAAAGGACTTTATTTCCAGTTATACACACCCTTGTAAGACAGATCGTAAAGCCAAAAAAATTTGTCTCGGGCTTTCGCTGTCTGGAATTCATTCTTTTCTACAGGGAAATCACTGACTGAGTCCTTATGAAATAATTAAGGGTAGGCTTATGCCCTGATGTACTATAATCCCCAAAAAGGGATTCAATTTTCTCCCATTCTTATTATTCCAGTTTCTGTGATAAAATGACCTGAGACAGTTCGAGCTGGAATCAATGGATGGTTTCTGCTCTCCCTTCAAGTTTGCCGTAGGTCCCAGCAAGGGCCTTTGGCAAGAAATAGCATCTTTTGGAAGAAATATCAAAGACAGTCAGCCTTACAGTCTCGATGAAAAGGACTGCGTCAGATATTCTCAGCAAATGAGGCCTCAAGGAATAGACCCTGGGATGCATACTTCCCAGCTATGACTAGCTACTATTATACTAGCCAGCATGAGCAAGCAATCACCTAATGGACTGTATGACAAGCCTTAAGCTCAGGATTTCCAGGAAGCAGGTAATGAAAATAATCACTGTTCCTAGAACAAAACATAATTGTAAATTTTAAGGCAATAAATAATGAAGGAAATCCGATTGTGGATTTTTTTAGGAATATCTTGAATTTTTTTGGAATATTGTGCTTTTTTTACCTTCTTAAAATGAGCTCTTTAAAGAATAGGTTTCATTTTACAGAAAAACTACAAAAATAATGTGGACAATTTCAGTGTACCTCATATCCAGTTCCCTTATTGTTGACATATTACATCCATATGATACATTTGTTAAAATTAATGAAACACTATTGAGATATTATCTAAATATAGTTCATTTGAATTTCCTTAGTTACACCATAACGTTCGCCGTTTCAGGATCCCATCCATAAAACCACATTGTATTTGGTCATCCTGTCTCCTTAGGCTGCTCTACCCTAGAATAACTTCTTTCATTTTTTTCTGATGACTTTGGCAATTTTGAGGAGTACTGGTTAGGTGGTTTGTAAAATGTCTCTCCATAAGATTTTGTTAATGTTTTTCTCATGATTAGACTGAAGTTACGGTTCTTAGGAAAAAGACCACAAATGTGAAAGACAATTATCTTTACAACACTCAAAGGTACATGTGATTAATATGACTCATCATTGTTAATGCTGATCTCCATCACCTGTCCAAGAGTGTTTGCGATGTTATTCCAGACTTTACAATGTTTCCCCCCTTTCCACACTGCACTCTTTGGAAGTCATGACTTAAGACCATTTACTTGTTTGTTTGTTTTTTTAAACTTATTTTGTCATTTATTTAAATCATTATGGAAGGATGAATATTTATTTTATTACATCAGTTACAGTCTAATACCACATTTTTGTTGTTGTTATTTGTATATTCTTCACTTTGTTGTTCTAATGGTTCTTTTTTGAGCACTTATCGCTTTGAACTAGAAATGGCTCCAGTCTATCTTAAACATTCCTTGCCCCAGCCACAGAATTAGCCATTTTTCCAAGAAGATCTTGTTTGTTTGTTTAGAGAATGGAATTAGAAACCAGGTCTTGGGTACTGGATCTTTCCACTGGTACTGGGACACCTTTGCTTCTAGGCTTTCTCAGTGTATATGTGTGTATACTAACCTACATTTAGTAAAATCTCTCCTCTAAAAAGAAATCCCTGTATTTTACCTATTTAACTGTTTTCCCCTCCCCAAACTGCCAAAAACTGGTTTTGTTTCTTTTCTTTTCTTTTTTCTTTTTGCCTTTTCTATAATGTCGTGTAAATGGAATCATACAGTCTGTAGGATTTTCCATTTGGTTTGTTTCACTTTGCAATATGCATTTCAAATTAATCCATGTTGTAGTGCATTTGCATTTTTTTTAATATTTGTTTATTTGAGACAGAGACAGACAGACAGACAAGCAACCCGGAAGAGGTGGCAGAGTGAGAGAGAGAGGAGAAGCAGACTCCCCACTAAGTGTGGAGCCAGACTCTGGCTGTATCTCACAACTCTGAGATCACTACCTGAGCCTGAGCCAAAACCAAGAGTTGGAGGTTTAACCAAATGAACCACCCAGGCACCCCAGTTCATTCATTTCTATCAATGAATAGTACTCCACTGTATGTATACCTATACCACTGCTTATCCATTTACTTACTGAAGGATATCTTTTATAATTTTATAATCTTTTATAATTTTAGGGTGATAAGGAATAAAGCGGTCATAACCATTACTTTCATGAAGGTTTTTGTGTGAACATAAATTTCCAAATCGGTTAGATAAATATCTTTGCAATATGATTGCCACATTGGATAGTGAGACTATAGGTAACTGCCAAATTGTCTTCCAAAGTGGCTATACCATTCCCCATGGAAGGAGCAATGAATGAGATTTCCTATCACTCTGCATCCTTGACAGCAATTGGTATTGTCAGATTTATTAATTTCTTTATTTTTAGGCAATCTCACAGATGTGTCATTATAGTTCATTGTTGTTATAATTTGCATTTAATTTCCATATGAAAAATGGTGTTGAACTTTTCACATGCTTATTTTCCATATGTATATGTTCTTTGGTAAAATGTTTGGATATCTTATCAACTTCTTAATTAGGTTGTTTATTTTCCTATTATTTAATTCTAAGAGCAGTTTTCTAACCTTACCCTTTGATTCTTTCTCATGATTTCCATAACTTTGCAGACATGACATTATTATTCATCTAGTTTTATATGTTGTCTACTTTTGTGAATAGAGCCCTTAACATATTATAGTTATTTTCAAGTCTATGCCTGAGAAATCCAACAATTGGATCATACTTATAAAAGTCTTGTTCTGGTAGATTATCTCTTCAGACTTTCTTTTTTCTGGTCTTTTCTCATGCCTTGGATTTTCTCTTTCTTTCTTTCTTTCTTTTTTTTTTTTTTTACAATTTTAAGTAATCTCTATACCCAATGTGGGGCTCAAACTTACAACCCCGAGATCAAGAGTCACATGCTTTATGGACTGGGGCAACCAGGCACCCCATGCCTTGAATTTTTTTGCTAAAATTCAGACATACTTTATCAGCAAAAAATCTTAATAGGCTGTTAACAGAGAATTTCTATGCATCTGGCTGAGAGCTGAGCTGAGTTTATTAATATTTGTTATAGCTATTGGTACCAAAGACTTCAAATCCCTCTGGTGTCCTTGCTTTCATCTCCCCTTTTTGACTTAGGGCTTCTATAGGTGCATCTGCTCTGAACAAGTTGGTACTTTGTGGCACTTTCAGTTATAATCAACTGTTATCATTCAGGAGCCCTCTTGGGGGGATGGAAGTGGGTGAGAGAAGGGGTGTATTCTATAATCTGATCAAATTTCAGTATTTTAGTGGGAATGTGGGCTTCACAAGTGTTTCTTTCTTTCTATTTTTTAAGACTTTGTTTATTTATTTGAGAGAGAGGGAGTGAGTAAGTGAGAGAGCAGGACAGGGAGTAGGCAGAAGGAGAGGGAGAAACAGACTTCCCACTGAACAATGAGTCCTACTCCTGGCTTGAAGCGTACTCCAGAATCATGACCTGAGCTGAAGACAGATGCTTCACAAACTGAGCCGCCCAGGCGCCCCTTCACAAGAGTTTCTGTTCTTCCTTCAGATATACATTTGTGACCTCTATGAAACCACCCTCTATTCCTTTCCCAATTGCAGCAAATTCCCAACATTATTTGCTTGATGTCCTGACCCTGGCTGACAATTTTTTCTTTTTCTGAGGTGAGAGAAGAAGGTGCTGGTTTTGTTTTCAACACGCTCTTGTACTTTTTATTCTGACACTATTTACTTCTAACATTGCTGAAACTGACTTAATGCCACTGACATTATTTTATTGCAGTCAAACTAGATAGTAAAGACAATATAAATACTTATTGTCTGCAATCTCAAAATCCAGATTTAATACCATTTTCTTGCTGTTAATCTTAGAGCATTTTATCTATGATAATTTATTTTTATATGTGGTCATATTATGTATATTGTTTTTTGAACTGCTTTCTTCAACCAAGAATGTAGTGAAAGAACTTTGTGTGTCTATAACTGTATTTCTATACTAGAATTCTAAATTTAATAAAATGTTTTATATGTATCTTATAATATATTTAGCAAGTCACCATTTGGTGACTATTTTTGTTGGCCCTATTTTGCTCATATAAAATATACTTCAGTAAATATCTTTATGCATGAATTTGTAAAATGTCTACTATTAATCTTTTTGGATGAATTACCTGAAGTCATATTTTCGAACTAAAAACTCTTTTTATTTTAAGACTTTTTAAAACATTTAAAATTGTGGTTAAACACACTCTTTAATGGCTTTGATATAAATTGGCAATGTGATGTACTGAAAGTTAGTAACAATTTACTTCCCTACAAACACTATATGGCTGTCTATTGCTAAGTATTTTATATATTAGAAGAAGAGCATATCTCTCCTGGGATGAATTCTCCCAGCAAATTCTTATAGGAGTATAACTCTTTATTCACAGTCCATTTTACAAACATGGGAATCCTCTTAGGAAAACCAAAGTTTATATTTATTAAAAGAAAAGGATTGGTCTTCCTGCTCTTTCTGGGTCTCTTAGTCTGACAGTGTGAATAGATGAGTAAGTTTTTAAACACCTTATTCTCAGAAGACCACCTTCTATGTAAGTATTCACATGCTTGAGCTCCCACAGACATGACAGATTTTATTTGTTATTTTAGACCAGAGAACCTAATATTCCCCAATATTAGAGAAACTATTTTTTCAGAGAAACAGAAAAAAGTAATGAAAAGCTCCAAAGTCAGACTTCCCAGATAATATGGCTAATGAAGATCATTTTATTTTTTTTAACATCAATTTTCTTCTTGGGAAAAAAAAAGGTTCAGCATTTCTTATTGTTTTTTTCATCTGGTAACTGGAAATAATCTCCAAAATTCTCTATCAGTGCTTCCGGAATCCATTGTGAACTGAAGATATTTGTTTAAGTGTCAGCTAATTTAATAGAACATTTAATATTGTAAGCAAACAAATGCCTCTTTTAAATGTATCTAAAAGGCAACTGGAGACAACTTGGGTAATTTGTGCACTTGTAATATATTATTGTTGGCTCTCTGTGTATTTTGGAAAGCAATTTTCCATGAAATTTGCTGTTAATTTTTAAATTTAAGATTGTTTTGTAAAATGCTCATTTAAGGGAATTACCCCCTCTGTATAAATATCATTCAGACTAACTACAAAAAAGGTGCTAACATATTAATAGATTTAAATGTAAAGGGATACTTTTCTATATTCTAAATAGGAACTGATGATCATTTGGCTTAGAACATATTCCTAGCTGATTTGTTTGGGTAATGCTATATTTGACCCCAATGACCTCAGAACATATAAGCCCCATTTTATACACTAGGGATCCCAAATGATAGCTAAATGTTAAATTATCTTGCTAATAAGCATCAAAAGAATTCAAAATCAAAGATATTTCAAATAACATTTTCCTAGAAATTATTTGTGGAAAGGAAGACTATCAAAACTTACTCATTATTATTTCTCTAATAGAAAAGTATGCATTTCTTATTCTTTTCCTGGGACCTGGAATCTTAATATTTCTTTTGGATTTCTAGGCCTTCTGTGGTATATCCCCATTTGAGTTTTTCATCTCATGATTGTAGATAAGCTAATCCTCTTAGCAATCAAGAGACCCCGTTTTCTTTCTTTTTTTTTTCCCCCTAGAGAGGCTCCACCACAATTTGCCTATAATATTTCCATTCATGTATGAGAAAGTGTATAAAGAAATCACATCTTTAAGAAGCAGAATCTCAGGGAAATTGTTGATTAGAAACCTGGAGATCACCTGAAATGTCTCCTGTGTTGGAAGGCTTTGTTTACCACATAATTTTGTATGTTATTCTCAGTAGTTTACTCAAAATACTTATATCCCTTTATTTCTCCTATGTTAATGTTCTCTTTAATTTCACAGAATAATTTTTCCAAATCTTTGCCAATCTTCTTATGCTCCCTAAGTAATCAACCTGTACAGTAACAGCGTCACTCTGTGGTGCCAAGGTATTCTAAAACATCACATATGACATATAGTTCAAGTCATTTACTGTAGAATTTGAAGTCTATATAAAGAATGCTCAATTCTACCCCATTTCTTTACTTCAAAAAAAATTGCATTGGTTTTTTATTTTCCTTCTGGTTATTTAAAAACAAACTAGGTTGCTTTTTTTTTTTTAAGATTTTATTTATTTATTTGACAGAGAGAGATCACAAGTAGGCAGAGAGGCAGGCAGAGAGAGAGAGAGGAGGAAGCAGGCTCACTGCTGAGCAGAAAGTTCGATGTGGGACTCGATCCCAGGACCCTGATATCATGACCTGAGCTGAAGGCAGCAGCTTAACCCACTGAGCCACCCAGGCGCCCAAGGTTGCTTTTTTAAAAAAAAGATGTTATTTATTTGACAGACAGAGATCACAAGTAGGCAGAGAGGCAGGCAGAGAGAAAGGAGGAAGCAGGCTCCCTGCTGAACAGAGAGCCTGATGTGGAGCTCGATCCCAGGACCCTGAGATCATGACCTGAGCTGAAGGCAGAAGCTTTAACCCTCTGAGCCACCCAGGCGCCCCACAAACTAGGTTTTATATAATTGGGAGGTACTAAGAAATGGAGTGAGCATTCTGAAAAAGACTGATGATATGTGTTGAATTTATCTGTAATGAGTAACCATTCCAGATTATTGGAGGGAATATTATGAGGATAGCAAAAGAAAGCTTCAAGTAAGATAACAATGAAAGTTCATGAAAAGACAGACTACAGAAGGAACTTCATTTTATGTGATAAACCAGAATGGCAGGGATGCGTACCACGGCAGTATTAAGTGGGCTCACAATTCAAAGTGGAACTTTGATAACGAATTTTGTAAGCTCATACTGGTCTTGACTTTGAGTTTTGAGGACAGAATAGTTTAGGAATAGTCTGATGGTTCGGTGGTCTCTCTCCAGTTCTTTAACTTGACATCATCATCACTGTCTTCATCAACACTGCCACTCCGGTTAACAGTTTTGAGCACCTAATATTTACTAGAGTTGGCAATCAGTACTTTACACCCACAGTCACATGCATGGTCAAATACAACGAGACCTTACATGATTTTCCAAGTTTAAAGGCTGAGATTTAAACTTCTGTTCTAAATCACTAGTCCATGTTTTTTCTAAAATATACCATTGACTCTATTTCACTCATAAATGGCATTTAAGTAATTTACCCATGCTTCTTATTTTTAACCTCCCAACTGCTCCTTCATATTAGATTCTTATTAATGAAGAATAATCTTCCTGTCCTTGAAGAAAAACACAGGCTACACAGGCTATTTTTTTTAAAGGATTTTGATCACTATCCACCTGACCCAAGGACATTGCTACATAACAAATGCTTACTGGTAAAAGACGGATTTTTAAGCAGCCCTGATGCCACTGTAGTGATTCCAAGCTCTGTCCTTACCCTCGATCTTATTTATGGACTTCTGCTTAAAAGGTGGTATTTTCTTAGTCTTTATTTCATGCTAAGAAGAGTAGCAGGGGAGCCTGGGTGGCTCAGTGGGTTAAGCCTTTGCCTTCGGCTCAGGTCATGATCCCACCGTTCTGGGATGGAGCACACAAGGCTCTCCGCTCAGCAAGGAGGCTGCTTCCCCCTCCCTCTCTGCCTGCCTCTCTGACTACTTGTGATTTCTGTGTGTCAAATAAATAAATACAATCTAAAAAAAAAAAAAGAACAGTACTTTAGACTAAGTGTACTAAGAAGTATGGATGGTATTCAATGGAAAACATGAGATTTTTTTTTAAGATTTATTTATTTATTTATTTGACAGAGATCACAAGTAGGCAGAGAGAGAGGGAGAAGCAGGCTCACCGCCAAGCAGAGAGCCTGACATGGGGCTCGATCCCAGGACCCTGAGATCATGATCAGAGCTGAAGACAGAGGCTTTAACCCACTGAGTCACCCAGGCACCTCAAAACATGTGAGATTTTATGGAGTAAATGAACCAGGACCAGAGGGAAAAATTCTCTTGGCTTATAGTTGCTAGAGAAGAATACTGATTAAATTAGTAAGTAAGCGTCACTTATGGTTTGTCTCCCTCCCAATCCCGTAAACCTGGTGATTCACAGACCTGTACCCCTGGGGATAAAAATATATGTTTATAAAAAATAAAAAATTAAAAAAAAAAAAAAAAAAAAAAATTAGTAAGTAAGCAAAAACACTTAAGGAAACCTTATAATAATACTAAAATGAATTTAAAATATTCTTGTGAGGATGATGTTTATATGAATTTGAACACCATGACTTAATTAGATATTTGAGTAATGTTCAGAGATGTCTAGCATGTGATGAGAAAAGTTCCAGCAATACCTATACAGTTTTCTTTGGGTTCTCTACCAATTCAAAACCCCACTACCACTGCAAATGCTGATGGGGCTTCTGACAGAATCACTGTATAACCTGGAGCCCACTGATGACTCCCAGGCTGCCAAATGAGCTCCTCTGATCTCTCTCTGTTAATCTTTAATAATTAGAGGAATTGTAAATTTGTAGGATTTGTTTTCCATCTAAGGACCTCCCCTTTTCTCCTTATATAGGCCAAAGGAAAATGGAAAGTAAAAATATAAGCTTAACTAATTTAAACATTCCTTGTCCCTACATATAACTAACAATCTGAGACAGCTCTGTCTGAAGGCAAAATGCAACCCGAACAACTGCTATAAACCACCACTAATATTTCCAAATTGTGAATTAGAGTCTCTTATTTCAAAACCACTGATGACTACATTGTATCACAAGCAACAAAGGAACAACATTAATATTTCACTTAAGATCTATTTATTTATAAGTTGAGTATCACCAATAAAACTTGGATTGCTTAAGTTTTGACTTTAAAGTTAGAAAGATTAAAAAAAAAAAAATCAAGTGTGAAATGGTTTACCTCATGCCAACATCCAGTCTTGAAGTTCCTATGAAACACCAATTCCTTCTCAAAGTGGATCTAAACTAGAATCACCTGAAATACTAGCTAACCCGCACATCCCAGTAAAAACATCCCTAGTAAAAACACTAGCTAACCAGATTAAATTAGAAACCCTGGGAGCTGGAACATGGCATCTGTATTTTCACAAGACTCCCAAGTGATTTCAATCACAGAGAGTTGAGAATCATGTTTTAGCACATTCCGGGTGATCTCTCATCAACCTTGTGCTTTTTGTTATACTGTCATGTCTCAAATTCAAACCCACATTTATATACTTGGCTGGTACAGAAACTTTGAAAATTACATGACTTCTCTGCCAGTGGCACCTGTTACACTGTCTTTAGAAGGCAGCAAAGGGAGAACGGAAGACAGAAAGAGGGAGAAGTCACATGCTCCTTTCTCTCTGCTTATTCCTGCCAGCCTCACCCCAGCGAAGCTTTTTTCACTCTGCAGTGGCAGTTTGTTCCCGTGACTTCAACTGATGATTCCCGTCTGCAGTATTTCCAACACTCAAAAAAACAGACTACTGTTAGCTAGGATGCCATGGGAAAGTACTCAAATCAGAGGGCTGAAAGCTGTCAGCAGAAGGTAAGAGGGGAAAGCAGGGAAGAAATGGCTTTTATTTTGCAAAACCAGCAGCTCCCACTAGGGAGACACCAAGTTAGGTGTTCCAACTGAGAGCCCCTAACTAGGTGGTTAGCCTCTGAGCCCCTTAGGAGCTGAGGACCTAGGCAGAAGCACTCCTGAGTTGTCCCAAAGTTACCTTTAGCTCATACAATTAAGATCTCCTATGGGAAGGACTTCCTGCCACTTTTGTGAACAAATGATATATGCACTAGCATGACCACATGCTAAGCATGAGCATTTGACCCAATAATAGAGCATTTATAAATTCCCTAATGCATATGCAAGCTTTCTACCCCTGCCCACCCTCCCCCGCCCCAGCGGCATACTGAAAAAGCTTTCTGTACTAGCCCCACTGGGAAACAGGAGTTTTTGAATTATCTATCTCCTTACTTGCTGCAAGTAGTAAGAACTATTTGCTCAGACCAAAAGGACTTGGGCTGATCTACTGGCTAAAGCACCCAAATGGTGAGCCCTTTGTCACTGGTGACACTTCAGGCCTTTCCATGCCTTGCACTTCAATTATCTCTACCTCTTTGCTTGTTTCCTATTGCTCGAGGGATGGCAACTTTTTCTCTGAAAGTGTTACCCATGAGATACTTCTGTCACTGTGTTTTTGTTTCTTTGTCAGTTTCTTAATACTTGGTTAAAATTCTTTGATTTAAACTCTGTCAAAATTAATTGACATATTTTTTTCTTCTCCCTAATAGATCCTGGAAAATTCAAGCTTCAAGGAAATAAATTCATAACCCCTCCCTGCATCATGAAAATTCATCACATCATAAGACAGCTAGCTCTCTTTCTTGGGAAGTTTTTCTCCGTAAGGACCAAATTCGGTTTCTCTGCCTGTGCAAGGCATCTTACGTTTTGGTACATAAAGGTGGGCACCTTGTTACAATCCTGGCAAAGGAGAGGCTTAATCATGTGTAACTTGATTATACTTTCCCTTAGATATTTTATTTTCTGTTCCAAAATAAAGTCATATATTATAAATGGGTGAATCACACCAATGTAATCCGTTTTTAAAGTGTATGTTACCATTAATCCTTTCAATAAACATGCAAAGAAGGCTCCAGTACACTCATTAGAGAGGTACGATCTCAAACCTGTACACATTAAGGTAATAACTAAGTTGTCTAGTGGTAATTTACAAGACTAGCAAATGAGAGTGATGTTTCCACCACACTAATTTTATGCAAAAATGCTTTTATGACACTTAAATATCTTGTATTTTTATCTTTAATGATCCAAAAAGAAACAAAAAGTGTCCTGGTTAGATTGCTCGTTTTGGCATCTGACTGGTTCCTACAAGGCACTCACCTGCCAAGGGAGGAAGAAAAAAACGACAAAAAATATAGGAAGAAATAGAGAGACATCCTCAGGTTGAATGTTTATAATAGTCCTGCAGGTTTTTAAATGTTAAAATATTATATGATGGGCACCTGGGTGGCTCAGTGGGTTAAGGCCTTTGCCTTCAGCTCGGGTCATGATCTCAGGGTCCCGGGATCGAGCCCCACATCAGGATCTCTGCTCAGCAGGGAGCCTGCTTCCCTTCCTCTCTCTCTGCCTGCCTCTCTGCCTACTTGTGATCTATCAAATAAATAAATAAAATCTTTAAAATATATATATATTATATGATAATTTTAGAGTTGACAGTTTACATGTATATGTATTATATCCCTATTCTTTTTGTTGTAACTATGTTTCTGAAAATGTATCACTTTACTATTACTATTTTTGATAGTATCACCCACTATAATAAAGAATATATGAATCATTTATTTAGGAACATTTATCTTATTGTCCTCAAAATCTACGTGGTCCTATGGTATATAAAAATCAACACTGACAGAGAATAATTTAAACTGTTAGCTTTTCTTTTTGAATATGAATTTGTTAACATAAGCAGTAGTAAATACTGACTCCTCTTTCAACATATGAAATCAATTTTATCCTCTACAAAAAAAAAAAATTACTCTTTATGAATTCAGTAGAGTAAATAATTTTTATATTTAAAAGTAAGTCAAGGGGCACCTGGATGGCCTAGTCAGTTAACCGTCTGGCTCTTGATTTCGGCTCAGGTCATGATCTCAGGGTCCTGAAGGAAAGCCTCCCATTGGGCTCTGCGCTGAGCAGGGAGCTTGTTTGATTACTCTCTCCCGCCTCCTCTGCCCCCACCTCTCTCTAAAATAGCTAAATAAATCTTAAAAAAAAAAAAAAGTAAGTTAATAAGGGCTAATATGTTTTAAATATCCAGGTAGCAGAGAAGTGCAATTTTCACTGGAAATAGCATTCAAAAAGAAAAAGAAAAAAAAAAAAAAACCCCTCACACGTACACCCAATCTTTTTCTTCCTAAGAAAATTTATTTTTAATAATCATAGGAAATAAGAAACACTGATTTTGAGTTATAATTCACTCTAAAATTTTTAACTTCTTAGGATTTTCCCAAGCTTTTATGCCGGGGAAAAATATAAATTTCCCTTTAGTTTAGAACGGCATTTTCTGTATTGAGCATGAATGGTATGTTTGTTAATGCTGGTATAAATGAGAAGTGATCTGAGACACAGGCACTCACCTAGGTTTTGCAACTGGTGAAGACAATGTCAGTGTTTTTTAATGCTGAAAAGAAGCAACTTTATTCTTTAGTAATTCCAGTGAAATTTTTCATACTTAAAATTAATTCTAAGTGTGTTGGAAAAATATCAGAGAGCGTGGAGAGGTAACTTTGTTCCTTGGTCTCTCTTGTTTCAGACAGACAACTGAATACAGCAGGCAGGTTCCAGAGGGCTAATAACACTTCCCATCCTATGTTACTTCAGATTTACTGGTGCAGAAGACGCGTGAAATTTTAGTCTTCCCAAGATTTAATCAAAGAATGAAAAAGTCTGAGCTCAAATTAATTGTTTACATCTTATTTCTCAATTTGAATGGGCTATAGGTGTTACATAATTCAATTTAGAACTTGGAGCAGAAAGACTGATTATGAATTTTCTAATGGATGATTACCTCACCTTGTTTAACATTTCCAGGATTTAATTTCTAATAAGGAGCCCATTCTTTTGTGATCCATCTTTAAGCTTTAGTCAATTTCTGCCCAAAACTTCCTGTAGTTGATACTAATTTTACCTTTATAACTACAAAGAATAATCTCAATAATTTTTCTCTATTGTATGCTTATAAATGTGTCATCAGCTATCATGCCCTCCAACGCTATGTTTGATTGTTTTGTTTGGCACCATCAAACATACTTCAGATGAGGTTGTTTACACCTCCTCACCATCCTTGCTTTCTTCAGGGAGTATTGCTACTTTTTGCACCACAGTATTATTTAGAAAACCATAAATCTACTAATAGACAAAAATAGAAAAAATGTAAAAAGTCCAAGCTGTGTTTCTATTAACAAGGAATGAAATTACAGGTGTTCTTCCTTATACTGAGTTTTGGGGCTACCAATGGGTTCACATTTTTAATTTATATTAATTAAAAAAAAATTTTACCCACATTTTTAATGGGGTAATGTTAATGCAGGTATTTCTTTTCATATTCTCATATCTGTATATTTTTTATCTAATTATGAAATTAGATAAAGTTGGGGAAATTGATCAATTTAGCATATGATGACGCAGCATGTCATTTAGCAAATGATGCAATTTGTTGAGCACAAAAACTTTTCTGTAACTGTAGATATAAACAGTATCAGATAAAATAACTATATAGTATATATCTGTTACAGAGGGGAAATTAGAGAAGAAAAATTTTCAACTATACCTATAAGATCTTATCTTGCATTAAATAATACTACAAAGCTCTACAACTCTTTCCATATGAATACTACCCAACCACTATTACTAATCACCAAGTAATGGACCACACATTAAAGAAAGTTTCTTATACACCTTATCACATATGTATTGTTCAAAAAACCTAAGGTAAAGTGTCAGCAGTCCCGTTTAAGAGATGAGAAAGCAGAGCATCAAGTTAAACTATTTGTAAAGAACATGACTACCACAAAGCCAAGTCCAAATTCAAGACCAACTCTTTCTGAGTCCAAAGATAATTCATATTTCCACATCAGAAAAACATCTACTTTTCCTTGAATAAACACTCTAGGTATCACATATATTATTTACTTTGTACCACAAACACAAAGTATGAATAGTTGGTAAAGATGCATTCATAAATTGATATGTGCAGATCCTTCACATGCAAAACAAATTTTTAGAGAGAAACAGTGTCTAAAATTGTTGTACCTGTACTGTGATGTGCCTTCTTAGTAGTGTTTCTGGATCTGCTACTAAGCCATTGATCAAAGCCATGAGATGCTGCATACATCTTGTAGTACCATTACCCTGGCCTTTCAGCCTGGTGCAAAATTTAAATTAGTTCAATAAACACATGGATGCTAGATGTGTCACGCAACTGTGTTCCAGATCTGCACATTACTGCCTCCTTCTCATCATTTAGGACCATGTTCAACTACTTCCGCTTCTCTTTTTTTCTCACCAGCTCTCCCTTCCTCTCATCTATCTTTTACACAAGATGCAACTGTCAGTCATGTAACCCTTGATCTCTTGCTTTTATTTTTCCCCTTTATAATAATGACCACCACTATCTAAAATATAACCTCAGCTGTGTGTGTGTGATTGTTTGTTTTGTTTATATTTATTTTATCAGTTTCTCCACACTGGTCTACCCACTTGCAGAAAAAAGAGCAGTCATCTAGACTGTTTACCTCTTCATCCTCAGTGTCTAAAATACATGGGAACTTTCAACACTTTAATATATGGATATACATGTGCACACATATACATACACCGTGAGGTTTCTATTCTATCTTAAGAAAGTTAAATAATCTTTACAATATGTAAAGAACATTACACACAGCTCGATGAAATAACTCCTTCTTGGTAGCATTTCTAAGATTTAAAGATGGAAAAAAGAGTACTTGAAGTTTTAGTAGCATTAATCAATACAACTGGTTTAGGTTTAAACACATGAGGAACATAAACCATCTATTGCTCTTCTAAATACATGATAATAATTATAGGCTGGTTATGCAGAAATGCAAATATAACTTAGTATATTATGTGTGTATATATGGTACGGGGGTGGGGGGGAGAGTAGGGACAAGCAGAGAGAGAGAGGAGAAACAGACAGAGACAGACAGACAGACATTTATTACAGAAATTGACTCATGGTTTTGGAGGCCTAGAAGTCCTATAGTCTGCAAGCTGTAAAACCAGAAAAGCTGGTAGTATAATTCAGGTGAAGTCCGAAATCGTAAGACTCTGGGTGAAGTCAATGGCTTAAGTCTTGGTCTGAATCCCAAAACTCAAGGACCATAAACACCTACGTGTGAGGGCAGGAGAAGATGGATGACTCTGCTCAGAAAGTGAATCACCCTTCCTCTGACCCTCTGTCCTTATCTGGCTCTCATTGAATTGGATAATGTCCATCCTCACTGGTGAGGGCAGATCTTTCTGGGCCTACTGATACAGATGCTATTCTCCCCTAAAGAGAAGACACATAGACATACCATGAAGTGTTTTACAGATTTCCAGGCATCTCTTTGTCCAGCCAAGCTGATGTATAAAACCGACTATCACATTTAAGGTGAGCAAATTAGTCTCAGGCTGCTTATTTTGTAGTGATATTGGGTGTGGTATTATTTACTACCACAGTCTCTATGCACATGGTTCTGGAAACACTTCAGGTTATATAAGGTCCTCTGCATCCTTATACACTCCTATAATCAAATAGCCCCCAAAATATGCTGATGCTTATAGAGGCTGAACTGAGATTTCATTACTATTATTTTTTGGAAGAAAACATAGTGTGCTAGAGACATACAGAAAGAACTCTTATAGTTAGTGTTGGACTTGACAACTGACCTGTCTGTAGACGGACAGTGTGGGATAATGGTTATTAATTAATCTTCTCATTAGCATTTCATATTAAATAGTCATTTAAGAAACATTACTCAAATCTCGTTCTATATTTATCTGCCAATTTCATAGCTTATCCTCCAGGGGTCTTCCCTCTAAGTCAAGGATAAGTTCTAGCTACAAAGACTACTGAGTCAAGCTTACATGCAGTATTCTGCTTGAGGAGTGAAGCCTAAATTAAAAGAACAGGGTAATGTTCATTGCAGGGGGTGGGGGGGGAGAGGAGATAAATCTTAGGAGGAAAGGAGCAAAAGGAAAACAATAACCGTAATTTCCTCAAATCTAAGATGGAGAGAACAAGAAAAGGGTATGATACCTGAATTCCAAAGATGAAACAAAATAAACAGCTCCTAAATATCAACTTATTTTTTTATTATTTATTTATTTATTTATTTATTTATTTATTTATTTATTTGACAGAGATCAGAAGTAGGCAGAGAAGCAGGCAGAGAGAGAGGGAGGAAGCAGGCTCCCCACCAAGCAGAGAGCCTGATGCAGGGTTCGATCCCAGGACCCTGAGACCATGACCTGAGCCGAAGGCAGAGGCTTTAATCCACTGAGCCACCCAGGTGCCCCCTCAACTTGTTATTTTAAGTATGAAAATCACAAAGTCTTATAGGTAAAGCCCAATGCAAATAAAAAGTGCATGATAAAAACCAAAACACACTATCTCTTTCTCTGAACTCTGGGACCACAAAAGTATCTGCCATAAAATTTCTCTTTTTCATTCTGTCTTTTCTCTATCTCATACACATGTTATATTTCAACAACTTGGAAAATAATACATGTGTATGTAGTTAATATTTATAGCCACTAATCTTTTATTATCTAAAAATAATGCTATAATGATTATGCTTGAACTTATATTTTATATACATAAGTCATAATTACAGTATGTATCACTTGAGGGTTAAATTGCTGGGACAAATGACACCTACTATAAAATTTCTTCCAAAAGAGTCTATTTTCATTTCCACAAACATAACACGAATCTTCTTTATCTATATGCTCACCAACACTGGATTTTATCAAACTTTTACAATGCTTTCTTCCAAGTCAATTTGGTGAGAAATTTCCTGCTATCTCCTCAAGTGACTTTATCCTAAAGACAGAGAAGAAGAATTCTGTCATTTGTTTACAGAAAATTATTCCTACAAAATCTGTGAACTTAATTGTTAATTCTGACTGTTGGCTTTCCTTTTTGTAATTGTTAATGAAACATTGTAACAAGGAGTGAAATGGGAGATATAAAAAGTTATAAATTTAGCTTGTAGATATGAAAAACACAATGTCAGAAATTAAAAGAACAAACTCTGAAAGGGTTAAACATATAGATACTGCAGAAGAAAAAACTGGTGAACTTGAAAATACAGAAACGGCCACTAACTAAAAAAAAAAAACTGAGGGAAAGATATTAGGAGAATAAATGAAGTGAGGACCAGTAAGCCATGAGCCAACATTTGGCAACCTAACATGCATATAACTACATCCCAGAAGAAGAGAAGGGAGAAGAGGTCAGAATAATTATTTGAAGGAAAAATGGCTAGAATATTTTCAAATTTGCTAAAAATTATAAACCAATAGATTAATAGAGTTCAAAAAACACTAATCAGAAAAAAAAAAAAACACAGAAAAACACCAAGACACTTCATCATCAAATTGCTGAAATCCACTGAAAAAGGAAATCCTGGTGGAGCACAAAATGGAAGGACAGTCAGTGGCAGAGAATGAACATCTGTCTGCTTAAGTAGGTTTCAAGGCCCTTCTGAGAACTGTTACCCTTGAAAAATGTTGGTGACGATTCTTTCTTGCTAAAAATTACTACCTGAATAAATTTAGAAATATTTTCAAAAGTCTGGTGCCTTATATTTTGGTGATAAATATGTTTGAGTGTTCTTAAATAAGAAAATCTTTCTCAAACAACCAAATTATTACAATGAAAATAAGGCCAGTCTTAGTAGCTTGCTACTTATGTTTTCCTACTTATTTCTTTAACATTAAACCATGGAGGTATCTCGCACTGTGCAGATATGCTGCTGCACATATACCCATGCACGCACACATGTGTGTGCAGTGCTACACCACTATCTGTGTCTGACTTCATCGCTATTTTCTAGGAAGATCCATTTTATTCTTAAAGATATTATAAAAGACTAATGGTGTCTAGAACAGACACTAGATTCCTTACCAAAAAGGTATCACAAGAATATAAGATAGTATTGTGCTTTTTTAAAACCAAACCTAAAACTCTCCTACCAACTATTTCTACCTTAGCAACCAGTGCTTTGTTCACCATTTCTAATAGTTTGTCATTCCAAAAATTTTACATAAATTTAATCATATAGTATGCAACTTTTACACATTAGCTTTTTTCACTCAGCATATTTCCCTGATTATTCATCCAAGTTATTGCATATATCTACAGTTCCTTCTTGGCATTATTTAGTGTTCTATGGTATGAATGTATTGCAGTTTGCTTCACTATTCACCAATTTGATGACACATCTGGGTGGTTTCTTACAGCTACTGTAAGAAAACCTACTATGAACATTTGTTTATAGCTTTTTGTATGAACACAGACTTTCATTTATTTGGGATTAAAAACTGGAAGTACTACTGCTGGCTTGTATAGTAAGAGCATATTTAATTTTAAAAGAAATTGCCAACTTTAAAAAAAATGACTGTATGATTTTATATTTCTACTAACAATGTATGAGATAAAGTTTCTCCTCATCCTTACTGGCATTAATGTTTCCACCTTTTTTTTTTTTTTTTTTTTAAGGAGAGGGAAAAGGTGTGGCAGAGGAACCGAGAGAAAGAGAATCTTCAGCATGCTCCATGCCCAGCACAGAGCCTGATGCAGGGCTCGATCTTACAACCCTAAGATTATGACCTGAGCCGAAATCAAGAGTCAGATGCTTAACTGACTGAGCCACCCAGGTGCTTCTGTTTTCACTATTTTTTTTTTAGATTTTTTTTTTTTTTAATTTGACAGAGAGAGGGAAAAAGCAAGTGAGCACAAGCAGGGGGAATGGCAGAGGGAAAGGGAGAAGCAGGCTCCCCACTAAGCAGAGAGCTGATGCAGGGCTTGATCCCAGGATCCTGGGATCATGACCTGAGCTGAAGGCAGCCCGACTGAGTCACCCAGGTTCCCCACTTTCTCTGTTTTTTATTTTAGCTATTCTAACAGGTAGGTGTATAGAAATACTTCATTGTTTTTTTTTTTTAATTTGCATTTCCTTATGGCTAATAATGGTGAAAATCTTCTTACGTGCTCACTTGCTATCTATACATTATCTCTAGTGGAATTTCTCATGTTTTTTTGCCCATTTTCTAATTGGATTGGCAGAAATATTCAACACCTTCACTATGGTGGCAGATACATGAACCTACTACATAGGTGATAAAATTGTGTACAAAAATATACACACTTGAGTACAAGTGAGGCTGAGAAAGTCTGAATGAGATCAGTAGATTGTATTACTTTCAATATGCTGTTGGTATAGCACATAATTTTGCAAAATGTTACCGCAGGGAAGAAGCTAGCAAAGTATACATGGATATCTCTTTAGTATGTCTAACAACAGCAAGTAAATTTACAAATACGTCACTAACATTTCAATTAAAAATAGTGTATTATTATGTTATGCCATCAACAGTTGAACATAGTCTCTAGAATGAGAGAAGAAAAATGCAAGCACTGATTTAATTTACCAACTTTTCTTTGCATGACACAAAATAAAATTAAAATGTAGGGTAATCAAGTGCCCCTCCATACCAGCATGTCTAAAGCACCTCTGCAAATTACAATTAGAAATTACTTGTTGTTCCACTTGTCTTCTCTCCTCCACTTCATGCAGGCGAAGAATATCAGTGAAATAAAAATCCTACATAATTCTTTAGAAAATAAGCCTAATTTTACTCCACACAATTCGTCAAAAGTTATTTATTAACTGAAAGGTTTAGTCTAATAAGGTATTTGTCTTGATCTGACCCTTCTATGTGGTGAAGAAGGGGCTATGCATAAGCACAATAGGAGGCCTACGTTTATTCCACTTGACATGCATACACTCACACCACAATAATGTATATAAAGTATGGGAATAACACTAACACCAGCAATTTAAATCAGGCTGAGACTGGCAAGAATCCACTATTACAGAGGTCAAAAGTGGCGGGGGTGGGGAAGTACATTCAATGGAATGGAGGGTGCAGAGATCATCAGTGACTTTTCTAAGACTAGCTTCTATAAAATGTTGGGAATTGACCACAGATTGCAAGCTGCTGGGTAGTAAATGAGGGATGAGGGAATAGCAGAAAGTTTGAGTGTAGTTTGCTGCTGTGGATAAGAGATTGCGATGGGATCCTGAAAGGAGACTGGGGGGTTTCTGGCCAACAAAGCCTATAGTTCATGCATTTAAATGTTCCCTTCCCTTCAAAAATGGCAATGATAATAGTAAATAAAAACGAAGTAAAATGAAATGATATAACCACAAGCAAGAAAAAATATATTTCCACAGATCAGAATATGAATAGCAACACGCTGTAGCAAGCAGAGGCTGAAGCTGTGTGCCTGCTGGGATCAAGGGCTGAATACATGAAGGAGGGATCTGAGGCTTGAGTTCCTGGATAACAGGGTCCAAAAGTACCGTAGGCATTACTGAGCATCAAAGTCTGGCTCACCTTGTGAAACCAGAGGTTGGAGCTCCCTACCTATTAACAGAGGCTGGAAAAAACTTACGCCAACTGCCTGAGGTTTGCATACAACTCCCTGCCTTCGTTGGCTAGAGGAAATAAAATGACTGGCAAAAGCACACGGGCCAAGCTGAAACGAAGCTAGCCCCAACATGAGCAAGTGCCTCAAAAAGGCAGCTGACAACTATAAATCCCAAATCTGAGATGTGTACTCCCCGCTAATCTCTTTGAGGATGCGCCTGAGAATGAAAATTTCAAAATAAATGACAGAAACTGTTATCAGGCTGATAGCCAACATTTGCCAAAAAGAGTTCTGTTAAGCAAAAATATAAACATGAACTATATTAAATTAAAATGAATTATATTAAAATACATATTTTTATATGTATTTTGTATTTTATTTTATTTATTTTATATGTATTTTATTTTATTTGTATTTTCTATTTTATGTATTTGTTTTATATATAAATAATATTCAATATTTAATTATTTATTTAAATATTTATATTATTATTAATTATAATATTTAATTATATTTAAATAATATTTATTTATATTTTCTATATACTTATTATTTATTTATTTTATATATTTATATATTTATTTTACATGTATTTTACATATTTTTAAATCTCTCAAAAAAATAGCTGTAGCAGTGACATGTATTATAACAATATGATCAAGGGAGAAAGATACTGTAAACACAGCTAATAATATGAATTACCAACAGATGTATATGAAAGAAAACATATAAAAAAGAGTAAGATGAACTGGAATTGGAATTAAGAATAATAAGTCATAGTTTGTAGGCTGGATACTCGTGAAGTTGGAATTTAAAAACAGGAAGACAATCCTGAAAAATTCACTCTGAGTCAGTATTAAAGATTTGATGGTTAGGAAAAAACAAAAATACAAAAAACCAAAATCTCTATTCTCACCTGGCTTAGTGATCAAAGGAAGAGAAGAAAAGCAGATTTCATCGTGGTAGGAAGGGGGTGGATATAATGGATTTATGTTTGAAATACTGAGGTTAGCATGAAATGGACAGTGAGATTCCTGCCCCCAACTGTCAATTTCAAATACAGTTGAGTTCACAGAGATTATGATTATAGATGTGGATTCTAGCATAAGAAAAGCTGATGTTGGGACGCCTGGGTGGCTCAGTTGGTTGGACGACTGCCTTCGGCTCAGGTCATGATCCCGGAGTCCCGGGATCGAGTCCCACATCAGGCTCCCAGCTCCATGGGGAGTCTGCTTCGCTCTCTGACCTTCTTCTCGCTCACGCTCACGCTCTCTCTCACTGTCTCTCTCTCAAATAAATAAATAAATAAAATCTTAAGAAAAAAAAAAAAAGAAAGAAAAGCTGATGTTAAACGATGGTAAGACCACCCAAGACCAGCTTCTGAAAGAAGGAAGGAAGGAAGGAGAGAGATGGGAGGGAAAGAAGAAACAATCGAGGACTGCTGCACGGATGCCGAACAACAAGAGTCTCAGAAGAAGACAGAACACAAGAGCTGTGCTAGAGATCAAAGCTGTGCTAGAAATCAAAGGGGGACAATAACCCCATAGAATGGGTAGTCTTCGATTAGATCAAACAACTGAGTGGATATGAATATGGACCACAGATGAGATGATGTTATGGAATTTCTACTGCTTTTGTTAAGTGTGGCCATGTCACGTTTGGCCACATATGAAGAGTGTGTTAATATGTAGGACACAAGATGAAGCGCAGGGTGCACGATGTTTGTAATTCAAATTAAATATTCGCCAGCAGCAGATAGTCTATAGGTGAGAATGGAAAGTAAAACCTTAGCTTGATCTGCTGGGAATTCAGTCAAGATGATCTGAGGATGATTTCTTACTTTCTAAAAGTTCCTCTGTTTTTACATAAAAGAAAGTGGGGGCCTCTGGCAATAATCATAGTATAAAGATCCCAAACAGAGTATCAGAGATGATTGAAAAGTTCCCATAAGCCACATAAATTGCCTCTACTCAATCCCCCAAGCAAATGTGTAGAGTAATTTGAGTGGTTAGTTCTCTGTTTGCTGGGACAATATTGGTCTTAGCGCTGAAAATCCCATACCACAAGAAACCCCACCGGTAGCCAATAAACTCCAAGAGGCAGAAATATTATGGGAAACCTTGACTTTTTATGCAATCAGTGCATGAATATACTTATATCTACAACTTTATCTCCATAAATGAACTCTGTGTTCCTAATTGTTTCTATGGCCCATACATCTCTCGCTATTAATTCTCCAATTTTAAAGAAATACGATTTGCTAGTTCACTGACACAAATTATGGCTTAAGTCTTTCTATACACAGCTGCTTTAAAATATAAACTGAACATTAAGTATCTCCGTAAGCCAAAAATGTTTAATGAACAATTAAAATGTAAAGTGTAATTTCTTGATACTATCTCATATAGACTAGAATCCTAAAATTTCTAACTTTAGTGAAATCCTATATTAATTTTGTTTTTAAAACAGTCTTATAAAATGAAGATTCATATGTAAATTAATATTATAAAGCCCAATTTTAGGGAGAGTTGACTCATTTCATGTGAGAAAAACTAACAAATGTATTTGTACAAACTCTACCAATAACATACTTACTACAACATTCTTTCTTTACTCTTTCATTAAGTTAGATACAACAGTATTTCTTCTTGACAAGAAGTTAGCATTTTGTTAACCCACTATAAATACTGCAAGTAGTAAAATTAAAATAATGTATATGAAAACATTTTTAAGTACAAGAATATTTTGCATGTGTTAGTTATATTTTTCTTTCCTGCAGAATTATATATTATATATTATATATAATATATAATTATATATTAATTCCATTTATGATTTATCTAAATTACAACCATTTCATCTTGAAAATTCAGCCTTTTCTCTAGCACTGTACTTAAGTTTGTATAGGCATCATCTTCAATAATATAAACTAATCCAATTTGGCTTGAAAGATGATATGTTTTTCATTGATTTCCCCTTAGCACTAAAAAAATGTGACTGTGTACATATTCTCTCTTAAGAAGATTATAGCATTAAATATAATAAAAATAACTTTTTCTATTGCTCATAAGATGGTAAGTATTGTAATATTTCTTATTGAGTTCCCAACACAGGGAAGTAGCTGTTTGTTTGTTTTTTTCTTCCTGAACTTCTCTATTCTTTGATTCTTCGACTTCTGCTTGTTTCTGTATCTGAAATACAGGAAGTTACGCAGAGAACCAATAAAACTTCACAGGAAAATAATCCCATCAAAACTATTTCCAGCAACTCAATGGACACACCCATTTACACTAACTTTAGATATTCTCATTAGGATCTAATAAAGATAAAATACCTGATCATTACACAGCAAGAGACTATGTGCCTAAGGTATTGTCAAATCTGCCCAATCATGGGATGGAATGAGCACTGGCATAACTTATTTTATCACAGCAATGGTTCATATGAAATTGGATTTAACGATATAACGATATAAACGAGAGAAGTAAATTACATGATGAGAAAGTCCAGACTCCCATGCTGTGTCATCTGTCTCCACTGACCTATGTCATCTCTTCCTCAATTCATGCTATTTATGAGTCTTTACAATGCCTCTTTTCAGACGATACATTGTAAATACCATTAACTACACAGTATTGGAACCAGCACTCAGAATTATTCTGAAACTGAGAAATGAGGTCCCTTCATGAGGGAGGAAATGACACAAGATGATCAGTGCAAATGTCGACACTAGCTGGGGAAGATATCCTACATAATTACAATCCATTTCAAGCATGACCTAAAACTTAATGATGAGATGAAACCCAGTATCTGGTGGTAGAGGAGATCTGAGGTTACGGATACATCCTGAATCTTGGGTAGTAGGAAATGGCTACATGGTTTATTTAGAGGCCTAAAAGAAACAAGATTGCAAAAGTTAGGTAAAAGATAACTGAGAAATAGGTACCTATATAAACCCATGAATTTAAGAACAGAAACTACAGCCCTTTTTCTTTCCTTTTTCTTTTTTTTGGGGTGTGTGTGTGTGTGTGTGTGTGTGTGTGCTCTCCTATCAATGGTCAGTAGAGATAATTAACCACAGATAAATTCCTCAAAAACTGCACTTGCCATGCGTAACTCATGCTGTGGTTGTTGATCGGACTCCTGCCTTGATCATTCCTGTACTTGTACAATGTACTCATGGTCAGAGTAACCACTGGGGAAAGAATGGAATATTTGCATGAGACCCAAAACAGGGTCTTCCTTGAAAATGAGCTAGCTACTGCCACTGTTGAATATTCAACACCAGCAGCAGAGACCACTGATGAAATATTGATATGGTATCATTCTTCAGGGATCTCAACAACCCAAACACTGGCTAGTCAGTCTCATCAAACTGCTTCCATTTTGGCAGAACTAGACACTCAACTATATTAGAATCAACACTTGAACTGGCTATTACTGCTTCTGTATGGTAACTAAAATACCAGAGAAAGGGGGCATCAGGGTGACACAGTGGGTTAAAGCCTCTGCCTTCAGCTCAGGTCATGATCCCAGAGTTCTGGGATTGAGACCCACATTGGGCTCTCTGCTCTGCGGAGAGCCTGCTTCCTCCTCTCTCTCTGCCTGCCTCCCTGCCTACTTGTGATCTCTGTCTGTTAAATAAATAAAATCTTAAAAAAAAATACCAGAGAAACCCTGGATAATGTGCAGTTACCTATATCACTAGCTCAAGATTTATAGAGTGCCCAATCTCCTGACTTGGTATCCCACACTATATCCCCTCTGACCTTTACAGAAAAGGAGCTGTGACAAAGGGCTTATACCTATGGTTTTCAGTGGTAATGTGCCACGTACTTGCTACTAAACAGGAGTGCTAAAATCTTAATTAATGTACCAAATTGACAGCCACTTTTGAGACTGAACATCCTGTTTTCCAGGATGCAGTTTATGCACTGAATCAATGGTTTGTACAAAGATCTGTGTCCCTAATAAAATACATTGGTAATCAAGGAGTAGCAGCAGGATCAACATCTCACATAATCACTCCCATTTACCCACTTCTAGAATTTATACTACTCTTTCTCCAAATCATAGGATCTGTCAGGTAATTGTTCCTGCTTCCTGAGGGGAACATGGAGCTGTGCCAGGCAATATAGCATGGTAGCCACTGAATCCCCATCTGGAGTTACATTACTATTTTGGGCTTTTCTTTTGTGGGAAATAGTACAAAGGAAGGAGTCACACTACTAATAATCCATTATGGTTATCTCAAGAGTGATAGTGGGGATATGTTTGCCCCATGGGATCCATCAGGCTTTCTTCTGATGCTGCAGTACACGATATTATATGAAAATGGTCCATTTCACCAACCACATCCACAAGGACAAAGGGCAAAGCACTAAGTGTTCAGACCTCCATGGACTAAATTTGGACTACCCCTCCAAATAAGGAACCCACATCAGCCAAAGAGATGGTCAAAGGTGAGGGAAATCTAAAACAGATGGGACCGAAGAGAGATGGATATAAACACTCACTGACACCTGAATTTTGCTTAACCTTTTTATTTGACTCTTTTGGGAATATTTCAACTGGTAGTAACTTGAGGGACTAGATACGTCTCCAAATGAGGGCAACTTTCTTTCCTGCATGGTTTAACTGCGTAAGAATGACACAAGAAATGGCTTTTGCTAAACTAAGTTATGTGCTACCCAAGATATGCTCAACCTCACCAATTTCTCCAACCTTGAATAGTATCTTGCTCCCATCGGCCATGCAGATGGTTCGAGCCCGTAATTCTGCATCGCATGCTACCACCACAAGAGAGCAAGAATCTCACCTGTGCAAGGTGACAACTGGAGACAGCTGTGTCTGTGTACTAGTCTCTGTGAATGCACAGAGCCTCTGCCATCCCCAAAAACTTAGGAAAGGGGCCAAGTAATGGATCCTGGACATACCCATTGCTACTGACCTCTGCCTAGGCTTTGATCAACAGGGAGTGGAGACTGGGAAGAAGTCAGCAGGTAACTTATTCTCTCAGACGACCTTCATGACATTCCCTGAAATGCAGAAATTTTATTTGGGCTTTCTCAAGATGTCCTGTCATCAACCGTGCTTAGTAAGAACTAATGCGCCTTCTCGTATTTGCTCACTTTCTCTGTCACACTTCCTTCAACCTTCACTTTTGCTTTTCTCTGATTACAAACTCCTCTAATGTATAGCATGGAAATCTTTGCCCTAGGATTTGTTTTCTTTGAAACCTCAAATATTTAATCATTTCATATTTGCATACTACTCATATTTTCCCTGAATATATAGTTCTTTCAACTCACCAATTTGCATGAGAACATTTAAGATGGAAAAATAAGTATGTGCTCTCAATAGTTACCACGAGGCAAAAATTTTGTGTGAATGATTACAACTAATTATGGACAAAATGAGAGTCTGGTAAATATCTTGACATTTCAAGGCTCCTTCTCTTAGTGTCTACCTTACCCCCAAGCTGCTGCCACTTGGTACCTAAAGAAGAAATAGTACATTCCTGTTACTATCACCATTCCATGTAGCATTGGCTCAGTTGTATTCTTTAATGGTGGCGATGATTTAATTAGATAAAATTATACCAAGATAAACTGCTAGGTATCAAAGAAAGAAGGAAAATATCTGCAATTTATGAGTCTTTACAACACTTCTTTTCAGACAATACATTGTATATCCTATTAACTACATAGTATTGGAACCAGCATCGAGAATATTCTGAGTATATAAAACTCTGATTGGAATTTTATATGCTAGAGCACAATAATACATTTCCTCTTTGAAAACAAAGAAACACAGATACACCAATATCCTTTACTTGGCAGCCTGTGGATTTCTCTACCTAGGCAATATTCTATTCAAAACCCATAAATTCTAAGGTTTAATCCATGGAGAAATTAAGCAAGAGTGATAAAGTATTTGTCAGTCTCTAGATCCCTCAAAATGTCTCTTTCTTCCTCCAACCACTCATCCCTTTGTAGCATCCATGAGTAGCATTCATTTCTTTCACAGAGTTTATTCAACTAATGAAATCCCTAGAGTAACTCTCCTAAATTCTTCTCTGGCTTAAGCCTATGTCCCCCCTTCTATGGGATCAGTCTATATGGTGAGTGGGGAAAAAAAAAAAACCCTTACAAAATGAGGTTTTATAGGAACAAAAGGGTAACTATCTTTTATCAGGCAGAGGCATATAACCTTCATTGGCACATCAATATACATCCACTTATTATTCTTCTAGCAAATGCTAATGATTGATAAAATGGATCTTTCTTCTGTAATGTCATTTTCTTCCTTCGGAAACCTCAAATATCTCCATAAAGAAGAATGTATTGGTGTTCAATTTGCACAACACTGATAGATGCCATGAGAGTACACAGAATCACTTTAGGACCAGAATTTAAAGACCAGGCTGGTGTTATTTAGTAGCAGAGAAAACAGCTCCCTCTGATAGATGCCACCAGCCTTTCACTGTGTTTTTTTTTTTGTTTTTTTTTTTTTTTCACATTTGATCCTAATCCTCTAAAGTAGGAGTAGCAACTTTGTTTGGGGGGGAGGGTGGTAACATTTTGGGGCTGCTGGAACGGATATAGCTAAAATAAAGACCTTGAATGGTGCTCCTCCTCACTGTCTTTTCCCAACCTCTTAGTAAATCCCACCACCTGGTTCACAGGCTTTCTATCTAATCCAGCTTCTATCACCATTTTTAGAGACCTTGTTACACAGATGGGCATCCCTTGATCTTATAAACAAAATTGATTTCAACATGATTTCATCTATATAAAATTATGGTTTTAAGATGTAAGACTTGTCATTACATAATACCCATACTACTTCAGAATACCTATACTACCTCAGAAATCGTCAAAGCACTTATTTAGCTTTGATTCACTGACACTGAAATCTCCCCATTCTCTCATTTCTTGTATTTTTTTTTCCTTTTTAAATTTCTGGTCTTTTGTCTTTATCTTTAGTGCTTTGAGTTCATTGTTTTGTTTTGTTTTGTTTTGTTTTGCATAGATCATGTTGTTCCTTTTTTCTTGTTTCAGACCTATAAGTGGATTGGACCCTGTATTTATTAGTTTAATTATTATTAGTTATTAGTTATTATTTAGTTATTATATATTATATATATTAGTTATTATTTAGTTATTATTAGTTAGACATGTGACAAAGTATACAACTTACTGTAACTAACAATAATTGAAATTTAATACTGTGTGGTTGAAGGAATATGCAAATAAGGAACTTTGCTTCATGATTATCAATAGAACTTGATCAGCATAGCGAATTATTTCAATGAAACCCAAACAAAATCCTGTCAGTGAAAAGAACAAAACGATAAAGCTCTTGTCCTTAATTTTTAGATATTTGAATTTTTGGTTAGTCTGTGCAACTATACATGCATTATTGAGTATATCAAGAGTCCAGGAAAGATAAGATCCACTGCCCAGATCAGTTTTAGAGTCTCTATTACCTTACCTTATCTTCTGTTCACTGTAAATGTTGTAGAACTTTACATATTTAAATCAATATAAATGTTCTGTCATCAATATCCAATAATCCTCAAAACAGAATTCACCATCTGTCTAAGTTCTGATAAGTGCCTCCTCCTGTTCTACTAGTTACCATTTGCAACTTTGCCACTTTCTTCAAAATCTAAACTGTTGTTTCAAATTTCCAATTACCTACAAAATTTTCAAATGTCTGTCCTTGGGGAAGAAAAAAATTCTTTTCCCTTTTACTTCTTTCTCCTCCTTCAGTCCAGATGGAATTTTTCAGTGTGAATGTAATTCCACCAATTTCTGTTTTTTTAGGGAGGAAAGTGTTTTGGCAATTTGTATGTATCTGGCTCCCTTCTATTTAATGCTTTAATAATATAAGCCACAGATGTTAAAACTAATTTAAATTCCAAGGGAGAAAGCCTGACTGCACCAGCTTTGCTCATAAACCCAAGTTTTACCCAGAGAAGGCAATGCAATCTGGTTTTTTAAATTAAATAAATATATATAGTTGAGTATAGTTAACACATAATGCTACATTAGTTGCAGTTGTACAACATAGTGATTCAACACTTCTATGTTTTACTATGCTTACCGCAATTATACCTACCATTTGTTACCTTGTAACACTATTACAATACCATTGACTATATTCCTTAAACTGTTCCTTTTCCCCCCCATGACTTATTTACTCCATAACTGAAATTTATACCTCTCATTCCTCTTCACCCATTTTGCCCATCCCTTACTCCTTTCCCTCTTGGAACTATCAGTTTGTTCTCTGTATTTACAGTCTGATTCTGTTTTTTGTTTGTTTATTCATTTGTTTTGTTTTCTGGACTCTACACATAAATGAAATCATGTATTTGTCTTTCTCAGTCTGACTTATTTCACTTAGCATAATACTCTCTATATCCATCCATGTTGTCACAAATGGCAAGATGTCATCCTACTCTGATGGCTGAGTAACACTCCACTGTGTGTGTGTATGGATGTGTGAATCTTTATCTGCTCATCTACTGGTAGAAAACTTGGATTGCTCGCATAATTTGGCTATTGTAAATAATGCTGCAATGAACAGGGGCACATATGTCTTTTTACATTAGTGTTTTCATTTTCTTTTGGTAAATACCCAGTAACGAAATTATTGGAACACATGGTATTTGTACTTTTGATTTTTTGAGGAGCCTCCAGTGTTTTCCATAATGGCTGCACCAAAGGAGACAAGATGGCAGGGAAGTAGGAGGAGGCGCCATTTCAACCTGTACCCTAAAGTGAGCTGATTACCTACCAAAGAACTCTAATCGCCCATGAAATCAGCCTGAGATTAGAATTATACATGTCTGGATCTCTACGGGAGCAGAAGACACCAGTGGGCAGTGTTTCTGTGTATTTGTGTTTGTCCTGATAGTATATAAATCTTATACTTGGGGTTCTTTTTGACGAGGTTCTTTTTGTTTGTTTGTATTGCTTTTATAAATATATATATATATATTTTTTTCTCTTGCCATATACTTTTATCAGACTTTTTGTTTGTCTGTTTTTGTTTGTATACTTCATAAATCTTACATTGGGACCCATTTGGGCTGAGCCTTCTCTTTTATCTTTCTTTTTTTTTCTGTTTCTCTCTCTCTCTCTCTCTTTTTTTCTTTTGTCTTTTGTTTGGGTGAGGACTCTTGATTGCTCAGAAGCATTCCAGGGTGCACTGTGACTGCACCATGGTCGATACATCCAGCTACATCCGTTCAGCCATCTCTCACCAAGATGACTAGGAGGAGGAATGCCCAACAGAGGAAAAATTCAGAGGATGGGCCTTCTGCAAGAGAGCTAATGGCTATTGACATAGACAATATGTCGGAAAGGGAATTCAGGCTAACAATTATCCAGGCAATAGCTAGGTTGGAGAAAGCCATGGATGACCGAACTGAAAGCCACCAGGGATGATGTTCACAACGTTACGGCAGAACTGAAAGCCACCAGGGATGATGTTCACAATGTTAGGGCAGAACTGAAAGCCACCAGGGATGATGCTCATAATGGCTATACCAGCTTGCATTCCCATGAACAGTGCCTGAGAGTTCCTTTTTCTCCACATCCTCAAAAACACTTGTTATTTCTTGACTTTTTTATTTTCACTATTTTCACAGGTGTAAGGTTGTAGCTTACTTGGTTTCCATTTACATTTGCATGCTGATTAGTGATATTGAACATCTTTTTCATGTGTCCATTGGCCATCAGTATATCTTCTTTGGAAAAATGCCTATTCAGGTCCTCTCCCCATTTTTATTTTATTTTATTTGTTAAGATTTATTTATTTACTTTAGAGAGAAAGACATAGAAATAGAGAGAACAAGCAGGAAAGGGCCAGAGGGAGAAGCAGAGAGAGAATCTCAAGCAAACTCCATGCTAAGTGTGGAGTCTGTGTGGGGCTCAATCCCAGGACCCTGAGATCATAACCTGTGCTGAAACCAAGAGTCAGTTGCTTAACCAAGTGAGGCACCTAGGCACCCCCTCTGCCCATTTTTAAATAAGATTTTTGTTCTGTTTTGTTTCAGTTTTTTGGTGTTGAGTTGTGTAACTTCTTTATGCATTTTGGATGTTAACCCCTTATCAGATAATATCTTTCCCAAATATCTTCTCCCAATCAGCAGGTTCCCTTTTGTTTTGATGTTTTTCTTCACTGTACAAAAGCTTTTTATTTTGATGTAGTCCCAACAGTTTGCTTTTGCTTCTGCTTCTCTGGCCTTAGGAGACATATCTAGAAATATGTTGCTGTGGCCAACATCAGAGAAATTTCTGCCTATGTTCTCTTTTAGGATTTTTATGGTTTTAGCTCTCACATTTAGGTCCTTAATCCATTTTGAATTTATTTTTCTGTAAGGTGTAAGAGAGTGGTTCACTTTCCCAGCACCATTTAGTGAAGAGATTGTCTTTTCCCTGTTGTATATTTTTGGAAAGCAATGTACTTTGATTGAGAGTGTTACCCAAGTCACATGTAATCACATAAAGAAAAATTAGTGTTGTGCCAGAAAAAAAAAAAAAAGGCTGAGTCATAATTAGAAAGCCTTTCCCTATCCCAGTTTGAATGGGGAACTCACCTATGTTTTCTGTTACTATTTGTATGGTTTCATTTTCTACATTTTCCTTCATTTCCTTGTACCAAATTCCGGGGTGGATCTGAGATATCAACAGGGTCTGTCTAAACCCAGAAGTCTATTTGCCATTTCATTAGCATTCATACTGCTTTAGTTATTTATTTTTACTCTTCTATTCACTTCTTTTATAAGTTGTTTTCCCTTACCGTATTTTTAAAAATAGATAAGCACGAATATTTTTTTAAAGTAATAGCCCTGATATGACCCATTTCTTACATGCATGTACAACTCAAAGCCATTCTACTTCACAGAGAGTTTTGAAATACACCCTGTTTTAAATATCTGTCTATTGTTGCCTTACAATGCTAAGCAAAATTGGTTCCACCCTCACTACCCCAATGACAGGCTCTCACGAAGATCGCTGATTAAGAAATTAATGCTCTTGACCACTCCCTATTTTGAAGTCATTAGAAACATAAGCTTTCAAGGCAAAAAGTAGTGATTCTGAAACTTTTGATAAGGAAACTGTCTTCACTGAGCCCCTATATCTTCATTAATAAGAACAGTGATAATAGTAATAGATACCCTGACATTCATGGCCTTTAAACTTTATCTTACTAATCTTACAGTCAAACAAAAAGACGAGCTCCAGCCAGAACTGTTTGCTATATGATTTGCACAAGTATTTCCCAGTTTTTTTTTTAATGGATTATAGTATTTAAAAAAAAATTCCAGTCACTACTACATAGTTATCAACTTTTAATTCTGCACGGTAAGATTTTTTAGACTGTATATTCCATGTTGCTTACTGATGCTCCATTTAACAAAGAGTATTTTATAGAAAACAAACTGATAGTTACCAACGGGGGGATGCATGGAGGGATGGGTGAAACAGACAAAGAGCATTAGAAGTACACTTACCATGATGAGCACTAAGTAATGTGTAGAATTGCTGAATAACTATATTGTACACCTGAAACTAATAAAAAAACACTGTGTGCTAATTATAGTGGAATTAAAATTTTTAAAGAAATTTAAAAATTAAAAAAATAAAATAAAAAGAATATTTTAGCTATAAAAACAAAAACAGGTAATATAGGGGCTCCTGGGTGGCTCAGTCAGTTAAACATTTGTCTTTGGCTCAGGTTGTGATCCCAAGGTCCTGGGATTGAACCCCAGGTAGGCTCCTTCCTCAGTGAGGAGTCTGCTTCTACCTTTCTCCCTCTGCTCCTCCCCCCCTTATGGTCTCTCTCTTTCTTTCTCTCTTTCTCAAATGAATAGTGAAATATTTTTTAAAAACAGGTTATATATAATAAAATAAAGTCCTTTATATTAAATAAATTTAGCTTTCATAATCTTTTATTAACTGATTAATTTACCCTTGAATAAAATATCACATAGACAAATCTCTAGGTTCGGCATGTAGGTGATCTGTGCTTTTCTACCTGTGTGCCTAAGCGAACACTGTTCCTTATACCTGGGTTAGTCTGTTCATGCTCTGGGCCAGTCCTAGTCCTGCTTTTACTTTAAGGACAACACATAAGCTTCTTTGTGAAGCTATTGCTGAATCTCACCACCAAACTTTCTCTCTTACTCCAATCAGAATAAAAAAATAAAATCTAGATCCAGAGAAACCTTTGACAAAATAGCCTACTCATTTGCAACTGAGGCAACTGAGTCCTAGAGAAATGAAATGACTTATAAAATATCATGCATTCTGAGAATAACAAAATGTGGCCTAATGACCAGTGTTATTGTTAAGTCCAATTCTCTGCTTATGATTATTTCATTTTTAAAATTTTAACTGTCATTTTATTATTATTATTAACATATAATGTATTATTTGCTTCAGGGGTACAGGTCCATGATTCACCATCTTATACAATACACAGCACTCATCACAACATACACCCTCACCAATGTCCATCATCCAGCCACCCCATCCCTCCACCCTCCTTCCCTCCAGCAACCCTCAGTTTATATATATTCCATTGTATATATATACCACATCTTCTTTATCCATTCATCTGTTGATGGACATCTAGGCTCTTTCCATCATTTGGCTATTGTGGACATTGGTACTATAAACATTTGGGTGCATGTGTCCCTTCAGATCACTATATTTGTATCTTTAGGGTAAATACCCAGTAATGTAATTGCTGGATCAGAGGGTAACTCTATTTTCAACTTTTTGAGGAACCTCCATATTGTTTTCTAGAGTGGCTGCACCAGCTTACACTCTCATCAACTGTGTAGGAGGGCTCCCCTTCTCCACATCCTCTCCAACATCTGTGGTTTCCTCACTTGTTAATTTTAGCCATTCTGATTGGTGTGAGGTGGCATCTCTTCATTTTTAGGCTAATACAGGGTAGAGATCATGCCCAGGGTCGTCCAGTTGCTAAGTATTAGATTATGGATTCAATCCCTATTAGACCATATTCAATAAACCACTACCACATGTTTCACAAAGATAAATATTTATTTAATACACTGATGTACTACATTTAAGAAGAGATGGAAAGATTCCATTGGGTCATGACGTAATCAGAAATTCCTCTAATTGCTTATGGAATTTGAAGTCACTTTTATGACACTCTGTTCTATCTAACACACACCTAAACACTTCTCTGAAAGGGAAGAAGTGCAGTTCACCGGGAGACAGATGGGTCATTACACTAGAAAGCAAGGGAGGACTGTTAATGAGAAAGTCTGTGTTAGTGGGGGACACGCTCAGCTGGCAGTTAAGTGACTACTTAGGCATGGTATTTCTGAGGCTGTCACTCTCTCATCAAAAATCCAAATATCTAAATCCTCCCAACTACAGTAATACCATGGTCTGTTTGTAAACTGAGAGAATTATGCTTGTTTTTAACCTGGAGATAGGAAAGCAGTTTTCTCCTACACAACCCTGAACACTGTGATTCAACTGCCACTAATCTCCACTTGGGGCATACAAGAGCCTTAATTCTGATACCTTACTTAGTTCAGAAAACAAAGTATGAGCTGAATCTCCACGTTGGTACAGGAAGGAAGGGGCCATTTCTACTCTGGCATGCAGGATATTTATGTGGCTGAGCTGGATTTTATTTATTTTTATTTGTCTTAAGATTTTACTTATTTGAGAGAGAGGGGCAGAGTAAAAGAGAGCATGAATCAGGAAGGCAGTGGGTGGGGGCGGGGAGGGAGAAGCAGACACCCCACTGTGCCCCACATGACTAGATTTTAAAGAAGGATTGAGGTGCCTGACAAGAAGAAGGCAGAGTGTGAGTGTCCCCAGACCAGAAACTTGCTCCGCACAGCTTTCACAGCCTGAGGCCTTGCATTAAATACGGCAAAGTCTCAACAAGGCACCATAATATTCTGAGTAAAGAGAGAATATAATTTAACAGAGCAGAGGTCTTTTAGAGTATTAGAGAGAAAAATTAAGTTAGAACCATCACTGCCCAGGTTTTTGCAGTTAATCTTTTCTTGAACTTTAATTTTAGGCAATCTTACTAGGTACAACAGATAAGGAAGGCAGAGCCGCTTTGCTTCAACAGAATAGGATCCTATAACCCTGCCCCTTATTTCCCTGATAACCTCCTGATGCTTCTGTGCAAAACCATTCAGACCCTTTGGACCACAGAGTGAGTATATATAAGCAAGAAAGAATACCTTAATCTTGAATGTCAGACTGAGAATTTTTTGAGGGCAGCTAAATAATATGTGAGGAAAAATCCTAGTCTATCCCTAAACAAACATAGTTAATCAGATTTGTAGGAATCACAGAGCTTGCATTGGCAGAAAAACATTTTTCAGTCTACAGATAAGAGAGACTGAATAAAATCCTCTGGATTTCCCAGCTCTCAGCAGTAGAGATCAATGAAGTATAAAAAGCCAGAGCCACATAGGTAGGTCTGAGTTATAAGAGGTCACTCTATGGACATGATAATTGCATTCTCCATATGTGAATCAAGTCCCAGGCCCTTTGTACATAACCTCTCCTCAAATAAAAGAAATAGATATTCTTTTTCCACTTACCTTTGCTCATTTCAGTAGGACAGGCCCCATGCCATGGGGATCTTCAATTGGAACCGGGCTGCTCACTGTCCAGAAGTCAGATATACTTTTATGCACAGCAATGAAAAAGAAGCCACTCTCTGGCATAAGGTAAGAATCAATGAAATAGAATCCTGTCCTAAATATATTCCCCTATAGAATGTCCTATTGCTTGACTTCATGATATCTGAGAATAATTCCTTCAGCTTTTAACATTTTGAAATGCATTGTTCTAGTGTTTCTTTGGGATATCAGGAAATTTATGTCAAGACATAATCTCCCTGGGTTTCCACAGAAAATAAAATTCTTGCTCTTGGAGTGAGGATGTGATGGTTTGATGACAAATTCTTAGAGACTTTTTGCCAAGGACTCTATCTTCTTCTGCTTTGAGCTATTACAAACTCAAGAGAATAAGACCCAGCTGTAAATATGAATTCATACGAAAAGAAAATACGCTTTGTTTCTTAAAAGTGTTAGGCATTGGAGAAGAAAAATGAACTTTTCTGATGGTGGGACAGCAAACAAAAGCCCAGATTCATTAAAAGTTAATGATGTAGGATGCAGATAATGAGAAATAGAAATGGAATTCAAAGAAACATATTATCCTTCTGACGCATGGCAAAATTTAATGCATAATCAACATTACTCAACATTCCCATGGTTTATTTTTATTCCAGTGCCTTTAAACCTCAAAATCCATTAAAGATTCATGATCCCCAAGCCATGTGTTCTCTACAGTTAGAAACAATTAGGTCATGTGAGTAAACTGGTTGCTAAGAGAAACACTTGCTCTTTTGCATTGTAATAAAGACAACACCGTTTTGTATAACATCACTCACTTTTTCATTCTGAAAGCACTAAGTGAAGGGTACTAAAACTTGGTGTGCAAGAAAAGCAAGGGCCAACCTTAAGAGACTTGCATCTACCTTGAAAAAAAAGAAAAACATTCCGTATCATGTTAAATTGGAGAATACTCAAGGTTAAGAGAAATGCACTCATCAGCTGTCTCGGTCTTCCCAGTTTTATGGAAGAGGAAGTAACACTTTCACTGTCCCAGGGCCGGTAAGCATCAGAGTCCATGCATATCTGAAGTCGGCTTGTGTTCTTTATACCACATCCCATTTTATTTGCCATCTGAGAGAATACAGAGTATAATTTCAAGTTTGATGTTACACTTCTGCCAGAATTTCTGTATACATATTCAAAAGCCTTCCCCTCACAGTCTCAACTCCACAAAACATAGAGTTAGCATGGAAAATAATACCAGTATTGTTTTTCATAAAGCACCAATAATCAACAGGCTCCAAAAACTCAAAGTATGAGCAACACATTCTTTTTTATTTTATTTTTTAATCTGAGTTTTTCTCTCTAACTTCCCTCTCTTCTCAAGACCAGATGAGCATGTTCTGTTTTTCACTGATATGATCATTTGGCTACTGTTTTTGTTCCCTCCATTAGCCTGGAGGACATTACAGCACACAAAGAAGCCCTTACTAAATTCACCCAGCAAGCCTTAAACGATAGCCAACAAAGCTTGTTTTTACTGAACACTGAAATATCCCTAATGAGAAAAGCTATCCTCCAAAACAGGATGGCCCTGGACTTTATAACTGCCTCACAGGAAGGCACCTTGCTGTTACTCAAACATAATGTTATGTGTTCATACCTGATGAGTCTGCTAATGGATCATCATTATTAAATCACAAGAGAACAGAAGTGAACACCTGTTTATGGGACTTCATAAATCAGTGGTTCAAATCAGGGGGCTGGTAACGGAAAAAATTGTCAGTGACTGGGAAATCACTGTCTTAATCTGTGTTTTCTCTTGCATGCACCTATATTGTTGCTGTGGCATCCACCCCCCAATGCAGCAGAAGAGCCACCAAAGGAGCCACCTCCATGCTGGTAAAAAACCCCTGCTGACTACTCAGGCCATGTTGTGGAAGAGAGGAGCATGTGAGATTGTAAGAACCAGTCCAGGGGTGGGGGGGAGGTCATCAAAAGGATGTGACCAGCAACTGACCTCTGAGCTGCACAGAGTCGACTGGTAGCTCCTCTCCTACTCCCCGATCCTTAGTATGTGCATCCCACTTGCTTTCCCTCCTCTCAGAAGCTCTCCCAGCGACACAGTCTTGAGATAGTAATATGATGTTGAGATCATGTGGACAGTTTATGTGACTGAACCCAGTTAAGGCCTCTATAAATGTTTAAACTCTATAAATCTATAAATGTTTAAGATTCTGGTCTGCAGGTGTAGAGATCTACTCATTTGCAGCTGCCCATCTAAGCCTAGCATATAAGTTCCCTTGCTTATTTAACAAATAAAACAAGTAGCAAAATGGCAATAAATGTGTATCTATCAATAATCAGTTTGAATGTAAGGGACGAAATGTTCCAATCAAAAGACACAGGGTAAAAGCGGATTTTTTTAAAAAAGGCCTATTATAATGCTACCTACAAGATACTGACTTCAGGACACCTGGGTGACAAAGTGGGTTACGCCTCTGCCTTCCGCTCAGGTCATGGTCTCAGGGTCCTGGGATCGAGCCCCACATCGGGATCTCTGCTCAGCAGGGAGCCTGCTTCTCCCTATCTCTCTGCCTGCCTCTCTGCCCATTTGTGATCTCTCTCTCTCTCTCTCTCTCTCTCAGTCTGTCAAATAAATAAATAAAATCTTAAAAAAAAAAAGGCACTCATTTCAAACCAAAGACATCTGTGGATTGAAAGTGAAGGGATGGAGAAATATTTATTATGCAAATATGAATGTCAAGAGAAAGCTGGAGTACCAATACTTAACATCAGACAAAATAGACTTTAAAACAAAGATTGTAATAAAAGATTAAGAAGGATAGTATATAATACTATATAATAATAATGAGGACAAATGAGGATATGACAATTGTAAATATTTATATACCCAACATGGGAATACCCACATACATAAAACTGTTAATAGCAAACATAAAATAATCAACAGTAATACACAATAATAGTAGGGTTCTTTAACAACCTACTTAAATTGATAGATCATCCAAACAGAAAATGTTTGGACCAGATGGATTTAACAGACATATTCAGAACATTCCATCTTAAAACTGCAGAATACACATTCCAAGTGCACATAGAAGATTCTTCAGAAGAGATCACTTATGAGGCCACAACAAATCTCCACAAATTAAAAAAAAAAAAAAAAGTCAAGTAATACCATGCATCTTTTCTGAGCAAAACACTATGAAACCAGAAATCAAGCACAAAAAAAAAATCTAGAAAGAGCACAATACATGGAGGTTAAATAACATGCTATTAGGGGTTCCTGGGTGGCTCAGTTGGTTAAATGTCTGACTCTTGATTTCAGTTCAGGTCATGATTGCAGGGTCATGGGATGGAGTGCTGTGTTAGGCTCTGTGCTGAGCATGGAGTCCTCTTGTCCCTCTCCCTCTGTTCTTCCCCCTGCTCCCACTCTCTCTTTCTCTTTCTTCTCTCTCAAATAAATGAATAAAATCTTTAAAAAATAATATGCCATTAAACAGTGAATGGATTAACCAAGAAATCAAAGAAGAAAACAGAAATTACATGAAAATGAAAATACAAAGGTACAAAATCTTTGGGATGCAGAAAAAGTGGTTCTAGGAGGGAAGTTTATAGCAATATAGGCCTACCTCTGAAAAAAAGAAAAATTGCAAAGAAACATTCTAAATTTACATCTAAAAGAGAAGAAGAACTAAAAAAATCCAAACCCAGCAAAAGGAAAGAAACTATAAATATTAGAGCAGAAATGAATGATATAGAAAATAAAAATAAAACAACAAATACCAACAGTAGAATAGATCAATGAAAGCAGGAGGTAGTTCTTTGAAAAAAATCAACAACACTGATAAACCTACAGCCAGACTCATTAAAAAAAAAAAAAAATGGAAGAAAGAGAAAAAGAACCCAAATTGACAAAATTACTAATTAAAGAGAAGAAATAACAACCAACACCACAGAAATACAAATGATTATAACAGGATATCATGAAAATCTATATGCTAACAAACTGGACATCTTAGAAGAAATTGATAAATTCCTAGAAACATATAACCTGCCAAACTAAAGCAGGAAGAAATAGAAAATTTGAACAGACTGGCTACCAGCAATGAAACTAAATCATTAATCAAGAAACATAAGTCTAAGACTAGCTGGCATCATAGGCAAATTCTACCAAATATCTAAAAGAGAGTTACTACCCATTCTTCTCAAACCATTCCAAAAAAATGTAAGAGGAAGGAAAAATGTCCCAATTCATTTTATGAGGCCAGTATCACCCCGATAACAAAACCAGATAAAGACAAAACCAAAAAAGAGAACTACAAGCCAGTATCTCTCATGAATACAGATGCAAAAATCCACAACAAGGGACACCTGGGTAGCTCAGTCAGTTAAGTGTCAAACTCTTAGTTTCAGCTCAGGTCATGATCTCAGGGTGGTGAGACTGAGCTCCAGGGTGGGCTCCACGCTTAGCATGGAGTCTGCTTATCTCTCTCCTTTTCCTCTCCCTACTCACATGCATGCTTGCTCTCTCTCTTTCAAAATTAAATAAGTAAAATCTTAAAAAAAAATAAAATAAAATTCCTCAACCAGGGTGCCTGGAAGGCTCAATCACTTGAGCCTCTGACTCCTGATTTCGGCTCAGGTCATGATGTCAGTGTTGTGTGATGAAGCCCTGTATTGAGCTCCCAGCTCAGTGCAGAGTCTGCTTGTCCCTATCCCTCTGCCTCCCCCCCACTTCACTCACTCACTCTCTCATGTTCTCTTTCTCTCACAAATATATGAATAAAATCTTTTAAAACATCCTCAACAAAATACTAGCAAACTGAATTTAAAAATATATTTTAAAAAATCATAAACCACAGTCAAGTGGGATTTATTCCTGGGATGCAAAGGTATCTCAATAGTCACAAAATAATCAACGTGACATATCACATCAATAAGTAATGATTAAAAAAAACCCTTATGATCAGGCGACTGGGGTGCCTCAGTTGATTGAGTGGTGGACTCTTGATTTTGGCTCAGGTCATGATCTCAGGATCCTGGGATCAAGCCCCACTCTGGGCTCTGCTTTCTGCAAGGAGTCTGCTTGAGGATTCTCTTTTTTTCTCTCCCTCTGCCCCTCTCCCTGCTCACATACTCTCTCCTTCAAATGAATCAATCTTTAAAAAATATAAAATAAAATTTTTTATTAGTTTGCAAAATAACACACATATGATCATTTCAACAGATGCAGAAAAAGTATTTGACAAAGTAAATCCATTCCTAATAAAAACCCTCTGCAAAGTAGGTTTAGAGGGAACATATCTCAACACAGTAAAGGCCTTACATGAAAAATCCAAAGGCAACATCATATCAATGGTGAAAAACTGAGAGCTTTTCTTCTAAGGTCAGGAAAAAATAAAGTATGTCCACTCTTACCTCTTTAATTCAACATATTAGTGGAAGTCCTAGCCACAGCAATTAAGCAACCTTAAAAATGAAAGCCATCCAGACTGGTAAGAAAGAAGTAAAATTCTCACTATATTCAGATGGCATGATACTATATATAGAAAGCCCTAAAGACTCTGACAAAATACTACTAGAACTGAAAAATTATTTCAGTAAAGTCACAGAATACAAAATCAATGACAAAAATTTGTTACATTCCTATACACCACTAAAGAAGCAGCAGAAAATGAAATTAAGAAAACAATCCTATTTACAATTGCACCAAATAAAATAAAATACCTAAGAATGAACTTAACCAAAGAGGTGAAACATCTGTACTCTAAAAACTATAAAACTAATGACAGAAATTCAACACTATGTAAGGAAATGGAAAGACATTCCATGCACATGGGTTGGAAGAATAAATATTATTAAAATGTCTATATTACCCAAGGCATTCTACAGATTTAATGCAATCCCTATCAAAATACCGACAGCTTTTTTTCACAGAACTAGAACAAAGAAAACCCTAAAATTTGCACAGAACTACAAAAGACCACAAATAACCAAAGCAATCTTGAAAAAACAAAACAAAACAAAACCAAAACCCAACTGGATTATCAGAATTCCAGATTTCAAGTTATATCACAAAGCAGTTGTAATCAAAACAGTATGGTACTAGCATAAAAATAGAAAACATCAATCAATGGAATAGAACAGAAAATTCAGAAACAAACCCACAATTATATGGTCAATTAGTCTTCCACAAAGGAGGAATGAATATCCAATGGGAAAAAGACAGTCTCTTCAACAAAAGGTGCTGGGAAAGCTGGAAAGGTACATGCAAAAAAATGAAACTAGACTACTTTTTTTCACCATACACAAAATTAAAACTCAAAATGAATTCAATACAAAAGTGTGAGACCTGAAATCATAAAAATCTTTGAAGAGAGCACAGGCAGTAATCTCTTTGACGTTGGCTGTGGCAACATTTTTCTAGAGATGTCTCCTCAGGCAAGGTAAATAAAAACAAAATAAACTATTGGGGCTACATGAAAATGAAAAGCTTCTGGACAGCAAAGGAAATAATCAACAAAACTAAAAGGCAACCTACAGAATGGGAGATAGCATCCAAAATATATGAAGAACTGATGACTCAATACCCAAAAAACAATTCAATAAAAAAATAGGTAGAAGATATGAACAGACATTTCTCCAAAGAAAACATACAGATGGCCAACAGATTCACAAAAAGATGCTCAACATCACTCATCATTAGGGAAATGCAAATCAAAACTACAACAAGGGGTACCTGGGTGGCTCAGTGGGTTAAAGCCTCTGCCTTTGGCTCAGGTCATAATTCCAGGGTCCTGGCATTGAGCCCCGCGTCGGGCTCTCTGCTTAGCGGGGAGCCTGCTTCCCTTCCTCTCTTTCTGCCTGCCTCTCTGCCTACTTGTTATCTCTGTCAAATAAATAAATAAAATCTTAAAAAAAAAAACACATAAGATACCACCTCACACCTGTCAGAATGGCTAAAAACAAAAACACAAGAAACAACGGGTATTGCGGGGGACATGGAGAAGGGGGAACACTCTTGTACTATTGGTAGAATGGAAACTGGTGCAGCTACTCTGGAAAACAGCATGGAGGTTCCTCAAAAAATTAAAAATAGAACTAGTCTATGATCCATGAGTCATACTATTGGGTACTTACCCAAAGAATACATAAATATTAATTCAAAGGGATATATGCAACTCCTGTGTTTGTTTATTTACTTTTTTAAGATTCTTTTAATTTGCGAGAGAGAGACAGCAGGGGAAGGAGCAGAGGGAGAGAGACAAGTAGACTCCTTGCTGACGGTAGAGCCTAATGTGTACCCTCGTCTACCCCACACCACTGAGGTCATGACCTGAGCTGAAATCAAGAGTCAGACACTCAACCAACTGAGCCACCCTGGCACCCCTATGTTTACTGCAGCATTACTTTCAATAGCCAAACTATGGAAGCAACCCAAATGTCTACCTATTTATGAACAGATAAAGGAAAAGTGATGTATATATATAATACACACCTCATACATAAAGTGATATATTCAATATATAATAAAGATAATGAAATATTTGAAATATATATACAAAATATATGCAATGAATTATGTATAACACATATCATAAAAATAATGAAATCTTGCCATTTGCAACAAAATGGATAGAGTATAATCATAAGCAAAATAAAGACAAATATCATATGATCTCCCTCACATGTGAAATTTAAGAAACAAAACAAATGAGCCAAGGAAAAACAAATAAGAGAGACAAAGAAACAGACTCTCAGCTACAGAGAACAAACTGATGGTTAGCAGAGGGGAGGTAGGCGAATAAGGTACTATTTTGAATAAGATACTTTTTTTGCTCTCTAACATACTTCTGTAGACTTTGTCTTAGGATTTCTCAGAGTATAAGAGCTATTAAATTGAAAAATCCTAGGTTTACCAAAATCAAGAATGATTTTTTTAAACTGCCATCTAATATCTCCTTCTTCAGTTGAATAAGATCACCCAGTAATTTTTCCTACCAGATTAATTGATAAAGTAGGTCTGGCCTCAAAATTATCTTGCCTTACCAATCCGATATGACCTCAAGTCTAACCTCATCTTGACTTAAGTAATGATTTCTTGATAATTTTCCTTAAAAGAAATATCTGGAGTTTATCTTATAAAAGTGTGTTTGTCTGAATCTTATCCAGTAACTCTGAATACTTTCTATAATTATTACTGGTTTTCTTCTCAAATATATCCAGATTATCTAAATACTACCAAGTTATTTACAGTAAACTCTAAAGTCAAAATATCAAATCATCTTGAAAATTAAAGTTTAAAAGTTCCAGGAGGACAGTCCATCTCCTCTTACTACAGAATCCTATGTGCAACATTAATAGTATTTTATTTTGGTTTATTATATGGACTGAGAGTATAATTAACAGTAAAGTCTACCTTGTAGAGCTCTTAGCTGGCGGAGGGTGAAGTAAGTCAGTGAATTTCCTGCTTATCTGGGATCTAAGTCATGTATCTATTGTTACGAGACTCAGTTAAGTGTAGTTTTCTTGGTAAATGCAGTGGATGCATGGGTGAAGTCCTTTGTTAACCTTTACTAACTCTCCAGATAGAATTGAACATCCTTGTTTTTGTGGCTTCCAAGAAACCTGAACACATATCTGTCAGAGCACCTATAATAAGTTATTATATTTATTTTCATGTCTTTTTTTTAAGATTTTATTTATTTATTTGACAGAGATCACAAGTAGGCAGAGAGGCAGGCAGAGAGAGAGAAGGAAGCAGACTCCCTGCTGAGCAGAGAGCCTGATGAAGGGCTTGATCCCAGGACCCTGAGTTTGTGACCTGAGCCTAAGGCAGAGGCTTTAACCCACTGAGCCACCCAGGTGCCTTGATCTCTTTATACTAGTGTCTGCTGTGTTAAAAATATATAAAGGTTAGTATCAGATAGTATTAGAGTTCCTACTAACTCAGTTTTACAAATAGCAAAATATCTAAACTTACCTTGAGTCAATAATTGATCTATGATAATGTATTTATATAATATAAATTATAGTAATATATAATATATATTACTATATTATAGTAATATATGTTAATATAATGATATGATAATGTATTTTATATTTGACATATACATGAGTTATGAAGTTATGAAGTTTTTTTTAAATTAGGTTTCAGGTTTAAAGAAAACATAAGCATTGTAACACATGTATCTTTGATTTCAGTGGAAAATGTTCAAGTGTATACTGGTATCAACACTAGCCTTTTCTGGATAAATACCCAGAAGTGGAATTATTGGATCATATGTTAGTTCTATTTTTAATTTTTTGAGGAACTTCCATTCTGTTTCCATGGTGACGACACCAGTTTACAATCCCAACAGTGCATAAGGATTCCCTTTCTTCCACATCCTTGCGAATATTTGTTACTAGTCTTTTTGATAACAGCCATCATTGTGTTTTTTAAAATTTTTAAAAAATAGATTTATTAATTTTTAAATACCAGTATAATTAACATTCCCAATGTGGTTCTGATTTGCATTTCCCTGATGATTAATAATGTAGAGAATCTTTCCATTTACCTGTTGGCCCCCATTAAGTATTTTTTGGAAAAATGTCTATTCACATCATCTCCTATTTTGGTATGATCATTCCCTTCTTTCTACTGAATTATATGAGTTCTTTGTATATTATGGATATTAGCCCGTTATTAGATATGTGATTTACAACTACTGTCCTATATTCAGTTGGTTGCCTTTTCATTTTGTTGACAGCTTCCTTTACTGTGCAGAAGCCTTTTAATTTGACACAGTCCCACTCATTTGTTTTTGCTTTTGATGTTAGATTAAAAAAATCATCATCAAGATCTAGGACAAGGAGCTTACCACTTATATATGGAGGTTCCTCAAAAAACTAAAAATAGACTTACCACATGATCTAGCAATCCCACTTCTAGGTATTTGAACAAAACAATCATATTATTTGAAAATGTAGATGCCCACCTATGTTTACTGCAGCATTATGTACAATAGCCAAGATACGGAAACAACCTAAGTGCCCATCAATGGATGAATGAATAAAAAAATCTGGATACATATACAATGGAGTATTATTTAGTCATAAAAATAAATAAATCTTGCCATTGGCAACAACATGGATGGACCTCAAGTACATATATGCTAAGTGAAATAAGACAGACTGAGAAAGACAATGCTATATGATTGCTCTTTTATGTGGAATCTAAAAAAAAAAAAAATTAAAAGATAAACTCATAGATACAGAGAACAGACTAGTGGTTGCCAGAGGTGGGAGGGCACAGGGGGGTAGAAATGAGTAAACTGATTACGTTTTGTCTTATTTAAATAAACTGTATTCGCAACAAAACAAAACAAGTCAAATCAAACCACCATCACCACCAGAACAAAAATACTAGTCCCTTGCAGTAGATAGCTAAAGGAAGGAAATGGACTGGTAACTTTCACATTCTGTATGTCATTTTCCCTGACTACAGGCCACAGAGAGTACCTTGCTAATTAAGGATATCAATAACATATTTTCTGATATTTGTTATAGTTCCACTTTCCTCGAAGGGGTTCTGAGATAAATAAGTGGCTAACTTCTGTCCTTTCCTTTACAATCCGTACTTTTGGGTCATTTTTAAGAAATCACTGCATATTCCACGTTATAAAATATATTAACTCACATTCTCTAATAAGAATATTCAAGTTTATTTTAGCAATGAATTCTTTAATTTTTCTGAGGAGGGGATCACCTGTCATATTATTTAAATATAAATATTTTTTTAACTCTTTTACTGAAAAAAAGCTTTCTTCCCCTAACTAATTTTACATTCTGCTTTCGTCCAAATACCAAAATCCAAACGCCCTACAGGTCTATTTTGAGGCACTTATTCTAAATGCACTTATCAACTTGGTGATAGATATACTAACATCACACTTAATTTATCTTAATAAACACAATTTCATGATGTATTTGGCAGATAAAGTCTTGCTTTTCTTCTTCAGATTTTTGTCAATAAGATGGGCTTTTAAAAAAAATTAGAATTATGTAACTAAGTTCCAAAATCTACTGGGGATATTACCGAAATTATATTGAATCTTGTTATCGATTTGACATTAAGTAACAACTTTATAATCCTGACTTATCATTACTAAACTCTGTGTATCTTTTCAGTTAAAGTTGTTAATTTCATTTATTTAAGTTCTATACTTTCTGTACATACAAACCTTGAATATCTTGGGTTATAGACATAGATAACATATTTAGTGCTACTACTAGAAAATGTGTTTTTTATACTATTTCTTAATGTTTATTTATTCATTTAGGAGACTGCATGCACAAGTGCGGACAGGGGCAGAGGGAGAAAATCTTAAGCTGACCCGCTGAGCATGGAGTTTTAAGCAGAGTTCAATCATGACCCATGAAATCACAACCTGAGCCAAAACCAACAGCTGGACGCTCAGCCAACTGAGCCACCCAGTGCCCCTCTTTTTCTATATTATTTCTTGGACTTGTTAGCTTTCCCACTACATTTTCTTCTTTTTTTTTTTTTTTTCATTTTTTTTTTCAGTGTTCCAAAATTCATTGTTTATACACCACACCCAGTGCTCCATGCAGTATGTGCCCTACATAATACCCACCACCAGGCTCACCCAACCCCCACACGCCTCTCCCCTCCAAAACCCTCAGTTTGTTTCTCAGAGTCCATAGTCTCTCATGGTTAGTCTCCTCCTCCAATTTCCCCCAACTCACTTCTCCTCTCCATCTCCCAATGTCCTCCGTGTTATTCCTTATGCTCCACGAATAAGTGAAACCATATGATAATTGACTCTCTCTGCTTGACTTATCTCACTCAGCATCATTTCTTCCAGTCCCATCCATGTTGATACAAAAGTTGGGTATTCATCCTTTCTCATGGAGGCATAATACCCCATTGTATATATGGACCATATCTTCTTTATCCATTCATCTATTGAAGGGCATATCTTGGTTCTTTCCACATCTGGTGATTGTGGCTATTGCTGCTATGAACATTGGGGTATAGATGGCCCTTCTGTTCATTACGTCTGTATCTTTGGGGTAAACACCCAGTACTCCACTAATTTTTTTAATTAATTTTTTAATTAATTAAAACTATTTCAACACTTTTCTTGGGACTGGCTCTGCCAAATGTTTAATATTTTTGAAGTATTAACGTTTAAATATGTTGTATCATTTAAAAGCTGCACAGTAAGGCAAGCAAGTTTTGAAATTTTAAAAATTAACTGTATTACGTAGAGCATTACAAAGATTTTCTTTGGCCTTGAAGATAATGGTATTAAACACAGGCTAATTGGAATAATAATGTCTCTATATGTGCTTGCCTCAAATGTACTTTCTTTCACCCAAAGATACCAAAGTGTATTATTGATGAAGTTCTAGAACCTAGGTGAGCTTCGGTAGGCTGACGTCCGGAGCCGATGACCAAGAAAGAATTCTTGAGACATCTTTGGTGCAAAATAGTGGTTTATTAAAGCATGGGAACAGGACCCATGGGCAGAAAGTGCTGCTGCTGCACCGGGGTTATGAGGGATGGCAGGCTATGTACCCTGTGGTTGGGGGAAGGTGAGGGAAAGGGAGGTTTCAATGGAGTTTTCATATGCTAACGAGGGCCTACAAGGTGCCTGGAGACCAATGTTGTCTTTTAGCAAGCCATTAACATCAAGATAGTTGGGAGATTCCTGTCTTGCAGGATTGTGATCTCTGCAAGTTAACTATTTTATGGAGGTCAGGGGTGGCTGAGGAATGCTATACATATTACCAAAGGGAGCTGGTGGAGAGGGGGTGCAAGGTGCCAGCTTTTGCTTTGTCCTCAGCCAGCCTCCTGCTCCCTCATCATTATGAATATCCTTACTTCCTCCTGCCTTCCTTATGTCATTCCTTCATTTTTCTTTTTTAAATTTTAAGTTGCTTATTTAGAAGCCAGAGAGATGGCAGAAAAGATTATAATTACCATCATTAGTATTTTGAATTTAAGACAGGTTTTTTCAACCACAAGTTACTCACTTTGAGTAAAGAAATTAATTAGAGCTCATTTAATTTGGTAGAAGCTATTATACTTTCAGGTACCTCGGTGGCTTAGATGGTGAAGCATCTGCCTTCAGCTCAGGTTAGGTTGTGGGATCAAGTCCCACCTTGGGCTCCCTGCTCAGCAGGGAGCCTGTCTCTCCCTCTCTCACTCCCCCTGCTTATACCTTCCATCTCTGTGTCAAATAAATTTTTAAAAATATTTTAAAAAAGAAGCTATTATACTTTCTATCTAAATAGCTACTAATCAGTGTTTATAAATATCATGCAAACTATATAATAAACATCTTACAAATAAATGAGTAATGAGACAAAGTAAGATATTTATGCATATTGTCTTTTCCTTGAAAATCTTTTATACTTTCAAAATTATAACTTCAGCTTCTTTGCATTTATCAGATTTCTAGAAGGGAGGCTGTAATAATAAGGCTCACTGAGCTTATAAGAAAAAAAAAAAAAATCACTGAGTCCCTAAATCCTCTTCTCGGCCCTTCCCTGAACTATAAATAATGGACTTTATCTTTCAGATGTAATGTATTAGATTAATTCAGAAACCTAATCAAAATTCCCATTAGATTATTTGCATATAATAAATCATAACATTAATTTGTAGTATATAGGTTACATCTTTTTTTTTTTTTTTTTTTTTTTAAAGATTTTATTTATTTATTTGACAGAGAGAGATCACAAGTAGATGGAGAAGCAGGCAGAGAGAGAGATAGAGGGAAGCAGGCTCCCTGCTGAGCAGAGAGCCCGATGTGGGACTCGATCCCAGGACCCTGAGATCATGACCTGAGCTGAAGGCAGTGGCTCAACCCACTGAGCCACCCAGGCGCCCTATAGGTTACATCTTTATGTTATGATATATTTACAAAAAAACACAAATGATTATTCTTTTTAAAGAATTCCACAGCTTAACTCTAGTCTACTGGAGCTCTTTGTCTATGTTTTTCTCCTTACTAAAGAAACATCATTATAATATTCATATCTGAACAATTTAAAAGAAATATAATCTCTCCCTAAGAAGAGCACAATTATAAAAACAAAAGTAAATGAAAAGCTATTTCCCTGAAACTTGGTCCCATCATCCTCCAAGATGCAGATGATTTGGGAGGGAGAGAAATACAGCAATTCTCTTTAGCTCTATCTAATGCAAAGTCAATGCCAAAGTTATAAAACCTCTGTTTCTACTAATCTTAACATTTCCCAGTGGATTATTCTATAAATTAGGTTGGCCTCAAATCACGTTCAGGGATAAATACAGAGGATTTATATTGGGTTTAGGGAAGATCTGGATATGCCTGTGATTTATTAGGAAGATATAGTGTGCCTATAATAAACATTTTTTAATCTGAACATTTTGATTGTATAGTGAGAACTGTAACCATCTATACTCAGTTTACTGTCTATATCAATAACATTTTAATCTTTAGCTCTCTTTAACACCATTTTACAGTCTTCATCAGTATGACTTTGCTGTTCCAGGAAATTCTTGTCCAGCAAGATAAAAGTTATAAATAATATTCCTGTTTGTTCCAGAGTTTCTGAATAACCCATCTGAATATACATAAGATTGTTCATTTTTCAAGAGATGACATGAAACAATTGTTTGCTTCTGAAATGAGTGCCTTGTTATTGTATCCGCCAATTCTAAAATATTACATCATGTTCCTTACTCAACCTAAATCCAATTCCTTCACTAAATTGAAGACAGATTCCCAAACCTTATAAATATCCCCTACTGATACTGAAACTCTCTCAAGGTAGGACTCTACCTTACTGCAGCATTTCATGAACCCAGCTTTGACTTATCAACATGTTGCCTTGGTGGTATTTCTCCGAAGGAGCATTTGACAAAAGACTGCTCTCTTAACATTTTCTCTTATTATGTGTATAACGTATGTTTGAAGGTTAACAAAAATTTTAGATTTCAGGGTGATATTTCTCCTAAGACTCATGTCTACAGACAATGTCTATAAATTATCATTAATTTTTTGTATAATAGTTTGACTTGCATGTTAAGCTTCAAGTCAGGAATCATAATAGGCAGGGAATATTTTAGGGAATATTTTATTATCATATTATCTTCATAATTTAATGGAGAAGGCTGATCCTGGGCAATAGATATTTTTCTCCCCCCAAGGTCACAAATCAAGCAAATCAAGAAACAAGGACTTAAACCCAGGTGTTTGGACAACTGTATCAGTTGTCATCTATCTTGAACAGGTGGTAGGCATTATTTCCATCTGTGGAATTAGTCACCCATGAAATTACTTTTGTCCATTTAAAACATTTAATCATCAAAAAGATAGACTCCTGTATTGCACAGATAAAATATAAGAATTCTCTCTTTTAGATTAAAATGTCTGATCCAAGGACACCGTGTCACTTTAGGGATCTGAAACTTCGACTGACTTTACCACTTCATTACAAATTATAAAATAAGAATAGTAAAACCCTGCATTTTATTGATTTAATTTCCTATTTGAGGCAATTTTTATTTGTTGACTTCTTCTTGATAGAAAATACATTGCAAAATAATGTCCAGCTCAATTAAGCTTGACTGTATCATTTTTCCACAAAAGATCATATTGTTTAATATTTGCTAAACTTAACTTTTTAGGAAATCATTTTTAGTTAAGCAAAAAAAAAATACCATCTTGTTAGAAAATAGCAAAAAATCTTTATCTTAAATTATGAATTACAGCTGTATGTCTGGCACAAGTCATGAAAACCTATAGCAGTTAATTTTTGGTAATTGTTAAATGAAGGGTGAAGAAATCTGGTTGTAGCTCTTCATAATACTAAGTCTATTTTTTAAATTATTAAAACCAATAAAATAATGATTTATCTTGACAAGGCAAGATGAGATAATGAATCTGGCAGATAGGTGGACTAACTATATTTGAGAAGGGGAAGAATTAAAAATGGATACTGAGATATTAATTTTTTTCTTTATTTTGTGTGTGTCAAGAGCATGCCTGCTTGTATTTTAATTTCTTAGCGTTGTGTAGTTACAAAGGCACTATCTGAGATTTGATGACAGCTTAAAATGTAGCTGCCCAGACTAGAAAATTGTTCAACTCAAGATATCTCTGGCAAATGAGTGCACTATTAAGGCTGAGCTAATTAAAATGATTTGTATTACTGAATGAGAGTAGAAGGAAATGACAATTCCTCTTACCTGTTAGTGGGACAATGAAAGAAACTGAAGATAAATTACAAGTCAGAAAAAGATATATTTAGTGACAATAGTCAGCAAGGTAAAAAGTTCCTTTAAAAATACCCCCCCAAAAAAACTAATGATATACTATCTGTAGGCTAATTGAATATAATAAAGAAAAATACCCAAACATTTTCAAATGTTTCCTCTATTGAACAAAAATAAGAATACCTTGAAAAATTCCACTCTTTAAATGACATGCTCCTCAAGTTTGATATTTCTTCAGTGTGTTCAGATTGTAAAGATGAAACAAATCTGAAGACAAAGAGTATGTTTGTTTGTTTTTTCCTCCCGATTTTTCTCACTGTGGCTGTAGAGCATCACAACCTATGAAGTAATATTTAGGCTAAGTTATATTCCAATTTTAAAATCGGCTTATGTACCTATTCTTCCCCAGCACAGCATTTTTCGCTACCTTCCAGAAAGAAGAGATGGCTCTTTTGTGGCTAATATAACAGACCTACTAATGAGCAGCACAGCTCATGCAAGGAGAGGGAAAAACACCACAAGATGGAGCTTGACAGGGAGTGAGGATCCAAGGCTGAGGACCTAAAAAACACTGCAGGAGCAATTTTGGGCTGACACTACAAATTAAAAAAAAAAAAAAAAAAAAAAAAAAAAGTGCCTGTGTTTGTGGAGTTATTGGTTATAAGTGTTAAAAACTATCCTGGTTATCTTAAACTAAAAACAATAAACTGACTGTACATAGCCCAGACTCCCAGAATGGGTAGTTGCCTGAAGAACCAGTGTTGGAAAATAGGTGGGAGGCAAGTAACCCTGGAAGGTCAAGAAACAGAAAGCTCTATAACTATCTCACATGTGAAACAAAACGTTTAAGCAATCCTATACAGACCTAAACAGAAGCAAACGCACACACTGAGCTTATTTGTTAATGCAGTTTTCTCTCTCATGATGACTTATTACAATTCCTTCCTCCCAGGTCTGGTCCACCTCTAATGCTTTCTTTTTCCATTGGCTACATAATATTCCACAGACCAAAACTTATTAATCTACTTCCTTCAGATGGGTATTCCTATCTTTTTGGCCTGTACTAAATTGATGTAATAAACATCTCTGTACATAAGTCTTTATAAATTGGTTCTTTTACTTCTATGGGCTAGATCCCCAATAATGAAGTCATTAGAATTAGTATTATATACATTTTAAATTTTCAGTATTCACTACATTAGTTTCTGAAACTTGTAACACTTTATATGACTACCATTAACTTACAAAAATATAAAAATATGCTTTACCTAATTCCCTCCCCTCCCCTGCCCCTCAAGCACTACTAGAACCTCCATGGGTAAAGTAAACAAACACTTTTTGTTTCTTATCACCTAGAGTTCCAGAGTCTGTGTCTTGACTGCACCAGGTACCAGCCTCTTCTCTGCTAGGGACAGGAAGCATTTTTCTGTTTCAGCTTTCTTATTTTATAGCAGGTATTGAATCTCATCAATATCTATAATATATAACATGATGCAACAGATAGGAAGCTAATTTAAGTTCACCAATAGTGTCCAGCAAGGCTCTATCTGTTTAGAAATTTCAAATTTCCTAGAAGTTAAAATGGTATGTACCTACACCCAAACACCTCAGTCCTAGCCCAGGGAATGTCAGTCCTTGAATTTTGTACTGAGTAAATCTTTAAAAAGATTTGAGGTAAGTAATGAAAATGTGCAGATACTGGATATGGCATGATCTCAGAGTTTAGTAAAAGCTGAAGCCACTGAGACAGCTGTGCTATTAAAAATAGCAAAATTTAGTTTAATTAACTGACCCAACTGACTCAACTGACTACAGACATCATGATTACAGAATTCTTCTGAGGGAAGTCCTGTGTATTACAGGCTATGTAACAGCAGTCCTGGCCTCTGCCCTCTAGATGACAGTAGCAGTCCCTACAAAGTTGCTCCAGACTAAAATGTCTCCAGATACTACAAACATCCCCTGGGGAGCAGAATTTTTACCTAATGGAGTACTACTGCTTATTCTAAATAAAAAGAGAAGATTAGAGTTTGAAAATTTGTCCTATAAGGCTAATCTATCTCACAATATGTCAGAGTTCAGTTATGAATATTGCTATATTTTGGGGTGGGGGTACAGCTTGTTAAGTGAAAATCTTACAGCAGTGCACTGCTCTTTAAACAAGACAAGTGAAACAAACAGGTAATGATACTTCCTTGATTTTGTAAGGATTTTTATTTTCAACCATTTTGTTATTTCTTCCTCTGCAAGGTATTTGACAGGAAGATTCAGGTTTAAAGCATCATCACAAGCATGAATAATCTGAGCAGCTTTGGCTTGAAAGATGGCCAAATCTGAAGGATTTATAGTTACAAAAGTCAGAAGAGTAGTAACTCTAAAGTCTATCATCAGCAGAATTTTATTAAAACTTGGCAATACATCTTGCCAAATACCTGAAGGGGTCCATTCTGTTGTAAGATGAAGACTCTATAGACAGATATTTATACAATAAAAAGTTGATGAGGAAGGCTAGGTGTAAATGAGAATAGTTTATCCCATAGTTTATCATTTTATATTTAAAGACATGCAAAAACAAATTTTAGTGTATACACACACACACATACACACACACACACACACAATTAACCAACCAATAGTTATTTACTAAAAACCTCTAGTAAAAAAAGTTCAGATCAGTATGATACCTACTGTTCTTGAGGGGTATAGGTAAGGGGCTCTAAGAAGATCTAAAATATCACATAATAGAATGTTTCCTAGTTACATATACACTGTCAAGATGATGTCAAATGTGTCTAAAGATAATGTATACTAGCCTTTACCATTAACTGTCAAATGAATGTCATCCAAAATTCTGATAGGTGGCTGATCTAGACTCCTTTGCAATTTCTTTTAAGTAAACATTTAATTCTTAAAATTTTTTTCTTGTAAGTAAATATTATTTAAGAAAATAAATGTGACCACTACATACGATCTATAATTACATTTACGTATCAGAAATTTTAGTTTTGTTATCACTAAAGCATTTGCCTTATCAAGTTTAAGTATTCCTTCATAATTATATTCTCCAACATAAATGCAATCAACTGGTAAATTCATAAACATATATACATACCTATTTGGTAAAATAATATATCTATATATGTAAAATATATATAATATTCATATGTTATACATATAACCACCTGATCTCCTGGTTTCCTATATGTACATTAAATTGTTAAATGCATACAGCCAGGCTCTTAATAATACCACACTTTTAATGAATTCAGTTAAGCAAGTTTGCTCACATGCGAACTTAATATCTTTTGGATGTGAGATGTCTTTCCTTTGTTTTATTATCCAAATTTTTTATTAATATATGTGTTAAAATCTGTTTAATAGGGTCCTTGTTGGGAAGATTATTTCAGAATCTGTATTACATTATTCTGAACTTATACTTTTCCATTCAAACACATTGGATAAATTACTTAAGAATGATGAGGCGGGGCGCCTAGGTGGCTCAGTGGGTTAAGCCGCTGCCTTCGGCTCAGGTCATGATCTCAGGGTCCTGGGATCGAGTCCCGCATCGGGCTCTCTGCTCAGCAGGGAGCCTGCTTCCTCCTCTCTCTCTCTCTGCCTGTCTCTCTGCCTACTTGTGATCTCTCTCTGTCAAATAAATAAATAAATAAAATCTTAAAAAAAAATGATGAGGATAAAAATAAGACAATTATATAAGAGAAAATCAAATAGCTGGGGAATAAGGTAATAAGTGAAAAACTGACTTCTATTAAAAACATCACTTGGTTTCTAGCCAGGAGCCCCCACCATATTCTTTTCTAACTTCTCATCAGATTTTATATAGAGATGATATACAAAATGAAAATCCATCACCAGCCTGAACTAAAACTAGTTAGAAATGTATCATCAAAGTTCAGCAGATTATAGTACACAGTCTACCTGTATTAAACACTATGTGAAATGGTCTGTCAGATTAAGAAGTATGGGTGCCTGGCTGGCTCAGTTGGTTAAGCATCTGCCTTTGGTTTAGGTTGTGATCTTGGGGTCCCAGGATTGAGCCCGGAATCTGAAGTCCCTAGGGCTCCCTGCTCAGCATCGAGTCTGCTTCTCATTCACCCTGTCCCCCTGGCTCATGCGTGCTCTCTCTCTCAAATAAATAAATAAAATCTTTTTTTTTTTTTTTAAAGAAATAAACTAGAAAGTAGTCCATTCCACATCCCCCCATCTACCACCTGGTTCAGAAACACAAGTCTTAATGGAATCACATAGCTCTGAAATTGATTCCTAGACAAAAAGGCCTTTGGCCACCAGAAAGCCATCTTCCTTATCTCCTCACATGTGGAGCTCAGACAGTTGGATCAATATCCGGAGAATTGTAGGGAAGAATGTGTATGGGTCTATTTAGGACTGCAGATGTATCACAATCTGGGTAGTAAAATTTTTACAATTGCCACAAGTCAGGAAGGACGCATAACAAGAGTTCTGGCAGAGAATTAGTGACATTAATTATTGATTTATTTGTATGTTCAGAGTTAAGCAGTAGAAGTCTATATTTCAAACCAAGAGAATTACATTAGGTCAAAGATTGCTATAGGAACTTGGAACAGGCATAAAGTCATTAAATATCTGCCTGTCATCTCTCTGGATCTAATAAAGAGATCTGATCAGAACTTACTAATCAGAATTGTGCCAGGAGCAATAATCAAAGCCTGTTTATAGGCAAAATTGATGCAGAGGGTTGATTATCTTACTGAATGATGAAGAAACACCAAAAAAACCTACCATTTTAAGGCTCACTAAAAATGAATACAGATTGAGAAAAAAAGTCATGTCACCATATACTAACCAGACGCAGATAACTAAAAATAATTTACCACAAAAACGAAAAGAAACTGTCTTAAAAAATTAAAAGTAACCTGGGCGCCTGGGTGGCTCAGTGGGTTAAAGCCTCTTGTCTTCAGCTCAGGTCGTGATCCCAGGGTCCTGGGATAGAGCCCCATATCAGGCTCTCTGTTCAGCAGGGAGTCTGCTTCCCCCACTCTCTCTCTGCCTGCCTCTCTGCCTACTTGTCATCTGTCTGTCAAATAAATAAAATAAAATCCTTTAAAAAATTTTTTAAATAATCTAAAAATAATTTACTACAAAAAAACAACAAATAAAAGACATATGAAGGCATCACCTTTGAAGAAAATCGCAAGTTGGAAACGAGAAAAAAAAGTCAAATAGGTGAAATGAAAAGATAAGAATAGCAAATTACAAACCTCAAAATCAAAATATAAAAATTTCTTTTCAACACAAATCAGGAGTAAATTGTAACTAACATTTAGTAGTTGAATTTTGATTTAAAGAAAGATTCATTTTTGATGAATTTCTCCAGAAAATGAGCAGCGTGTCCTTGGTATGGTAACTAACTACAAAAAAACAAAAACAAAAACAAAAAAACCCTAAAATCATCATTCTCATCAGTAATATTACTAAAAAACTTTCTTACAATTCCTGACTGTATCAACTAAAAAGGATTGTTCAAAAAGGATTGTTGAGAAAAATAATAAAAGAACAATATCTTATCATACCTCAGTGTTTTCAAAAGCCATTATTACAAAGATAAATGCCTTTAGATATCTGGGCATTAGAAAAAGAAAATCATCAAGTGGCTCATAAAGAAAAGAAAAAAAAACTCAGCTGACATCAGACTGCTGATTATCACTCCATGTTGGGAAGTAACAAAGCATCTGCAACAGATTCATGGAGGAAGACTGTTAGTGTACCAGTAAGTTTTCTATTGAGTGACATTCTCTTTCAAGTATGAAATCAATAGAAGTGAATTTCTCAAATGACAAAAATGTGCCCTGTGTGAAATAAATTCTCAACGAAGTGAATTAACGTGATACATATGATAATAAAACAATACTGGAGAAACTATGAAATAAAATTTATCGCAGAAATGCCTCTTTTACTCCATTACTTAATCATGTCTTTAATATCCAAGCGAAAATGTTTAGAATGTCTGACATTATGCTTATAAAAGACCCCTGTTCACCTTATCTGCCATCAAAGTAAATGCGCTTTCTAAGGTAAGTTATGCCCATTATCTACATGTGACCAAGCAGTCCCCACATCTCTGGAAATAACCTGCAGAATTTTCCCTTTTTGTTAGTATACTGCTTAACATGCTGTTACAGTCTGTATTAGAGTTCTCCAGGAAAACAGAACCAATAGGACTTATGGAGAGAGATACTTATTTTAAGAATATTGAATCACATGATCTGGGAGGTGGACAAGTCTGAAGGTTGCTGCACATGCTGCAAATTCTGCCAGCAGTCGGTACTGCAGTCTTGAGTCCAAGGCAGTCTGGAAGTTAAATTCCTCCTTCTTTTTGGGAGTCCCTCCGTCTTTTATGTTAAAGCCTTCAACAGACTGGATGAGACCTACTCATGTTATGGAGATTAATCAAATTTACTCAAAGTCTACTTATTTATGTGTTAATCATGTCTAAAAAGTACTTTCACAGTGACCTCTAAATTAGTGTTACAGAAAAAAATAGGTACCACAGGCTAGCCAAGATGACACATAAAATTAGCTATCACATAATTAAATGATTCATATGGTCAATGTAAACTTGATAAAAGCAGACCCTGAGCTGGTTTGTTTTTAACACTCTACCCCCAAATTTGTATATCTCACATAATATGCTATAAATAAATGTGTTGGTTGACTGAATAGACAGAGGTTAACTAAATGTATTGTCAGAGTATTTTCATTATGCTGTAATAAATTCATGGTAGACAAATGAGGATGAGTCTCTGAATGTAATTATATTTTCAATGCAAAAATTTAAACTAGAAAAAATTTTAAAATCAAGCCTCCAGCTTTGTCCCTGTAAGCAAGAGAAGTCATATGAAGTGGGGTTTATTTTATATAAAGAAAATATACTCGTCCACACACAACACACACACACAATTTCCCTATATTTCAATTTGTGATCATTCTCAAACATTCATCTTGAGATATTGGCATTCTTCGGTATGTTCCATTTTGATGGTAGTCTTGGAAACAAGTTTACTTTTGGTTTCCATGAATTAAATTGAAGAATAAGGAAACTTGTGTAATATTTATCCCACAACTGTTACTGAGTGCAGGAAGAACAGGAACTGGTTTAAGAAAGAAAACTTTGTGGTTTTTGTTTTGTTTTGTTTTGTTTTTTAAAGATTTTACCTATTTATTTGACAGAGAGAGAGAGAGAGATATCACAAGTAGGCAGAGCAGCCAGCAGAGAGAGAAGGGGAAGGAGACTCCCTGCTGAGCAGAGAGCCCTACATGGGACTCAATCCCAGGGCCTTGAGATTATGACCTGAGCCAAAGGGAGATGCTTAACCCACTGAGCCACTCAGGCGTCCCTTTTGTTTTTTTTTAAAGTAGTCTCCATGCTGCACAGAGCTAAAACTCACAACATGAGATCCAGAACTGAGTCAAGGTCAAGAGTTGGACACTCTATCAACTGAGCCACCCAGGTGCTCAAGAGAAAGGAAAAATACTAATGTGAATGTGGATACCTAGAATGTCTAGGAGCTTGACTGCTGGATCACATGGGAAGAGTATGCTCAGCTTTATAAGAAACTGCCAAACTCTTCTAAAAGAGTGTATGATTTTACAACCACACCAAAAATGAATAAGGGCTACCACTATTCTGTGATCTCTTTGGCAACTGATACCACAGTTTTTAGAATTTTAGCCATTCTAATAATTAGGTAGTGGTACCTCATTTTAATTTGCATCTCCCTAATTGTAAATGATGTTGAGAATCTTCTCTTATTCTTATTTTTCTATCTTCTTCAGTGAAGCATATATTCAGATATTTGCCCCTTTTTTAACTGAATTTTGTTTTCTTATTGTTCAGTTTTAAGAATGGTTCGTACAGTTTGGGCACTAGTCCTTTATTGGGCAAATGCTTTGCAAATACTTTATCCCATTCTGTGGCTTCTTTTTTCATTCTCTTGCCTTACTAGAGAAGTTTTTTGGGTGTTTTTGTTTTGTTTTAATTATTTATTTGACAGACAGAGATCACATGTAGGCAGAGAGGCAGACAAAGAGAGGAGGAAGCAGGCTCCCCACTGAGCAGAAGCCCTGATGCAGGGCTCAGTCCCAGGGCCCTGGATCATGACCTGAGCCAAAGGCAGAGGCTTTAACCCATTGAGCCACCCAGGTGCCCCTGTAGAGAATTTTTTTTTTAATTTTTTCAATTTATTTATTTTCAGAAAAACAGTATTCATTATTTTTTCCCCTATAGAGAATTTTTTAATAAGGTCTCATTTATTAACTTTTAGGCACTGCATTTTCATGACAGATTTTTTTTTTAAAGATTTATTTATTTATTTATTGGACAGAGAGATCACAAGTAGACAGAGAGGCAGGCAGAGAGAGAGAGAGAGAGAGAAGCAGACTCCCTGCTGAGCAGAGAGCCCCACGCGGGACTTCATCCCAGGACCCCGAGATCATGACCTGAGCCGAAGGCAGCGGCTTAACCCACTGAGCCACCCAGGCGCCCCATTCATGACAGATTTTTAAATTCAAGACCAAGCCCAAGATCATACACATTTTCTAATTTTTTCTTTTTATAGAAAGTCTATAGTTTGGTGTTTTACATTTAGATCTAGGATCCATTTTGAGTTCATTTTTGTGAAAGGCATAAGCTCTGTGTCTAGGTCTTTTTTTGCATATGATTTCCAATTTTTCTACCACTATATGTTGGAAATACAATCCTGTATCTATAGCATTGCCTATGTGCCTTTGTCAAAAATCAGTTCACTGTGTGTGTGTGTGTGTGTGTGTGTGTGTGTGTGGCTCTATTTCACGGTTCTCTATTCTGTTCCATCCATGCATGTATTCTTCCACTAAAATGGTATTTTGTTTGCAGTAGTTTTATAGTAAGACTTCAAATCTTCAAATCTTCTAGCTTTCTTCTTCTAATCAGTAATATACTAAGTAAGTGCAGATCATTTTTTAGAATAATTTATTGACATCTATGAAGGGTCTGAGATTTTGATTAGAATTGCACTGATGCCTGATGCCATTTGATTGAGTCAGAAAAATTGATTCCTTAACAATACTTGCAATATATGAACTTAGAACATATCCCATTTATATCTCATTTATTTCATCAGTCTTTTACTGTTGTTTCTGCATACAGATAGATCCTGCACATATTTTGTTACATCTACAGCTAAATATTTTAGTTTGTGCTGTTACCATAAATGATACATAGCTTTTAATTTCAAAGCCAACTTGCATACGGATTGCTGGTAAATAGGAAAGTGATTGGCTTTTGTATATTGATCTTCTATCCTGTGATCCTAACAGTCATTGTTTCCAGGAGTTTTACTATAGAATCTTTGGAATTTTCTACATAACCAAGGATGTCACAATTAACAAAGACAATTTTTTTTTTCCAATCTGTTTACCTTTTGTTTTTCTTGTTTTATCGTGCTAGTTAGAACACGCAGTACAATGTTGAATACAAGTACTAAAAGATAATTTCTGTGCCTTTTTCCCCTGTCTTAGATGGAAATGTCTAGTCTTTCACTATCAAAAATGATGTTAACTGTAGATGATTTTACAGATATCCTTTATGAAGTTGAGAAAGTTCTCATCTATTTCAAGTATGTATATAATTTTTATCATAAATACGTGCTACATTTTGTCATGTGTTTTTTGCCTGCATCAACTGGAATGATCATATGACTTTGATTCTCTAGATATGGTATATCACAGTAATTGATTTCAATGCTGAACCAGCCTTGCATATCCAGAATGAATCCCACCTGGGGTATATAATTCTCCAACATTATTGGATTCAGTACTATTTTTGTGTGTGTGTGTGATTTTGCATCTATGTTCATGAGGAATACTGGACTGTAGTTTTCTTGGAATTCTTTATTTGGTTTTTGTTAGTTTTCTTGGAATTCTTTATTTGGTTTTTGTTAGGTTTATTTCCTCTATTTTCTGGAAATGACTGTAGAAAATTCATATAATTTTTTTGATAAATGTAGAATTTATAAGTGAAATCACCTTTGTTTTATGAAATGATATTAATTAGTGGTTCAATTTCTTAAATAGATACAGCATATTGAGGCTATCTATTTCTTTTTGTGTGAGTTTGGTAGTTTGTCTTTAAAGGAATTGTTCTATTTCATATAGGATATAAAATTTGGATACAGTTGTTCATAATATTTCTTTATTATCCTTTTAACGGCCATGGGTTGCACAGTGATGGGCCCTCTTTCACTTCACTTTTTTTTTCCCCCCTTTGGTTAATCTACCAAGTGGATGATAGATTTTTTTCACTTTTCAACAGAATATCTTTTGGTTTCTTTATGTATCTCTGTTTTCCTGTTATTTATTTCCTGTTTTCAGTTTTATTGATTTCCTCCATAATTTTTACTATTTCTTTTCACTACCTGCTTTAGGCTTAATTTTCCCTACTTCATTAGAATGCTTAAAAAATCTTTATATATTTGGATTTTTAAGATATTGTAGGAAGGGGCACCTGGGTGGCTCAGTGTTAAATGTCTCTGCCTTTGGCTCAGGTCATGTTCCAGGGCCCTAGGATCCAGTCCTACATGGGGCTCTCTGGCGGGAAGCCTGCTTCTCCCTCTTCCACTCCCCAGCTTGTGTTCCTTTCCTCACTGTGTCTCTCTCTGTCAAATAAATAAATAAAAAATATTTTTTTAAAAAAGTTACTATAGGGAATGAAGATTATTTATATTGATTATGGAAGAGCCTATTTTCTCTCTTGATGGAAATTGTCTGATTTTTAAACTACTGAATTTCAAATTTTTCTAAGACTTCTATTTTGAAATTTTAATTAATGATATCAAATTCTTTTGGATACTTGATCTTTTTTCCCCCAGCAGCTATAAAGTATTCTATACCCTTCTTCAAAATGTTAAGATGAACATTTCCTTCCCATTGAATATGTATTGCTAAATAAATAATTCTATCATTTCTTGACTGATCTACTTGTATATATCTGTCTCATTATTCAACTCTGTCTTCAACATTCCTGCCAAAGTTAGGTCTACAATGAATTTTTTATTGTGGAATGTCTTTCTAACCTCTAGTCTCTGCCACACAAAGATTAATATCAAGTATCTTGTTATTATATTGATATGTTATTATGACATTTCTTTTTAATATGTACCAACTACTCCAGTGTTGCCTCCCACTGCTGTGCATCATATACTGTTCAGCTATAATGAATGAATCACAATGTATACACTTGACTTTCACTTTCTTGACATTTCACATGTAAGACCTGAGGTATAGATATCTCTTCTACCCTCCCCTCATCAGCGGGTTGAATTTCATTACTGAAGAATTACCTCAAATGTTCCCTTATTTGTAAAGTACTCCCTAATCACTTTCTTCTTTGGGAAAAGTACTTCCTTTTCCTGATATCCAAAATATTTGTGAAAAATGTTTACATCTCATAGGAAAGCAAGCTCTTGTTTTGTTTCTCCTCCTTAAAGTGATAACTTCATTTCTAAAGTATCAATACTATGTGGCTAGTGATCATGGTACATATAATCACCTGTATTTAAAGTGGAATATTCCCTGAGTATTCATTCTTTCAACAGTGGTATTACTGCAATTTAGAAAGGCCTAATACAAATGATGACACAGTTTTATTACATGGGATATAATTAAAAGCTCCAGAAGGTTCTACTTTCCCTGAATCCTTCTAAATTTCTGATCAGAGTGAATGGAAAATCTATGTAAGTCACAAAACTATCTTTCAAGGATGGTACAGTAGTTAAAATTACATGGAAAGAGGGACTGCATTGACCTAATTGTGCATTAATTGGAAATTACCACTATAGATTCTTTGAGATAGGATACAGGGAAGAGAAGTAAAAACAAGAACTCCTGCAAGTAAGTGCACATATGGGGCACCAAGTATTTCTAGGTGATAAATGAAATAGTTAATCAGAGAGACAAAAGTTTACATGGTAATTTCATTGGTTATATCAGAAGAACCAAGGCTGAGAAAGAAGAAAGTATAATAGATTTTTTTTTCTAATGGATTCTAATTCTTTTTTCTTTTAAGTACACATATGGATAATAAAAAAAGAAAAAACTTGGCCTAATATCAACATTCTCATTTCAAAGTATAAGAAAAAATGTTCAAAGAATTTAGTTGTTTTCCTTTTTTTAATAATAATGAAGTAACTCTTTTATTCAAATGAATTCTACACTTGACAATACAGCTCCTATTTCTAGTTATAAAACAAATGCAGAATTAGTGTGTGGTCATTTGTACCTCATTAGATTAGTCACTAATGCCTGTCCTTTAAATTAAAAGCCATATAATTACTGTTACCATTTAATGAAGTCACATAATATGTTAGTCATTCAATTAATATGCTTTCTGTTAAAATCACCAGGGGTTCAACATAAGGTATTCTGTCTCATTTATTGGAGAGAACACATGGTTTTAAATGGACAACTGTGGAGGTATGTAACTCAATGACCCTCTGTGTGGTCAATGAATTATTCATTGCAGTGGAAGAGATTACTTTAAATGTATATTAAATCCCATGGAAGGGAGTAAGGTTTTCAAAATACTTCACAGATGAAATAAGACTTCCTATCATGTCACTGGCAATGGCTGATTTACCAAGTGGCCTAAGAGATAAAAGTTGTCTCCATTAATTCAAGAACTCACTATAATGTAATTTCTGAAAGAAAAAATAATCCTCTTCCTGTTTTTGTATGTTTCTCATTACTCCCATCTAAACTCAGTTTCCTACATTTACAACATAAACCACACATTCTACAGATATTAATAAAAGACCCCTTCTCCATTCTTTTATAATTCCATTACTTGATAGTACACTATCTTCCCTCAAAACATAGGTCACCCATTGCCTTCATGATAAAGATTCCCCATGAATACAATCAGTTTCCTGTCTTATATATATAGATATGTTTTACATGTCTTAATGCATGACACATTGTAAGGGATAAATAAATGGTTGATAAAGGATTTCATCTACATTTTCTGCCAACTTCATACCTGTCATCTAAGGCATCACTTCTTTTTTTGTCTGCTCTTTGTGTCCACCCATTACAGTTCTATTAAATATACAAAGTTCTGGGGCGCCTGGGTGGCTCAGTGGGTTAAACCTCTGCCTTAGGCTCAGGTCATGGTCTCAGGGTCCTGGGATCAAGTCCCCACATCGGGCTCTCTGCTCAGCGGGGAGCCTCCTTCCTCTTCTTTCTCTCTCTGCCTGCCTCTCTGCCTGCTTGTGATCTCTCTCTGTCAAATAAATAAATATAATCTTAAAAAAATATATACAAAGTTCTCTCTAATCATTAAGTCTTGTAAGAGGTAGGATGATCTAAAGAAAGCAAATGGTCTTTGAAACAAAACAGCAGACTGAATAAATTGACTCTATCCCACTTAATTCAGGAACCATGGTTCCTTAGATTTTCTGTCATTTATTGACCAATTGATCGATTTATCTCACTAGATATCCATATCTATCTATTACCTATCTACCCATAGAATAGACTTATAAGCATTCAGTATTTTAACTTTACCTTAGAATCACAACTCTCTGCAGAAATTAGGCTGAAAAAGCTACAAATCCCCCAAGAATGGTAATTTTCCAGTAATTCAGTAATTTTTAAGTGATCTTTTATCACAAAGAAATATAATGAAAAAGCAAGGATCTCTCAGAATGTAAAGTCAGAAGCATCAGATAATAAATTAATGGAAACTCCCTTTCAGAAAACACAAATACAATCTAATCAAAGAAACTTCTTACCTAAGATAAGGCTCACAAACTGCCCACTAAAAATCAAGAATTACTAAGGAGCAGTTACCAACTTATGTCTCCTATTCGTTTTTATAGGAGTGCATGCTAGAGTCATCTATGCCTATTATCACCATTGTGTATCATGTATCTGGGGAGGAGACCATATACCTTTAAAGAATTTAAGTCTCTGGATCAAAAGGAGCCACATTTAAAATTGATATGAAGACTACATCATGTCTAGACTAGACGAAATATTTATTTGCTGTTTTGAGGAAAGGACGAGCACATTTGCTTACAAGAATAGACTTAGGTGATTTCTAAACTTGGAGTTAATGTATAATCACGTGATTTTCTTGGCTTGATAAAATGTTAACAAACATATGGGATTATACGGTATTCCTGTTTTTAATTTTTTGAGAGCTACCATACTGTTTTCCGTCAATAGTGAACAGGAAGTCCTTTTTTTCTCCACATCCAAGCCAACACTTATTTTATCTTGTCTTCTGATTCTAGATATTCTGACAGGTGTAAGGTAATATCTCATTGTGGTTTGGATTTGCATTTCCCTGATTAGTAATGTGAAGCATCTTTTCATACATCTGTTGGCTATTTCTATGTCTTCTTTGGAAAAATGCCTATTCAGCTTCTCTGCCCATTCTTTAATTGAATTATTTGCGGTTTTTTGGTATTGAGTTATAGTTCCTTAGATATTTTGCATATTAACTTCCTATGAGATAAATCATTTTCAAATACCTTTTCCCATTCAGGAGGCTACCTTTTTTGTTTTTAATGATAGTTTCCCTCATTGTGCAAAGGTTTTTTATTCTGATGTGGCCCCAACAGTTTATTTTTGCTTTTATTTTCCCTTGCCTTAGGAGACATCTAAAAAAAATGTATTTATCCAAAGAAGGCAAAAGCATTAATTCTAAAAGTTAACTACACCTCTATGTTTATAGGAGGATTACTTACAATAGTAAAGATACAGAAGCAGCCCAAGTGTGCACCGGCAGATAAAGGTATAAAGAAGATATATATATATATATGTATCAGTCATTAAAAAGGATGAGATCTTGCCCTTATGACAACATGGATGTACCTAGAGGGTATTATACTAAGTGAAATAAGTCGGAATATGATTTCACTTATATGTAGAATCTAAAAAACATAAATGAAAAACAGAGAACTGATGGTTGCCAAAGGGGAGAGAAGTAGGAAGATGGGTAAAATGAATAAAGGGGAGTGGGAGATACAAACTTCCAGTTATTGAATGAATTAAGTCATGGAAATAATAGGTAAAGCATAGGGAATACAGACAATGGTATTATAACAGCCCTGCATGGTGACAGATGGTAGCTACACTTATGGTGAGCACAACATGTAGAGTTCTTGAATTACTATGCTGTACATCTGAAACTAATGGAACATTGTGTATCGACTCTATATCATCTATCTATCATGTCTGCTGATCGATATCTGTAGACATAAAGATAGACTGGATAGATATAAACAGATGTATTATGTTACCCCATGCAAATGCTTTAAAAGTTGGGGTGCTATGTGTCTCACTCTCACTCTTGTGCTTACATTCTCTGTCTATTGTTATGGTAATTACAGAAGCACAAGTCAAGAGGAAATCCAAGTAGGCTGAATCCTTGAGGGAGTAAAATGAACAGAGCTAGAGGGTCAACTGCTGTTCAACTTGTGGTTTGAGTGGGAAATATATTCTGTAGTATTGTGGCAGTAATATTTTGTGGTCATTTGCAACATAACTTGGCTTACTGAGACAACCTCTTATACTTTTACAACCTGATCCTATCTATCTCCCATCCTGTTTTCTTTTCTCTTTAGCAGTTAACAACTTTATAACATATGAAGGATTTATTTTTAATTAAAAGTTTGCTTATTTGCTTCCCATTCTCCCTCTAACAGCAAAAAGAAATTGAACCAGAGGGTACACAGGCTATAAGGAAGTATTGGCATATAGGGAAATATATAAAATATACCAGGAATCTGCATAACTACTGACTGTAAAATAAATTTATATTTTCATTTAGTTTTTTTTCCTCCAAAGAAAATAAAACTAAAGTTCAAGGCCAGTGGTGTCTAATAGACACACAGACAGAGACAGACACATGTGACAATTTCCATTTAACTACAACTAAATAAGATTAAATTAAAATTCACTGCCTCAGTCACACCACATTTCAAGTACTCAAGAGCCACATGGAGTCAGTCAGTATCAACTCTATCAGCCAGATTGAAGATACAGACTATCTCCATCATCGTAGGGCATTCTATTGGACAACAAGTTCATGATAACAATAGAAGAGAGGAGATAATGCTTGGTCAGGAGTTGAAGCACCTTCATCATAAAGGGGGTGGGGTGTTGTAAGTATTAATACATTAGATTTCTACAAAATAAAATAGTTACTATAAAAATTGAGTACTGACTACCAAAAGAACAGAAATTACTTCCAAAGTGACAAATCCTCTTAAAATCAGAAACTTTAGAGAGATAGCATAAAACAGTGCTTAAACCATAAAATCTACAGTTATGAGTCTAGATACCAGCTCAATAATCTTTGGAAATTATATTTCTAAGCCTTGACTTTTTGTATGTAAACTGTGATGACGACAGTACCTATATCATAGGTTCATGTGAGGATTAAATGAATAACTATATGCAAACTCTTAAAACTGAGAGCATCTTGATCTCTGAAGAAGACTGAAAGTTGTATATATCATTGCAACAGGATTAATAGATTTTTGATAGCATTAAATGGTTAATTCACTTTCCTCTGACTTTGTCCAAGCAACCTTCTTACAATATGTGAATGGTGAGTTGGTGTGATTATTCATGGCCCCAGATGAAGAGAGGCCCCTGTATTTATGAGGTCAGCAGATGATTAAGTGCACTGGGCATATCTAAGTGAAGAATAAAGAAGATTTAGCATGCAACATTGCAGTATTACCCATAGGAAGAGTGAAACAGAGACATACTAAGAATTTTGTTCAATCTTCGCAGTTTTCCAGACTACCATAAACTGAAAATACCACTCAATCTATCTTTTGAGCCAGTCAAATGATTTTATGAATCTATTTTAAGAGTTTTAAATAATTATCTCATTCATTTACTAAATACACAGGTGAATACTTCTGATTTAAAATGCATTGTAGTAAACACCTATAATTCCTTTATGTGAGCTTCTGATTCAAACCGATTTAAATTTGGAATAGAATCCTATATGTTTGGATAAATATGCTGTTTTGCAGTTTTTATTTTAGTTATTAGAGAGACTGGTACATTTTCTGTAGAAATTTCATTGTCCCTAGAGCTACACTCATGCAGAAATTTATTTCGTAGGTTATTTATATAGGGCAAACCCTTAAAAATAAGCACTGCTATTAAAACTAAAATTCAGATTTGAAAGAAATGTAATGTCTTTGTGTAGAAATCCTTATTTCTGTTGAACATAGGGGATAAAATAAAATAAGGAGCTAATAGTAGAATAAAATCACAACAGGGAATGTTGAATAGAGGCTGAATCTCCTCTGGAGAAAAAGTAGACAGCTTGAGGAAATATCTTATTTATCATCTCCTATTGACTACAAGAACATAAAAGCACACATAGTTTGTGATAATCACTCCTGCTTCCCACATATTTGGCTTACAAAGCACAATCATGGAGGGCAAATATACCAACAATATATGTTTATGTCACACACTTCTTTCAAACATCTTTTGATAATGTGTCCATGTATGTAGAAGTCAATAATTTGAAATTGTGCATTTGTAAGCCTGGGTTGATACTAAAATTTTATATTTCCAGAGATTCCCAACTGAATGAGTTTTAGAATAGAATTACTGAATTTTATCACCCAGAAGGTACTGAAGAAAGACTACAGCTACTGCAGAGGAAATGTAAAATGCTTGAAACTTCTGGATATTCTGAACTCTATCTTTCCTGTCTATGATTGTCCATGAAGTACAAAAGAAGACTAAACATTTATCAAGAATGATTCAAAACACACACACACACACACACACACACACGTACACTTACACACACCAGAACCAAAAATACCTATTATATTTCTAAGGAGAAGAAAGTTACTGGTTTTGATTATTCAAGTTACTCATCTGCACAACACACAATTGTTAATAGGGGTCCCTCTCTGTTATAGTCCACTGATATAGACATAAGTCTGAAATAAACAACTTTGCTGTTAAAACATATAATTATGTCTTATGGCTCAAAGTGAATTGACTTATTTCATATCCATTCTGTAATAATTTCTGGAAAATCAGACAAAGGTACAAATATGGGGAAAATAACACCATCAAATTATCTCAATGACTTAACAAGCATTCTGTCAAGTGCCTTTGTAGTGAACTTCAATTCTTGGTGAAAATATATTTAATTTAGTATTAAAATAGGAGTCCATCTGTTAGATTCTCCTGAGGAGTAAGACTAGTTAAGGTATAATGCTCTTTGTGTCAATGTTGCCACAGCTCTGGGGATGCTAGACATTTAACAATTTTGATGATTATGAAGATGAAGACAATGATATATCGAATCATAAAAGCAAATTTTGAAAAACTGTGTACATTTGTACATGTCAAAAGGACAAAGCAGTGCACATGTTTGATTTGTGTAATCAAATAGTCATCAAATATTCCATAAATCATCTAGTTTTCCATTTCTACCAGGTATCTTCAGGTTATATATGACTCAGTAAAAGAAAAAAAAGTCAGGGAAAGTATGTATTATGCTGCTAGAAAGAGAAGAATAAAATATAAGAGGAAAAGGATTGTATTTTGCAAGACCACATGTTAAAGGTAGTAGATAATGTGAGAAGTTTTAGAGATAATACATTACTGTAATTTCTTTTTTCTGAATAGAATCTAATAGAAAGCTAAGAAATGAAAGAAAACAAGGTATTGGCTTCAATAAAAAAAAAAAGTTGAATAAACAGACTCAAATGAGTAAAACTTACATAGTTATAGATCTATAAGCTAATAATTAGATATTCAGAAATTATTATTTCCATAAGAATTTTGAAAGAAAGAATGTATATTTGGGGGGAAGAGGATCAGTTACAAGAGCTAAGTACCTCGCATGAAATAACAGTGACATTGCTTACAAACACTGAAGTAAGTACCATAAGCTGTCAAAAATATTGAAAGCTATACACGAGGATTTAGCTGCCAATTTCACTGCCTCCACTTCTACCCTCAATCTTTCTTTGTCCTATCATTCCAAAATAAGAATATAAACTTATCCATGTTGTCAATTGTAACTAGATTGGGGAGGAATATGGAATTCCTACTCTGATTTTGTACTTCTTACTGTTCTGCAAAAATTCTACAAAATACCTTAAAAAAGTAAAGACAAAAGAAAAAAATGGAATTTGAGTGTGGTAAATGTAGGCAGCCACGGACCCAGCTAGGGGCGAGGGATCAAACCAGGCCCTGACTCGTGCCTCCTGAATATCAGTTGAGTTGCGCTTGAGAAAGAGCCTAAGCTATGGACCCTAAGACTCGCTGACGTGACTGCCGGCCCGTGTTAGAGGCAAAACCAGGTTGCACATTTAACTGTTACAAGATTACCCTGTACTTGCATGGATTATAAAGTGCATCATTGTAAGCTCGTGAATTGCTAGTTAAAGATTAGCTAAGTAGACAAAAGTTACTTGCATTGGAGGGTCTGCTACCAACGCTTGGGAAATGAGTTCCATAAAAGCTTGAGAGGTTTCATGTGAATGTTACGTGTGTATGAGCAATCAACCGAAAATAGATACTTCCTTATAATTGTTTCTGTTAGCTATATAATGCCTCACAGCCTTGAATAAAATTGGCACTGCTTGGACATCCTCCACTGTGTCCCTCCCGTCCCCATCTCTTTATGTCTCGTCTTCGTCTCACCATCCTCTTCCCCTCTCGACCCTGGTCGTGGTGTCGCACCAGCTGCGACAGGTAAACACAGTGTAAAAACAGCAAAAACATAAACAGTGAACGAAAACTGTAATTTCTTTTTAATAAAAATGAGTGCTTTTTAAGAAAATTTCATCAAAGTGAGTTCATGTGTGATTTAGAGAGGGGAACGTGCCAATGAAAAGAACAAGGAGATGACTTAAGCCAATCTGTAGAGTTGAAAAGTTAATAGGATTGATGGATGTAACTATCAACTCTAATAGCTGGTAAAACTCAGAGAAAGAAGACTATTTGAAGCAGCAAAGTCTGTGAGGAGATGAGAATGGAACGGCATGGTTGTAGGAGGATGAGTGGGTGTGCTGCTCACTTGGCAAAATCGGAGGAACAGAGACACAATATACTTAAGGCTGTAGGAGGACTGGCAGGTTGTTGTCTAGAAATTAGGCTGATATCCTCTATTACTCTTCTGGGACATATGTTTTGGAATAGTTTTCTACAATAAGAGAGGAACATGTGATTATGAACGCCAAGAGAGGAGACAGAATCTGAAGACACCGTGCAGGCACAACTGTGGCCACCCTATGCTCTGTGCTCTGTTGTATCTCAAGAGTGTTACAGCTTATCTTGCATATGGATGTTCAGTAATGAATATGTAAAAGACCAAAACTCCTAAAGAAAAATAACTAAATTTGTCTGTGTAAACCCCATGGTCTGTTGACAACACTTCTTTACTTCCTCCATGATATTTGTTTCTATCTTTATATAGGTCTTTCAAATGTTCTGAAAATTAGAAAGAGAGGCTTGTCATTGCGGACATGCAATGTGTACACAGCTGTCCAGGATCCTGTGTGTGAGAAAGACTAGAACTTGATAAAATGTTCTGCTACTGCAGTCCTAAAATTCTTTAAAAGTGTTGTTGGTGGTGTTTTGTTTTGTTTTTTTCTTTTGAACCAGAGGTCCCACATTTTCATTTTGCACTGAACCTATAAATTATGTAGGCATTCATCATAAAGGGTTCAAGAAGAAACAAGTTTCTTGGTGCTTCTTGGGGTCTCAGTATGTTAAGCCTCTTATTCTTGATTGAGGTGCTAGTCATGATCTCAGGGTCATGAGATTGAGCCCTGGGTCAGTCTCTGCCCTCAGTGCAGAGTCCACTTGTCCCTCTCCCTCTGTTCCTCCCCTCTCTCAGTGCTCTCTCAAACAAATAAATAAAACCTTAAAAGAAAAAAAAAAAAAAAAAAAAAAAGAAAAACAAGTTTCCTGCCATTAGAAGCTTCTTTCCTTATTGTCTACAGTTTTTTTTTTTAAAATACTATTTATATTAAATTGCTTAAAGATTTTTCTTTGTATACTTACCATTATCTTTCATTCTTGTTAACAAGAATAGAATGAATACTATTATCATCAAATGTATTTTTCTCCATTATAATGATGTTATATAATTAGAGGTTAAGGTCCTTCACTTGAACAAAGAGCACAGATATACTTGGACAATGTTTGAAGATTTCTCATTTTCTTCTTCCCCATCCATTTCCCTTACCTACCCAAAAGTTTGAATCTGTGTATCTGGACTTAAATTTTAACGTTTTGTTTCATGAGCCCTTTTGAGAAGAGGATTTAAGATAATGAGCATCTCCCTACATAAGTATGTACATGTATATGACTAGTATATACAGTTGACAGATCATATGGTGAACCCAAAACATGAATTCACATTCAAAAATTTCTAATCAGAAACATCCTTCTGATTAATAAGGATCTTCTGAAGGATCCTTATTCCTTCTCATTATGTGTTCTGCCCTATGCCATATTCACTCTAATTCTGTATTAAACTGAAAACAACTAATAAAATTGTGCCTAATACAGAACTTAATGAGAGGGGGACAATTCAGGTTATAGAATTGTTTCAAGTTATGAATCACAATATGCTGACTCAAAATAAAAACTGACAGGCGCCTAGTATCTATACCTTTTACATCTCTCTAGTCACTAACTTTTCACCACTTGTAAACAACTTCACTGAGTATAAATACACTTCTCCCCAAGAAACCTGAGACTTGGAACTGCTACTGTCTTGTAAAATATATTTCTACAAAGAGAATAGATTGGGGGGGGGGGAGCTAAATCCTTTCTGAGGAACTGCATTTTGTCACATGCAATGATTTATTCTGTCAGGAAAATAGATTCTATGAAGTACTATAAACCCCTTTGGCAAGAAAATTCATTTAGTCAAAAACTTTAATCTATCCTGGTGACAAAATTCTCTTTTTAGTTTATTGCTTAAAAATTGAGTTTTATAACTTCCATGCACTTTTATGAAAAAAAAAAAATCTGCCATTTTATGATAATCTTACAGTGATCTTTGTCCATACAAAAGGAAACTGATCGCTATGTAGGAAGTGAGATTTTGTGTCTTAAAAAGGAGTGATTAGTTTTGGGGTAAATATGCATCTTTCTCCAAAATACGTGAGCACAGTAATTTATTTCCTATGAAGTCTTCTTTAAGTCTGCAGATCTCAAAACAAGCACAATGTCCTTAAATGGCATAATTGTCATTAAAGTTTTGTATGCTAAAATTAAGTCATCTAATTTCCCTAGAAAGAAAGAAAGAGAGAGAAAGGAAGCAAGGAAGGAAGGAAGGGAGAAAGAAAAGCTAGATTCTTTGTCAGAGTCACTTCTGTCCTGTATATCATAGTATTTTTATCCACAGAGTAACTTTCAAATGTCTTGGTCTGGGATTCTAAATTGGGTACAATATGTGAATCCTTTGGGAACTCCTGAGAGGATACTCACTTCACTACCTATCTCCAAGCTGTTTTAGCAAACTTGTTGCTCTTATCTTGGGGATTAAAATATATCTTAATATATTGTGTTCCTTTATAATCATACATTATTTTATTTGAAGCATTTTAAAACACTGAGAATAAGGGTCTGCAGGCTTTACCAAACTACTAGAAGAATCTATTTTAAAAAAATGATTAAGGACTGGAACTAAGGACTCTCTCTTGAGAATTAAGTGTATGACATGGCAGCTCTGCTTGTCCTTATACGGAGATAAAAGTCACTTACACATTGCATTGGGCTTATTTTTTCCCTTGGGCTAGTCAAGACCATACTTTTATGTGTGATATTATAAATCTATTATTTCCTTTTGGGATTTATAGCAATAAGCCTCTTGATCTTCAGTATTAATCTCCTAACTACCATCAAAACTCCCAGAACCCTAATAGCATACTCTATTTGCAGATGTGCCTTCTCCACTAAGGGAACTGTGAGATACCAGAAAAATACCAGCTCCAGACATTATTTCTGACTCCAAAGAAATTTCCTATGGCAGAGATAACTCATCATCTTTTTTTGTAGACAGGGCTATATTAGGACACACAAAGGATCAATTATAAAAAGGACCATTATGTCTATAATTGTTTATTTGATAGAGCCCAGAAAGAAAGCAGTAAATTTTCTGTGGCTTTGTGGCCCACTGTTTAAAAATTGCACAGACAGCAAAGCCACTCTAAACCCCATGTTAGTTGAACTTAATTGCCTAAGTCTACCATAATGGTCCACAAACTCTGCTAGAGCTAGGCTCAATGGCATCCCCTTCTCTGGTATGTTGGATCCTTACCTGAAAGCTGAAATAAAACACGGGTATTTGCAACACCAGTCTTTGGGAAACTGTTAAGAAATTTTCTTCAAGATGAACTGGTAGAGCTTTTTCCTCACCCATAACTTCCACATTTTTTAACGCCAAAGGGAGGCTTCTGAGTGATATTAGAACCATCTAAAGACACAGAAATGTGCCCATCGCATGGTAATAATATACATACCACTTCTGATAGTTTGGCCTTGATCTAGCTGAAATTCTATCACCTAGCAAACCACAGAGGGATCATTTACTTTCATAACATTGACCTTCTAATATCATGTTTACCAATTTTTCCTTTGAGACAATTCATACTTGTCATCTATCTGTGACTATTATTAGATGAAGAGTTGCATTCACACTAAAGAAAGAGACTGATTTCTCTGGCACCTAGTTTTGTACCAAGTTTAATGGAAATTCAAGACTTCTGGGAGCATCTTTACCATAGTATTAAAAAAGAAATTCTAACATAAAGGGTTCTCAATTCTTTGTCCATACACCCAAAAGGCAAGGCGGCGGTGGATTTTGATTCTTTTGGAACTCACAACCTGATTACCACTGTGTCTCCATTTCCTTTGTAAACTGGGATAATAATAAATACCTAATAGTAGGGTTCCCCTAAGCATTAAATAAACATCTATACTAATTTTAGAGGAGTGCCTGAAACAAATCAAGTGCTTTTAATTGTTGGTTTTGTTGTTTCTGAATTATCGTTGCTATTATATTGTTTGTTATTTTTCTCCATTGATATGGGACATCCTGGACCAATATCATATATTCTACATGTTATAAATTCTTCAGAACACTACAACCTTGTCCATATCAAGAAACCTGGCCATGGCCATCCTAACTCACATGGTGTGACCTTTATCTTAGGCAATGTTCTGGCTATCCACCAACTTTGATTATGAATACCTTGGGTGGCATTTCAGACACTTCGTATGGCCTACTGACTCTCATTGGGATCTACTTTCTAAATAATACTTTTATAATTCTTGGTTTTGAGAAAAGTTTGAATACATCCTGTAGCATTCAGTTCATGATAATAAATTTAGAAAGGATAATATGAGAATCAAGAAAGAGATGCATCCTGTACTCATGTTAATTGAAGAAATATATATTTCTGTTCTTTAACTACCGCTGTTGATGTGTCCAAAAAAACCCATAGTTTATATGCCCATTTTTAGATTAAGCCTGGGATTTGTATTCTTTGAATAGTCTGTTTAAATTTATAAACATCTATTTCATTTTTTCGTGTTCTCTCAATCTTACATATTCCTATATTTTCTGTCTTTGTGTAGTCAGGATTGCTTACATTTTTTTTTAATGTCCATTAATTTGGAAGGCATTTTGTCCTTGTTTGCTGACACTAATGCTTAGAGCTTTATATAATACACATGAATCTACATATTTATATTTATGTACTTCATTTATGAATCTGGTGATATATTTTATAACTTAAATATTTTAAATCTACCTTTCTAAAAGAAACTTCAATAATGTCATATATTTGGACACTACATATGAAGAACAAATTACCGAATGCTCACATATCCATATTTTATGCTCACTCTCAGTATTATTTTTTTAACCCATTTATTCTGGTGCTTTGGCTTTGGTATATTACTGTCAAATAATACAGTTATATAGTTATATAGTTATATAGTCAAATAATACAGTTATATTTTTTGATTTGGTATCTTACTATATCGTTATGATAACTATACCAAATAATTTTTTTGTTTTTTAATAAAAATCTCACAAATCAAAATCATTATTTAAAATAAATTCTAAGAGCACCTGGGTGGCTCAGTCTGTTAAGTGTCTGCCTTTGGCTCAGGTCATGATCCCAGGATCCTGGGACCCAGCCCTGCATCAGGCTCTGCGGAGAGTCTGCTTCTCCATCTCCCTCCTCCTCCTGTCATTCCCCCTGCTTGTGCTTTTTCTATCTCTATGTCAAATAAATAAATAAAATCTTAAAAAAATCATACAAAATAAACTGAAGTCCATCTTTTGCTACATTAAATATACTGTTATTATTTCATACAAAAGCTTCACCATTTGTTGATTTTTTTTGTTTCATTTTTCTTTATCTAGACTCTCTACAGAAGAAGTAGGAGTTACACATTTCAAAATTACTTGTGTCTCTGGTACTGGATAACTGTTCATTTTATGTAAAACAATTTGGTCAGATATATTTTGAGAACTGACCTCTTTTTTTTCTTTTTGTTTTTAATTTAAATTCAATTATCCAACATACAGTACATCTACAATTTCAGGTATACTGTTGGTAATTCATCAATTGCCTATAACACCCAGTGCTCATCACATCACATGCCCTACTTAAGGCCTCCTTAAGGCTCATCACCCAGTTACCCCTTCCCCCCATCCACCTCCCCTCTAGCGATCTCTCAGTTTGTTTCCCAGAGTCGAGTCTCTCATGGTTTGTCTCCCTAATTTTTTCCCATTCAGTTTTCCCTCCTTTCCCTTACGATCCTCTGCACTATTCCTTATATTCCACATATAAGTGCAACCATTTGGTAATTGTCTTTCTTCAACTGTCTTATTTCACTTAGCATAGTACCTTCCAATTCCATCCACATCAAATTAAATGGTAACTATTTATCTTTCTGATGGCTTAGTAATATTCCATAGCATGTGTGTGTGCATGTGTGTGTGTGTGTGTGTGTGCGCGTGTGTGTACAGTTTGACTATCCAGTTTGACTATTGTGGACATTGCTGCTATGAACATTGGGGTGTAGGTGACCCTTCATTTCACTACATCTGCATCGTTGAAGTAAATACCTAGTAATGCGCTTGCTGGGTCACAGAGTAGCTCTATTTTTAACTTCTTAAGGAACCTCCATACTGTTTTCCAGAGCGGCTCTACCAGCTACCATTCCACCAAAAGTGTAGGAGGGTTCCCCTTTCTCCACATCCTTGCCAACATTTGTTGTTTCTTGTCTTGTTTAGCAATTCTGACTGATATAAGGTAATATCTCATTGTGGTTTTGATCTCAATATCCTTGATGCCAAGTGATGTGGGGCATTTTCTCCTATGTGTTAGCCATTTGAATGTCTTCATTGGAGAAATGTCTGATCACGTCTTCTGCCCAATTCTTGATTGGATTATTTGTTTTCTGGGTGTTGAGTTTGAGAAGTTCTCTATAGAAATTGGATACTAGCCCTTTATCTGCTGTGTCACTTGCAAATATCTTCTCCCATTCCATAGGTTGCCTTTTAATTTTGTTTCCTTTGCTGTGCAGAAGCTTTCTATCTTGATAAAAGTCACAATAGTTCATTTTTGCTTTTGTTTCCCTTGCCCTTAGAGATGTGTCTTGCAACAAGTTGCTGTGGCTGAGGTTGAAGAGGCTGCTGGCTTTGTTCTCCTCTAGGATTTTGATGGATTCCTGATTCACATTTAGGTCTTTCATCCATTTTGCGTCTACTTTTGTGTATGGTATAAGGAAATGGTCCAAGTTCATTCTTCTGCCTGTGGCTGTCTAATTTTCCCAACACCATTTGTTGAAGAGACTGCTTTTTTCCCACTGGATATTCTTTCTTGCTCTGTCAAAGATTAGTTGACCACAGAGTTGAGGGTCCATTTCTGGGTTCTCTATTCTGTTTCACTGATCTACGCATCTTGTTTTTGTGATAGTACCATGCTGTCTTGATGATTACAGCTTTGTAATACAGCTTGAAGTCAGACACTGTGATGCCCCCAGCTTCGGTTTTCTTTTTCGGGGTCTTTTCTGGTACCATATAAATTTAAGTATTATTCGTTCCAGTTCTGTGAAAAAAGTTGATGGTATTTTGATAGGGATTGCACTGAATGAATAGACTGCTCTGGGTAGCACAGACATTTTAACAATATTTATTCTTCTGATCAATGAGCACGGAATGTTATTCCATTCACTTTGTGTCTTCAATTTCTTTCATTTACGTGTTCTGTAGTTTTTAGAATACAGATCCTTTATCTCTTTGGTTAGGTTTATTCCTAGGTATCTTATGGTATTTGGTACAATTATAAATGGGATCAATTCCTTAATTTCTCTTTCTTCTGTCTCATTGTGAGTGTAAAATGCAACTGATTTCTGTGCATTGATTTTATATCCTACCATGTTGCTGAATTCCTTTATGAGTTTGAGCAAATTCAGGGTGGAGTCTTTTGTGTTTACCATATAAAGTATATCATCTTCAAAAATAGAGAATTTGACTTTTTCAATTTGAATGCCTTTTATTTCTTTTTGTTGTCTAATTATTGAGGACTTCTAGTATTATGTTGAATGACAGTCATAACAGTTGACAATCCTGCTGTGTTCAAGAAATTAGGGGAAAAGCTCTCCATTTTTACCCACTGAAAATGATATTCACTGTGGACTTTTCATATATGGCTTTTATGATATTTTGGTACTTTCCTTCTATCCCTACCTTGTGAAGAGTTTTAATGAAGAAACAATGCTGTATTTCGTCAAATGCTTTTTCTGCATCACTTGAGAGAATCATATGATTCTTGTCCTTTTATTAATGTGATGTATCATGTTGACAAATTTATGAATGTTGATCCATGCTTGCACCCCTGGAATACATCCCACTTGGTCAGGGTGAATAATCCTTTTAAGGTACTATTGGATCCTACTGGCTAGTATGTTGGTGAGTATTTTGGCAACCATGTTCATTGGGAATACTGGTCTATAATTCTCCTTTTTGATGGGATCTTTATCTGGCTTGGGGTTCAAGGTAATGCTGGCCTCATAGAAAGAGTTTGGAAGTTTCTATTTTAAGAAACAGCTTCAGTAGAATAGGTAATATTTCTTCTTTAAAAGTTTGGTACAATTCCCCAGGGAAGCCATCTGGCCCTAGAATATTGTTTTTGGGAGGTTTTTGATTATTGTTTCAATTTCCTTGCTGGTTATGAATCTGTTCAGATTTTCTATTTCTTCCTGTCTCAGTTGTGGTAGTTTATAAACTTCTAGAAATGCATCCATTTCTTCCAGATTGCCTAATTTGGCACACAGTTGCTCATAATATGTTCTTAAAATTGTTTGTATTTCCTTGGTGTTGAGACCTGAATTCTTGAAAGATACTCTGTTGTCAATTAATTGTGTAAAAGAATGAAAATTTATTCTAATTTTCTCCTCATTTATAAAAATAACTTTTTTTCTTGTAAGTCCTTCTTAATTTAATCACATATAATACATTTCCATTCCAATTGTGGCTTGTTAATTGTTCTAGGGAGAAGAGCTGCAATTTTGAGGCTGCTAATACACTTCTTGCGTTTGAGAAAAATTCATATATTCATATATGTATATATGGTTTTTTCCACAAGTGATTATTATTTTTCATCTGATAACAGAACTTCAGTATGAAGGATTTTTACCTCTGTCCTCCAGAGATATTACTTACCTTTTGTTAGTAACCAGATTCCTAGTCATTTATTTATTAATCGTTCCATTTATGGACCATCTTTTTGGTGTCAAGTCTAAAAACTCTATCTAACTCTAGATCCTGAAGACTGTCTCCTGTTTTTTCCTACAAGTTTTATAGTTTTATATTTTACATTTAAATCATGATTGATTTTTCACTGGAACAGGACAGAGAGCCCAGAAAGAAATACATAATTACACAGTCAATTAATTTACAACAAAGGAAGCTAGAATGTGTAATGGGAAAAAGACAGTCTCTTCAACACATGGTGTTGGGAAAACCAGACAATTAAATACAAAAGAATGAAACTGGACCACTTTCTTACACCATACACAAAAATAAATCAAAATAGATTGAAGACTTAACTGTGAGATCTATAACCATAAAAATCCTAGAGCAGAGACCATAGGCAGTGATTTCTCTGACAATGGCCACAGCAACATTTTTCTAGATATGCCTCCTAAGGTAAGGGAAACAAAAGCAAAAATAAACTATTGGGACTACATCAAAATAAAAAGTTTCTGTACAGCAAAGGAAACAGTCAACAAAACTAAAACAAAACCTATGGAATAGAAGATATTTGCAGATGATAAGGGGTTAATATCCAAAATATATCTAATAAGGGGTTACTATTCAAAATATACAAAAAAATTTACACAACTCAACACAAAAAAACCCCAAATAATCCAATTAAAAAGATGCATGAAAAGATGCTCATGCTCATCATCACTCACCATCAGGGAAATGCAAATCAAAACCACAATAAGATCTCATTTTAAACCAGTTAGAATGGCTAAAATCAGAAACACAAGAAACAAGTGTTGTCAAGGATGTAGAGAAAAAGGAACCCCAGTGCATTGTTGGTAGGAGACCAAACTGATACATTCACTGCAGAAAACAATATATAGGTTCCTCGAAATATTAAAAATAAAACTACTATATGAATCCAGTAATAATTCCACTATATATCTATATAAGATACTATATAAGATACTATATATCTTCCCAAAGTAAACAAAAACACTAATTCAAAAAGATATATGTACCCCTATTTTTTAACTGCACTCTTTTATTTTCTTTCTTTTCTTTTAATTCCAATACTCCGACATTTATCGCTGCATTATTTACAATAGCCAAGATATGGAAGCAACCTTAGTCTCCATCAACAAATGAATGGATAAAGATGTGATGTACGTATATCATACACACACACACACACACACACACACAGAGGAATATTATTCAGCCATACAAAAAGATACCTTGCCATTTGTAACAACATGGATGCATGTAGACGGTATAATGCTAAATGAAGTAAGTCAGTCAGAGAAAAACAAATAACATGATTTCACTCATATGTGGAATTTAAGAAAAAAAGAGACAAAAAAAGTTTCTTAAATATAGAGGACTGGTGGTTATATGGCTATACTATAGCTATGTAAGTCTTAAATGTGGTAGATGATACCTTATACTTCATTCTTCTATTCCGAAATTATTGTAGATATTCTAGAGTTTTTGCCTTTAAATGTAAATTATAGAACATACTTGTCTATTTCTATAGATTGCATTGATGGTTTTAAAATACTGAGTGATGCTTGCAACCCTGAAATAAATCCAAGTTGGTAATGGTATATAATTATTTCTATATATTCCTGAATATGGTTTGCCAATATTTTATTAAGGTTTTTATATCTACATTATGGAAATACATTGGTCTGTAGTTCTCTTTTTTTAATCATTCCTTTCTCTGGTTTAGGTATCAGTTAAATGTACTGGGGAGTATTCTCTTCTATTTTCTGGGACAGATAAGGAAGACTTTATGTTAAGTCTATTAAATATGTGCTGTAATTCTCCAGTAAAACCATTTGGGCCTTGAGATTTCCTTTTTATTATAGTTTTCTTTATTCCAAAGTCTATTTTATCTGATACTAGTACACTGAGTCTTGCTTTCCATTTTCCGTATGGTATCCTTTTTCTCCAACTTTTTACTGAAAACCTATGTATATCATTATATTTGAATTGAGGCTCTTGTAAACAAACCTATACTTGGCTAATTTTTTCTTGTTTTGCTTCTATTCTGACAGTCTCTTTTAATTGGTATATTATGACTCTCTACATATAATGTAATTATTAATATGGCAAGGAATCTGTCATTTAATTTTTTGTTATTGTTTCTGCTTGTTCTTTTCCTTTTTTTTTTTTTTTTTGCTTGTTCTTTTTCATTTTTTTCTCCCTTTTCCATCTCCCTATAGATTACTTGGACATTTTTATAATTCAATATTGGTTTATCTATAATCTAGTTCAGTGTTATCCATACACAGCACTTCGTAGTGATTGCTCTAGGAATTTATTATACACAAACAGCTTATGATTCTATTGACGTTAAGATTTTACCAGTTTAAGGGAAGTTCAGAAAACTTACTTCCTTTTCTGTCTCTTATCCCCTTTCCACAATATATTTTTTACAAATGTTTCCTCTTTATATGTGGAGAACCACAGTAGACAATCTTAAAATTTTTGCTTCCATCTTGCAATCCAGCGAGTACAGTGGTTAACTAAAGGTTCTTGAATTAAATAGCCTACTTTGGAGTCCTGGCTATACCACCTATTATTTTCATGGCATTAGAGACATAATTTAACCTCTCTGCTCTTCAGCTTTCTCATGTGTAAAAGAAAAACAATATTACAACCTACTTCATCATGTTGCTGCAAAGATCATGATATACATGAACAGCTACCACAATGCCTGACATATGTAAGGGTTCAATAAATATTTGCTCTTCTCCTTCTGTTGATGTGTAGTTTCAAAGGACCATTTCTTCCCCTTTAGGGGAACAACAGATTCTCACATGGTTATCTACATGACATGGAAATGGATCAATGGAACCAATGTGGGGCTCCAGAACTTTAATGTTTCATATGGAATAACAGGGCAATGTTCATAACATATGATGGAAAATTGGTGCCTGTCATGCATGAGTAGCAGGGAGGAGGAAGCTGATCCAGAACAGTGCTTCATCACCTGTAACAGTCTTTGTAGCAGGAGATCTTCATAGAATCTCTGTTGATTAAACTAACAGAAGTCACAGATGAAACAGGAGAATAAATTATTCCACTGCATTCATTTTCTGTAGCTGCTATAACAATTTATTACAAACTTAGTAGCTTAAATAATACGAATGTATTGGCTGATAGTTCTGAGGACTAGAAGTTTTAAAATGGCACTCACTGGGCTAGAGTCAAGGTGCCAGCTGGGCTATATTTATTTCTATCTAGGCTCGAGGAATAAATCCATTTCTTCATGTTTTCCAGTTTGTAGATAACCACCCCTATTCCTAAGGTTATAGCTCTTCTCCTGAATCAAAGCCAGCAACAGTGGGTTGGGTCTGTATCACATCACATTCTCCTGACTCCTCTTCTGTTTCCAGGTTCTTTTAAAGAACCCTGTGATTACACTGCACCTACTCACATATGCCAGGGTGATTTTCTCATTTCCAGGTCAGCTGATTAGCAACCTTAATTCTATCTATAACCTTAATTCTTCTTTGCCATATAACTTAGCATCTTCACAGTTTCTGGGCACTACAGCAGGACATCTTTGGGATACCATTAGTTTACCTGCCTGTTCACTGCCCCCAGGGAATTACAGGAGGATAGGCAAGCCTACTATAATTATACCCTAATCTTAAAAATTTAGTTTTTCTCTGAATCACTTTATAAACAACTGTTAACTTGTGGGAGCAAAAAGGCACATATCCAATTTCAAATTTCAAATTTCAAAACAGATTAAGGAAAAGAGAGTGGAATTTTTTCTTATCTTTTCATATAGCTCCTGATGAGCAAACTCATTATCAAGCTAGTCAGGGCATTCAGAAAATCACTGACCTACCCTGCAGCCTTAGGGAAGTCAACTGACACTTCTGAGTCAGTTTTCATATCTGCAGAAGAAAAACAAGTACTGCCTTACAAAATTGCAGTTTCCTCCTATGCATTTATGGGGAGAAATCTCACAGTATGAAAGATCGATGCAAATACACAGCTGTATAATTAATATTGGCACCTTGTGTTCTTATGGATAAAGATGTGAGGGGGTGGTTCTTTAATACTCTGTCAGTCATACTGCCAGAGAATGCCAGCAAAGGATGCTTTTATTTCCAATTGACTCCAGTTTACTTTAGAGCTAGCGAAATCTTTATTGTATACAGTCCTCCCACACATTCAGCAGATTCAGGTAATGCTGTGGGCTGAACTGTATGCCCTCAACATTCATATATTAAAGTCCTAACCACCAACACCTCAGAAAGTGTCTTTGAAGAAGTAATTAAGTTAAAATGAGGCCCATTACAGTTGGCCTTAATTCAATATGAATGGTGTCCTTATAAGAAGAGGAAATTTGGACAAAATCACTTACAGAAGGAAAACTATGAGAAAACAGCCATCTACGATCCTGGAACAGATCCTTCACTCATGGCCTTCAGAAGAAACAAACCTTGCTAATACCTTGGTCTGAGACTTCTACCCTCAAAAATGGAGAGAAAGTAACTATCTATGGTTTAAATTACCTACTCTACTGTACATTATCTCAGCAATCTTAGGAAACTAATACAGATATTATCAAGGAGGCTGTGGTAGATGTGCACCTGCACAGGACAGTGAGCCCTGCATTTATTGACGATTATTTCCCTCATGTACCAAACAAAGTGGTGCTCCAACAGTGGTTAATTTCACGTGTGTATTTATTTCATGTTAGTATGCTTAGTAAGTATTGAGGGGATATTGATTATATTCATAGCCAGTTTGTACTTTGAAGAGGCTTACAATTTAGTATATTGAATCAATGTATTTTTCTCTCTTCCCTTTATCTCAAAATGAAATATGAGAGCTTTCTATTATAGATAGTGTCAAATAGTCATTGTTCACTGAAAAGTTACACACATCGACACTAATGGCATCCAGAACACTGAGAGGGGATGGTTGGTATTACTTCCTGCCCCTTATTTTCCTCTGAATATGACAATTAAAATTATTTCTTTTTTTTTTAAAGATTTTATTTATTTATTTGACAGATAGAGATCACAAGTAGGCAGAGAGGCAGGCTGAAAGAGAGAGAGGAAGAAGCAGGCTCCCCGCCCAGCAGAAAGCCCAATGTGGGACTCGATCCCAGGACCCTGGGATCATGACCTGAGCCGAAGGCAGCGGCTTAACCCACTGAGCCACCCAGGTGCCCCAAAATTATTTCTTTTTTTAAAAAGATTTTATTTATTCATTTGACAGAGAGAGACACAGCAAGAGAGGGAACACAAGCAGGGTGAGTGGGAAAGGTTTCCTGCCAAGCAGAGAGCCTGATGCAGGGCTCGATCCCAGGATACTGGGATCATGACCGGAGCCAAAGGCAGATGTTTAACCGAGCCACCCAGGCACCCCTGAAGTTATTTCTTCAGGAGATCTATCAATAGCTTCCCAGTATGCATTGATCTTCCCTATTAATGCCTTCTTGCAAGCATTATTTGTGAAGGACACTTTTTTAAAAAAGTATGCAGTATCCAACTGGAGCAACTGTTTCTATTTTGGCATATATTAAGTATATCTTCATAAGTTATAACTTAAATATATGTAAATATATATTATAATATATAATAATATGGATATCTATATTAAATATATGTTATATAATGTACATTAAAGAGATACAATCATTTGCTGGGAAGTGATACTTTATTTATTTATTTATTTACTTATTTATTTTCGGAAGTGATGTTTTTAAAATTTAAATCCAGAGAGAAGAGATTTTTCCTTTTTAAGTGTTTGGTGGTAAAGGAACTATACCCTAAATCAGAATATAGTAAGTGCCATGGAGAGGCAAAGTAAGTTTCAGAAAGTGATGAAGGAAGAAGCAATTTAACAATTTCAGTAGAGATGATTGGGGAGACCTTAGTGGGGATGTAGGGGTTAGAACTATATAATGAAAACTTACTGAAATACTATGATAAAAATGAATTGGATTCATTTTTTAGGATGTTTTAGGATTTGGGTGAACTTAAAGTAAAATAATAAAGTACAAGAATCTAGTTAATCAAAATAGTGCATGTTAGGATAAAATTCAGAGTTAATAATTATTCTTTCTCTTTGCAGCTATTAAAGCTCATAACATATCCACACAAAGGTGATATGAATATTTATAGCAACATTATTCATAATAGCCAAAAAGTGATGTGTTGTCCATTAAATGATGAATGGATAAACACAATGTGGTCGTTCACATGATAGAGTGTTTTTCAGCAATGAAGGAGAATTTTGTACTGATATCTGCTATAACATGAATGACCCTTGAAAACAATGTCCTAAGTAAAAGAATCCAGTCACAACAGATCACATATTATGACCCTATAGAAATATGAAGCACCCAAAATAGGCAAATCTATGGGGAAATAGAAAGTAGATTATTGGCTGCCAGGATCTGGGGGAAGGGAAGACTAGAGATCATACCTAAGGGATACAGGATTTGACTTGAGGGTAACAGAAATGTTGTAAAATTGATTATGGTAAGGAATGTACAAGTCTATGAATATATTAAAATCCATTTAATTATATACTTCAAATGAGTGAATGATAAAGAATTCATATTCTGTGAGCACCAAATGGTTTTAGATGACTGAGAAATGTTAGCTCTTTTGAACTTGATTACAACACTATGATACATATAGTCCTATTATCCCTTTACACATACACAAACACACACACATGCACACACAAATACACTGATACACAGAAGGTTGCTCATTGGCCACACATTAGGAAGTGATGAAATGTGCAGTTGAACCCAGGCAGTCAGCACACAAATTCCACGCTTTTCATTTTTACATTATGCTGCTTCTATCACGCAGTAATACTATTTACTCCTTTCAATAACAGCGAGAACCATCTGTCTACTCAACATCATGTGAAAAATAGCAACTGGATGTGTGTTTTGTTGTTCAGAAGGTGCAAGAGCATTAGGTATACCAGGCCTTGCTTTGGTCACAGTGTAAACCCAAAGGAGCTGTAACATGGAGAATAAAACCTTGCTTTCCCACCACTGCATGTTCCTCTTTTAATCAGAGTTTACTGTGTGCATCAATGACTTGAAACCAACAACAATAAGCAGTCATGCCTGCAACTGTCATCTCCTGGGCTTGCCTGCTCAAAGCCACGGTTTCTTTCTGTTGACACATTGCTTAGCTGCTGGCATGACAAGTTGTTTTCTCACTGAAACTCCACGAAAACACTATTGATTTCATCTGAATGGCTAAAAAAAAGAGTCACTATCTTGTTATCTCCCTTGCATTGGCCTTGGGACTGTCATTTTCCGACGTCAGCATAATACAACTAAAAATACCTTCCTTACACGTTAAAAAAAAGGAAAAAACACTAACATTGCTTCTTTTCTCTTTTATGATTTTTAACCCAGTGAATGCAAGGAAATAAGTCTTTTCTTCTCTTGGGTGCACCTCTTAATGATGAGTTATTCAACTGCTTCATAAAGTCCTTCTCAGCCAGAGAAATTTCAGTTCTGGCTAAAGAGAAAAACAATCTACTGAAATATAAGTGGAAAACTTCAGAAAGTCAGTGACAGTCACAGTAAATATTCTACCTTATACTTTCACTTCTCTTTTCCTTAAGTAAGTCCCTCAACCTTCCGCACAGATATCTATTTATCTCAAGGGAAGAACAAAACGTGAATGGTCACAATTGAACACAGTCATTTTATACCAAAAGTCATGGTTACTGTGGAAGAGATTTGTACATCGTAGTGACGATGATATTATGAGTGTTTTCCTCCCTGAGAGACTACTCAGCAAGATGTCTCTATAATGAGAGCTGAAATCCAACATCAGTTATCTTAGATGCCAACTGAAGAGCAGGAATAGAAAAGAAAAAGAGGAGAAAACGCAGCTAGTGAAATGATTCCCCCACTATCACTGCAGATGCCATGATTGTAACTTTCCGCTTGGCCCCCTCCTTAGCACACCTGTGCATGATCTTGTATATTCCCTACAGAAACACTGTGAGATATATTTTATTAACTTCATTTCATAGATGAGAAGACCCATGTTCAGAGAACTTAAGGAACTTGCTTTGAACTGCTCTGAAAGTATGTAATATATGACAAACTGAACCTAGATCTATCAAATTTAAAACCTGTAACCTTTAAACACTGTGATATAATCCATGACCCTTCTCTGCTCAGTTTCTCTATTCCTAAATTCTAAGCACTGGTCAATTACTGACATTTAAGGTAAGCTTACTTACCTTACAAATGAAAACAAGAGAAGGCCTCCTAAACTCAGAGCAGTGATAGGTTAAAAAAATTTTAAAAGGCATTTGCTAGAGGGAATATGCAATTTTTAGATATAGCCCATTATTTCAGAGCACAGCAGTAGGCGGATGTATATAACATAGAAGGTGTTCTAGGAAAAATAGGGAACTTGACCCAATGTAACCAAAATATTTCTTCAGAATTTTTCTCAATACAGCTCTCTTGACCAAAATTAACAATTGTTCGGATTAACACATGACTTGAACATTGTCTTCCTTATAGAGGTAATTCTGTAATGATGAATCACAGTAACTACTAATCTAAAGCCTATTACTTACTCCTTGAGGTAGTAGGGGAAGAAAACTGAGATTATGAGCATAGTTTATTTGTTTGTTTTCAATTCCCTGTTCAAGACTGAATAAAAGAGGGTTTTATCTATCTGACATGATACTTTTTTCTATTATCAGGTCAGAAATCAATAAATAGTAAAAGAATACAAAGTGAATTTTGTCTAACACATATCACTGGGCATATTTTAAGTATACTTTACTTGTGACATTTACTTCAGACAATACTGAAATACATACTTGAAACTAATAACGGCAAATAAAAATTTATTTAATCAATATATCATAAAATTTTGATGAAAAATCTAGTGAAAATGAGATTATAATTCAGAAAAAAATAATAGGCAATGAAAGTACTGGGGTCTACAAAATAAGACAAAACAAAAACAAAATAGAAATATTGATAATAAACAGAACTAGGCAGGAAGCATCATATGATAGTCAAAATAACAAATAATGATGAAGGGACGAAAGGATCTAAAAGGATATAAAGTTGTACAAAACTTGAATGCCTATATATATCATAACTATTAAAAGTTTCTTTATTGAATTTAGATTTTAAAACTTCTCATCAAAATAACATCAAATCAAATTCAACATATACCATGACCATGTACAATTTATTCTAGGCATGCAAGGTTCACTCAATAGTCAAAAACCAATTAATGTCATTCCCCCATACCAAGAACTAAGGAAGAAAAGTCATATGGGAATATCAACAGAAAAAAATATTTGACAAAAATCCAATATTAATTCATAATAAAAAGTCTCTGGAAATATGGGAGAACCTCCTAAACTTGATAGAGAACAGCTTTAAAAAGCTTATAAGCTAACATCATACCTAATGAAGAGAAACAAAAATTCCCTACTAAGATTGGGGACAAGATGGGAATATCTCTTCTTGCCACCCCATTCAATAATGCATTGTAAATCCTCTTAAGAAAAGGAAACAAAATATAGAAAGAGAGATTTGAAACAAACAAACAAAAAAAATCTTAATGCCTTTGTTTACAGATGATGACCATGAATAGCATGAAAGTCTAAATAAAAGATCTCAGAGAACTGTAATAAATGATTATAGCAAGGTTATAGTATATAAGGTTATTATACAAAAATCAATCACTTTACTATTTGAACAACTGAGATTTGAAATTTAAAGCAGTACCATTTACGGTAGCACCAAAAAATAAAATAAGTACACAACTAATAAGTTTTATACTGCATTTATATGTGGAAATTATAAAACTGATAAAAAGAAATCGGAGAAGAGCCAAACAAATGGAGAGATATTCTATGTTCACGAATTAGAGAGTTCAATATTGTTAAGATTTCAGTTTTCCCAATTTAATCTGTAGATCCAAAAAGTGATTCTAATCAAATCCCAGAAATCTATTTTCTGAATGTACACAAAGTGATTCTAAATTTATATGGGGAGGCAAAACCCAGAAAAAATAACATAGTATTAAAGTGGAAAAAACTTGGAGGACTGACATACCCAACATTAAAGTTTTACTCAAAAGACACTGTATTCAATACAGCAAGGTACTGACAAAGAACCAAAGAGATCAAAAGAATCAAACAGAGTCCAGAAATAGACTCACCAAATTAAAATTACCTTATTGCTGCAGAGTCACAAACTCTGAGAACTGACAGTCATTTCAAAAACAGTGCTGGAATACTGGAAATACACATGCAGAAAAAATAAAGGATTCTAGATGTAAATCCTACAATTTTCATAAAAATAAAAAAATTAATTCAAAATGGCCCACAGATCTAAATATATCAAACAACACTGTAAAATTTCAAGAAAAAAGAACAGGAGAAAATCTGTTTTGAGAAAATTTGGTGTTGGCAATGAGATTTCAGATACAATACTAAAAGCCAATCCATCAAAGAAGAATTCAATGAAATTAGACTGTTTAAAAATTAAAAACTGTTCTAGGTAAAAAGCACCATTAAAAGGATCAAAAAACAAACCATAAACTAGGAGGAAATCTTTCAAAATACGTATCTGATAAAGGACTTACCTTCAAAACACACAAAAAGAACTTAAAACTCAACAATAAGGGCGCCTGGGTGGCTCAGTGGGTTAAGCCGCTGCCTTCGGCTCAGGTCATGATCTCAGTCCTGGGATGGAGTCCCACATCGGGCTCTCTGCTCAGCAGGGAGCCCGCTTCCCTCTCTCTCTCTCTGCCTGCCTCTCCATCTACTTGTGATTTCTCTCTGTCAAATAAATAAATAAATAAATCTTAAAAAAAAAAAAAAAACTCAACAATAAGAAACCAGACTATTAAAAATAGGCAAAAGATTGGGAAAAGCACCTTGCTAAAGATATGTAGATGCAAATAAGTATATGAAATAATGCTCATTATAATCTTCCATCAGGAAGCAAATATTAATAAAGTAATAATCAGAAATCACTATGCACCTAACAGAATAACTACCCACCCACCCATCCCCTGAATTAGCAATGTCTGGTGAGAATGAAAAGTAACATGAACTTGTATTATTGATGAAGGGAATGAAAAGTGGTACAGCAACTTTAGGACACAGTCTGACAGTTTCTTCAAAGCTAAATGTGAGAAACCATGTACATAAAAACTCAGATATAGATATTTATAAAAGCTTTATTTATGATCACCAATATCTGGAATAATCAAGATATCCTTGGTAGCTGAATGGACAGACACACCGATACATCCATACAATAGAATATTATTCAAGGGGCACCTGGGTGGCTCAGTGGGTTAAAGCCTCTGCCTTCGGCTTAGGTCATGATCACAGGGTCCTGGGATCGAGCCCCACATCAGGCTCTCTGCTCCGCAGGGAACCTGCTTTTTCCTCTCTCTGCCTGCCTCTCTGCCTACTTGTGATCTCTGTCAAATAAATAAAATCTTTTTAAAAAAAGAATATTATTCAATAATACAAAAGCTATAAAAAGACCTGAGTTGGGGGAAATCAGAGGGTGAGACAAACCATGAGAGACTGTGGACTGTGAGAAACAAACTGAGGGTTTTGGAGGGGAAGAGGGTAAAGAACTGGGTGAGTCTACTGGTGGGTATTAAGGAGGGCACATATTGCATGGAGCACCAGGTTTGGTGCATAAACAAATGAATTTTGGATCACTGAAAATAAAATAAAATTGAAAAAAAAGACATGAAAAAAAAATTTGGTGATCATTGAGAGAAGGCAGTCTGAAAAAGCCACATACTATATGATTTCCATTATTGGAATTTCTGGAAAATGTAAAACTCCAGAGACAGGAAAAGGACCAAATGGTTTCTCCCCTGTGCAAGAATAAATGATACCATGTCAAGATGACTGCACCTTCACTACGTGGTCCAAGGTGTGCTCTGCTCCATGAATTATGAAAGCAGACAGTGAATGGTGACAGCTCACAAGAAAAAGTGAGAACTGGTGCCAGGATAATGACCTGTACTCTCTAGTGGAAACAAAGTATGTCCTTGTGATGTATTTATTTGTATCTCAACCATATGGATACTGACCAGACTGCATTCTTCTGGAAGGCAGAAGAGACACGCAGAGAGGACTGCAGGTACAAGGAGATAGCAAAAATGTGGAGGAGGCATGTGCTTCCAAGCAATAGCCTCCTCTGATAAGAGCGGAAACCTGCTGACCCTTCCCACTGCAGCAGCTCTGGAGATGATGAGGAGTGGAGGAGGACAACACTGACACACAGTTGAGAAGGTCTGTCCAAGAATAATTTGTTCTACTCCTCTTTTGTTGGTAACACACTGCCTCTGAAAAATATGGATGTATTAAAAAAAAAAAAAAAAGAAAAAGTCCAGGGATTCAGGGAGTAGGGGAAGGGATAAATAAAGCACACAGAATTGTTTGCATAGAAACATCTTTCTCAGTCATATTGTAATGGTGGATACAAGACATTAGGCATGTGTCAAAAAAACATGAAGTGGGGCACCTGGGTGGTTCAGTCAGTTAAGCGTTTGCCTTCGGCTCAGGTCATGACCCTGGGGTCCCGGGATCGAGCCCTACATTGGGTTCCTTCCTCAGTGAGGAGTCTGCTTCTCCCTCTCTCTCTGCTCCATGTTCTTTCTCTCTCTCTCTCTCAAACAAATAAATAAAATCTTTTAAAAAAAAACATAAAAACTCCTCACAAAGAGTGAACTGAATGTATGCACGTTAAAAAATATATATATATATATTTAGAAGGGACCCAGGAAGGAATGCAGACTGTAACAGTAGAACTAAATGCATGATAAATGCATGAACCCACTTCACTGAAGGGAATGGAGGGAAGAAACAGTGACCTGAGTATCTACAGAAAGGAGTGGAATCTGTAAAAATAAAGGGAAAAGGAACTAAACATAGATATTTTACTCTAGTTGATAAAACTGCTCCTTTCAGGGTATGGTATACTACCATATATGCATACTGGAATGAAATAATGAAATCAATAGGTGACAGATAGCAAAAACCAACTGTCCTACAGGTGGAGTGGAATTTATAGAAAACTAAGAGGAGGATGCAAGAATCATCCACAGGGTAATGAATCAAGTATGGACACATTAGTGTGAACTCATGTTTAGCTTACCCTTGGTACAGATAGTTACATAATGAAATATTTCTAGATAGTCTTATATATACAGGTTGATAAAAACATATTTTTTGCTCTGTCAACTGAGAGATGCTAAAGAACCAACACTTTAGTAGCAACAACCAACTATAGCACCCATATCCTGGTTTTGAACACCATCCTGAAATAACAAGAACCTGGGATCCTTGGAGAAATAGCTGATTCTAGGACTGTGGCAGGAAATATGTAAGATAAGATAAAACTGAAGTATCTTGATGAATCAGAAAGTGAGAAAGTAACCAACACCCCTGTCACACACATATATTGATGGGGGTATGTCAAAAGAGCATAGGAGTTGACTGAAATAGCTCCCACTAGCCAAATCTGAAGCAATTTAAGCAACATAACAGAATATTCTTAGATTATTACCAAAGTATAAAATAAATATCCATGTGTCCATTTTAACTTAAATAAATGATTGAACAAATTAATAGAGAAGGGACAAGTCTCCCATGCTGAAGGATTTCAAATAACACTCCTTAGATGTTAGCTGCATAGTCTAACTTCATTCCAAAGTAGAATGGAAAAGGTAGAAAGGGAGAGAAAGGGCATTTTGCAGTGAGGTTAACGTGACAAACACTAACAAAGACAGGTTAAAATCATGTTGATTGTATGTACACTTCATATGATGAGATGAACATGACATTTTACCTCTGTGGTCTTCCTCCCAATAATTCATAACCACGGTACTATCATGAGAAAAACATTAGAGAAATTCTAATAGTGAGCCATCCTTCAAAATACTTGACTAGTACTCCTTAAAACTGTCATGGTCATGAAAAACAAAGAAAGTCAGAAAAACTGCCACAGCTAAGACACATGCCAACAAAATGTAGTATGGCATCTTGGGTGGGAAACTGGAACAGAAGAAGGACATTAAGTAAAAACAAAGGAAATATAGACAGACAATGGACTTCTGTTAATATTTTTTTAAAGAGGTAAGTTGTGGGGCACCTGGGTGGCTCAGTGGATTAAAGCCTCTGCTTTCAGCTCAGGTCATGATCTCAGGGTCCTGGGATCCAGTCCCACATCGGGCTCTCTGCTCAGCAGGGAGCCTGTTCCCCCTACCCCCACCTGCCTCTCTGCCTACTTGTGATCTCTGTCTGTCAAATAAATAAAATTTTTTAAAAAATGATTAAAAAAAAAAAAGTTGGTGGGGTGCCTGGCTGGCTCAGTTAGTAGAGCATCTGACTCTTGATCTCAGGGTCATGAGTTTAAGCCCCACACTGGGTGTGGGCCTACTTAGAAAAAAAAAAAAAAAAGCTAAGTTGACTTCATTAAAAAAAATTCAGAAGTGTGACAGTATTAACAAAATAAAAAATTTTAACAAACAAAATACTAACAAAAACAATTCAGAAGTGTGACAGTATTAACAAAATAAGTCAAAGCCACAAAATGGGAGAAAATATTTAACACACACACACACGTTTATATATCTTAGGTGTAGTACATATAGATATATATCTGACTAGGTAGATATCTGACAAAGTGCTTGTATGTAATTTGTTTTAAATTACATTGCAAACTTAATAATAAAAACCATACCAAAAAAAGTGAGCTTTATAGTTTAGCAGATTTTTTCAAAAGGATACATATAAATTGTGAATGAGTACTGGGAAATACTCTGAACATGATCAGTAATCAGGAAAATGCAAATGAAGAGTGCATATAGTACTATTTGGACATGAGAAGACGGCAGACAGAAAATCAGGAATAAGGAATTGGAAATAATCCCTTACCAATGAGTCCTTCTGTCACAAGACAACACTACACTTACAGGAGCTTCAGATTTCTCAACTAAAAGTTAAAGAATTGAGTAGGATTATCCCTGAAGACACTTTTAATATTTTGAATATTTCTAGTCACATATTTTAAGAAAGAAAAATAAATAGGTTTCATATTTTTCTTCCTTTTTTTTTTTCCTCCTGATAGCTGCATTAATTTAGTTTCTTTGGATAATTTCTGCAAAGTGGAAAGTTATCAGAATAGAACAATGCATCAATAATTTGAGCAATTTTCATTTGTATTCTGTAGCGTGATCAAAGTGCTATTATCTTCAAAAAAGTATTATCAATAGGTGGCAGGGATACAGTATTTTTCTAACACGGACTGTTAAAATGTCACTGTTATTAATCTAAACATTGCAAATGGGCAAATGTATATCCTGAATGTTACTGTAACTTAAAATTTTTGCCTAAAATACATCCCAGAAAATTAAATTCACCTCTGGACCAGGCCCTGGGGCAATGATTGATTTAACTATAAATTTTACAGTGAAGATATAAAACTCTGAAATTGCTATTTTGTAATAAAAACACTGACGGAACTTTTAAACTTTATTTCTCTATCCATGTTGTTATGCAATTACAAGTTCCAGTCAATATCAGAAAGTTTGGGTAGTAAAAAGAACTTCCTAAGGTTATATTAGTGACCAATGCATATCAACGAGATAGAATGTTTTTAATCTCTGTGCACACAGAACTGTTCCTCCCAGAGTAGAGCTGCAGATACTGAAGCTGCTCCTGAACAGCCTAGAGGGAATGAAAAATTCTGCACATTTAAGTTGTTTTATGACACCAACATTACCTAAACGAAGCACAAACAAATATAAATGTACACAAAAGCAGCTTTCCAAACACCTGTTCATGAAGACCTGAGATAACTTACAGTGAAATACCTATTTTTTTCATGATATTAAAACTGATTTTAACTCATTAAATCTGCATCATTTGCTTATCATCCATCCCAAGAAGCTGGATCCATTTGCAAAGGAACCTTTGCTGGGTCACGTTGATGTAGTTTACTGTAACAGGTTGTGGGGTATGACAGAGGCTAAAGCACACAGATCAGGAAGCACTAGGAATATGAAATATACAAAGAAGCTAAGGGAGGCTAGGTAGGTTAACAGTGGTAAAAACTAATACCCATCGAATGATTACAAGGCTAAAAGAATTCAGAAAGTGCTTATTTTTTCATTTTTATCTCATAATCCCATGAGGCAGGTACTGCTGAAATCCCGCTATTCAGATGTAGTAGACCGACTTTTAGGATGCCCCTTGAAAATTCCCACCCCCAAGACTGACAACTTGTGTTATCCCCTCCCCCTGAGAGTGGAGTGGGTCTCAAAACTTATTTCTAATGAACAGGATATGGAAAAGTGATGAGTTGTCACAGCCATTATTATCTTAACAAAGACTGTGGCTTCTATCTCACTCATACTCTGTATTGGCTTCTCGGATTGTACACTTTGATGAAATAAACTGTCATGTAGAAGCCGTAGAGGCCCACATTGGAAAGAAATGAGGAAGCTGCTGGCTGACAGCCTAAAAGGCCCTCCATCCCAGACTGCAGGGACCCAAACCCTGTCAACAACTACGTGAGTGAGATGGGGAGAAGATCCTTTCCCACTTGAGCTACCAGATGAGACCACAGAACTTTATACCTCTGTGAGAGACAGTAAAGCAGAGGACACAATCTATGCCTCAATTCCTGACCTTCAGAAAATGCCCTAAGAAATTAGATTACTGTCAATTATTGCTAATGGGAAACACAGTATGGCCATCCAGAACAAGAAGAGAACTAAAGAAGAACGCAGGCTAAAGTGGTCTAGGCTTTTGAATTAATCCAGATTTTGCACAGAATCTCCTGCATCTATGTGAGTATGGACTGTATTTGAAGTAGAGAAACTGAGATGACTGATAAATGCCACTTGGGGGAAGGGGAAGAGGAATAGAGGCAAGTCAGTGAAAATACCAGAAGTTTTATATTTTGAAATTGTTACAATTACTACTTTAATTCAGGTACTCCAATTAGAAATTATTTAGAAGTATCTAGTGGGTTTCTTAATGCATTCTCCTCTCTCATAATGTTGGGTAAACTGTGTCAGACTATGTTATTTTCTTAAAAGTAAATCTGTAAAAGAAATGGAGTCTATCAACACCTTAGTCAGTAGTGCATCAGTAAAAACTGAGCACTTTCTATGCCAATGCCTGCCAAGTGGAAGTATAATGGACTGCAAGTAAAAGTTCCCAGAATCTTGCAACAAAATAAGTCATTCCTAAATTGATACCATTTGTTATGGTTTTGTTTTGTTTTCTTTTTAACAATCTATTGTTTCTATTCTGCCTAGCTTTTAGTATCTTGCATCCTCTAACTTGTTCCTATGATTTATATGTTTTTATTAATATTTCATATTTGTATTTAAATTAGTTGACATACAGTGTGATATTAATTTCAGAAGCAGAATTTAGTGACTCATCACTTACATTTAATACCCACTGCTCATCACAAGTGCCCTCTCTAATATGCATCACCCATTTGTGTTCTAACTTCAGCATTTCATTTTCTCTCTTTTGGCCTGACATCACTCAGTTCAGTGACAAAAGCTCTGGTTTGGCCTCAGACCCTGCTTCTTGAAACTCTCCACTGAGGCTGTCACAACCTTCCAGAGTTTCAGATCCTCCACATGCAGGGTTCTGGATATGATTCTTACTCTGGTCAGAAGTATTAAAGAAAACCATATATAGAGCAAAATTAGGAAGACAGATTCCTCATTGAATATAGAGCATCTCTTCCCCATCTTTCTCATTGTGGGTAGTGGCGATCGGCTCAAAATGTCATCCAGGCTGGTTAGTAGCAGCTGTGTTACATCCCAAGTAAAGAGTCTGGTATACTCTGATCCTAGCCCCCTGCTTTGAAATCTACTTTCCCTCATTTCTCTCTCTTCCTCCATTTTTCTCTAAGACTTCGAGCTGTTTCCTATAAAATGGGAATAACCACCCCCATAGGACTTACTGTGTGACAAAGTGAAGATATGATGTCTTTCACGCGAATTTATCTCGTGTTTCTAATTAGGTTAAAAGACACTGATTATTATTTACTTATTTTTTACCTCCTCCTACACTCCCTTAACCTCAAACCAATGTGAATATATCTGAATATCATGGATACTAACTAACCCAATCTGATGGAACTAATATAAAATTCTTGTGATAAACTACACTACACATTGTTATAAATACAAACATTTGATTTCTTGTTATAATTACTTGGTTAAGTTTTTTGTTGTTACATTGTTTTGTTTTCAATGTACTGGTTTTAGCTTTTTAGTTACCTACAATTGTTTGGCATCTGAGAGAACATTCACTAGTGTCAAGGAACAGCTGATGTCACAAATGAATTCAGTTCAATATTTGAAAACATTTTCCAGAAAGCAGCTAAGTTCTACTGTAAAAATACTGTGTTCATACAGATAAGAAAGAGTTGTTTTATGAAAGAACCAGTCTTTTTCTATTGATAAGCATGCCCTCAGGAGATTTAATCCCAAATACAATGGTTTTCCACATACACTGCTACCATAGAGCCTTCAGGAAATTTGTGTTATGCAGGATTGCAATGATGCATGAATGGCTGGGAATTAGAAAAGAAAATGGAATTTTGATTCTTTTTTAGAATTCACAATTGCTTTTGAAGCTTTCCCTGCCTCTCCTGATTTTAAACCTGAAGTCATGAAAATAAAATTTAGCTTATTCAATTTCTATACAATATACACGAGGTATTCTGAAACTTTTAAATGTTTTCTTCCCTAAAGAAAACAATATTAAAAGTTTACAATATTATAATCTTGAATGAATTAACAGTCCATAAAAGCATTATGTAAATCAATGTTAATAAATGTAGCATTAAGTATTTATAACTGTTGAAGTAGTATCTTATTAAAAAACTTATTTTTCTTTGATCATGGAAATCAGTTTTTCCTCATTTGTTGAGATGCCAAAAACAGGAAAGTCATATCAGATACTGTTAATATGGGTTAGTCTAGCCAGAACTGACTGGAGTGTAATCTACTAGGATTCTAAGACATCACTGTTAATATATCATAAGGAACAGCTAACTCCACACTTCCATGGCAATTCCTCACAAAACTGTAAAATGTAAATTAGTCTTTCTTCCTCACATAACTAATAAAAGGAAAAACAAATGAATTTAAAACAGTAGTAAAAAGCACACCCACGTTAACACAGACAAAATCACCTATTGAATCCATTTCTGTATAGTGTAGTTCTTTGCACACATACACACTGCAGAATCCGTTGTCGGTAGTTACAGGTACCTGATATTTTGCCTTTGAATGTCTAACATAGTGTTCACTTAAAACTAGAGATCTAATTTTTCAAAATCTTAACCTTTTAGTATTACAACTCCCATGCATTTATCTGCTTCTGATAGTTTCAAAAAAGTATTAAAAAGTAGGAAATATTTTGCCAACATAAGATTTAGGGGGAAAATGCATATATGGAACCAGACTATCTAATTATATTTATATAAATTCTCGATTTTTATGCAACCAGATTTTGAATAATGCTTATGTGTGGATACTGATTGTTGTCAACCGAAAAAACCTACTCTCTCCATCTCAGTAAAACCCTACTTTTCTTCATGTCTTGTCTCTTCACAGAGAAGATTTATGCTTCAGGGTTAGGTTCTGATAGGTCTAAACTTACCCCAGTGGTCAAGTTCACCTTTCCACTGATGGTCTGGGCATGGAAATATGATTGGATTTGGACCAAAAGGATGTAAGAGTGAGTATCTGGGAGGAGGGTTTCTCTGAAAGGTTTCCACTCTGATCAGTAGCATATAAACAATATGCAGGGATAGCAAACTTCTCTTATTCTGCTTTACATTATCATGTCTGTATATGATTCCTGGCACTGTGATAGCGCTTTGCTTTCATATGAGAAACCAGCATGAGGATAACAGAGCTGAAATTTGAAAAGAAACCAGATGAACTTGGAGATGATTTACATAAAATAATAAAGTGAGAGTTGTAGCATGAACAATCAGAACCTAGCAGCCCAGAATAAGAAGTTAGAAGGCTGTTAAAAAGAAAATAGTAACATTCATGCTTTAAATTTAGAATATTCCCAGCAATTTTTTCCCTTCTTTTTGGGGAGGGAGGGACGGGGGCAGGGGAGAGAGAGAGAGGGAGAGAAAGAATCTTAAGCAGGCCCCATGGCCAATGCAGGGCCCAACATGGTGCTCAATCTTAAAACCCTGAGATCAAGACCTAGCAGAAATCAAAATCAGACACTCAACTAACTGAACCACCCGGTGCCCTGTTCTTAGCAATTTTTGAAGTGTTTCCATATATGTCATTACATTTTATCTTTTTTATGAACTTCACATATACATATTTTCCCCCTTCCTATTGGTGAGGAAACAGAAATTCTGAAGTCATATAAATTCCCTAATGGCATACAAATTGGAAGCAGTCCAGGCTGGAGCCCAGAGTTTCAAACTCTGAACATGATGATGCTTTTTCTAATTCTCTACGATGGGTCATCTCAAGAATAAATAAAAGGATTTAGCTTGACATTACTGATTCTTAGTGAACACATTCTCATGTCATAGAATCAAAAGGGGCAATAAGAAAAAATAACCAAAAAGAAGAAAGTATCGGGGTGCCTGGGTGGCTCAGTGGTTTAAGCCGCTGCCTTCGGCTCAGGTCATGATCTCAGGGTCCTGGGATCGAGTCCCACATCGGGCTCTCCGCTCAGCAGGGAGCCTGCTTCCCTCTCTCTTCTCTCTGCCTGCCTCTCTGCCTACTTGTGATCTCTCTCTGTCAAATAAATAAATAAAAAATCTTTAAAAAAAAAAAAAAAGAAGAAAGTATCATCTTATGTTTTGTACTGGGGCAATTCTTTGAGCAAGAGAACCCCATCTTTTACAGTCAGTTTAACAGGTTAAACAAGCTTTTCTAATTCACTGGACTGTTTTCATATTTCAATCAATCCTTTACCTTTTTTTTTTTTTTAAGATTTCTTTCTTTATTCTAGAGAGAGAGAGGGAGAGACAGAAGAAGACCCCACTGAGCGAGGAGTCCCCAACATGGGCTCCATTTTATCACCCCGAGATCACCACCTGAGCTGAAATCCAGAGTCAGACACTTCACTGCTTCACTGAGCCACCCAGGCACCCCAACATCTTTTACTTTTTAATATCTAATCTTCCTAGATTTCCCGAACATCTCCCCTATGCCATTGCATATTATATCTTATTTAGTATTTAAATTGAAAAAAAAATTGTATTTTCAAGCATTCAACCTCCCCTCTATCCACTTTATTTTTAATATATAATTAGTTCAGCTACTTCAGAAGCCATTTTCTATGATATATGTGACATGGACATCTCTCAGTGTAGTTTCTCAGACAAGTATATTCTGTTTTAATAACAGACATCTCCGCCTGCCTTTGATTCCCTATTTGCCTCTGGCTATACAACACAGAGACTCCATATTCCTTCTGTCATTCCAAGAAGACACAGATAGCTGAGCGCCGGGGACTGCTTTTGAGTAACTGTTAACAGTCTTGTCCTATTAGTATGCCACAAGAAAGGCTTTGTAGAACGAGTCCTGCGGTGAGAGGGAATCGTGTGATTTAATCAGCTTTTGCTTATGGGCCAGGTGAGACTCCTCTCTCAAGGGAGTCATGCAAATTGTGCATTACTCAAGCATATGTTAATTTTTAGTAATAAAAGAAAACTCAAATGAGTCTCTTCTATAAAGATAAATCTGGGGTAATACTGAACCACAAATATTTCCTATCTCCCAAATCTTTCCTTTTCTATCTTGCACATTAGCCTTATTAGGCCCGTTTATCAGTTACGCCCTTGGAGTAAATCCAATCAAGGGCAATTTTAATTTAGTTCAGGGATTCCCATTTCAGCTACTGTCCTTTACACATCGCCAACAGGGTTTGCTTCTAAGCCTCATCTCCTTTCAATTCCATTCCTACCTTTATAGGTTTTCCCTGTATTCCCTAACAGAAATGAGAGGGTTTTTTTCTCCTTAAGGCCTCGTTGAGGAAACACTGAAGGAAACAGGATCTTTTATGACTTGTTTCCTTTCTATCTCTCTGCCAGCACCAGTTTTGGATTCCCACATCCAATGTAGTTTCTTGTTTTGTTGGAAACTAGTCTGCCTGTGCCCTAGCCAGCTGTTACTTCCCTCAGTCTGGATAGCAACGAGAGCCATTTAAGTTTTTGTGGTGAAGCTGGTGGTCTCTGAGTCACACCTGGACACACACTCATAGTTTCTGAAGTCAGAAATTCTGCAGCAGCATAGTAATTGTCTCCTCCTCTATTGGGTTGTGTATACTTCAGAACATCTCAGTTGGGTCCCTTTACCTGTTAGGTAGTCCTTCACTAGGAGGGACTGAGAGCAACCATGACACTTCTGCCTATTTCCTACAGTATTCCCTAGACATACAAAGAAAAAGGGAGTCCTTTACTCATGAAACTTGGCTCCTTTGGAAAACTTTATGCTTTTGCCAATTCAGTAAGTACTGCCCCCCATCCCATAGCTCTTTTCTTAATAGCCAGTGGTACCAGAGTCTATCTGCATGTTCCGATACTCAGCTAACTCTAGTTGGGGGGGCAAGATGCTAATTTCCCCTATTTCTACGATGACCAACTGATACACTGGTCCCTAGACTTGGGCAGTTCATGGGATGTGGGGCTATCAGTCTTATAATCAGGAACATCCCAGGAAACATGGGCACACTTGTTCACCCTACTTGCGTTATCCTTGATCTTCACAGACCCAAGCACCTGAATAAGCTGTGCACAAGCTCTCCCAAACATTCTCTCACAAAGCAACTTTCCCCCTTTCAGTTGATTTTGAACTCCCTAATGGCAAAATACACCAAACAACTTCTGAGATTCCAAAGTACTTTGGAGATCATATGATAGTTGTCTTTCTCTGCTTGACTTATTTTGCTAAGCATATGATCTCCCTGATATGAGGAAGTGGTGATGTAACATGGGGGCTTAAGTGGGTAGAATAAGAATCAATGAAACAAGATGGAATTGGGAGGGAGACAAACCATAAGTGACTCTTAATCTCACAAAACAAACTGAGGGTTGCTGGGGGGAGGGAGGTTGGGAGAAGGGGGTGGGATTATGGACATTGGGGAGGGTATGTGCTTTGGTGAGTGCTGTGACGTGTGTAAACCTGGTGATTCACAGACCTGTACCCCTGGGGATAAAAATATATGTTTATAAAAAATTAAAAATTAAAAAAAAATTTACAAAGTACTTTGTAGAATCTGCACCAAGAATAATTTAGGAGCTGAAGAAGTACTGCTCTTTATTCTCAGAGATGAGTTGTCTTTAAATCACTTTAGCTTTTGGGAAAGTAGGAATAGAAAGGAAATCCCAACCTCACCTTACTTAACCTTTAACCACCTTCACTTTCAGTTTTCTGGTCTCCCAAATGTATTATAATCCTTTTAAGGGAAGACTGCATTCTTGATTCTCTACTGTTATTGTTGAGTTTTGTTTTTTTTTATTTTAATTTTCCAGCCTATGTATATTTGTCAAAACCAACTTATGAACACATATTTTTTTTTACCCACAAGAATCCACCCAGATTGAGCTTCCTCAGGAGTCTCATCTCTGAATGCAAAGTACAGTGAATTACAGAAAGAGTGCCTTCATATGCACAGAACAATTTATTCTCTCTCATTTTTTTCTTCTCTCATCGTACCTCCTTCCTTTGCCAGAAACAAATTTTGCTGCTTCCATTAATCTATCACAAACATTTTTACATATTTCTCCCCACAGCGGCCTTGCTTATCAGGCTCTCAGGACGCTTTCTGATAAGTGGTCTGTTTCTAACTGAAATGTACTGTGTTTATATTGGTGACTGCAACTGCCAGTGCATATCCATAAATAAACTGTAATTTTAAGCATATTTCACTGGGCGATTGATGTTTTATTTAACCTGGACAAGACAGACACCTGCTTTGTTACTGAATAGCACTGTGCTATAGTCAAAGCACTTTTGTTTTTAATTAAAAGATTTTGTTTATTTGAGAGAGAGACAGTGAGAGAGAGCATGAGAGAGGAGAAGATCAGAGGGAGAAGCAGACTCCCCATGGAGCTGGGAGCCTGATGCAGGACTCGATCCTGCTCCTCTGGGATCATGACCTGAGCCGAAGGCAGTTGCTCAACCAACTGAACCACCCAGGTATCCTAAACATAAAGTGATCCTGTGTGAGAAAAATTCTTTCTTTCTTTTCTTTTCTTTTCTTTCTTTTTTTCTTCCTTTCTTTCTTTCTTTTTTTTTTTTTTTTAAGATTTTATTTATTTGACAGAGATCACAAGTAGGCAGAAAGACAAGCGGAGGGGGGGGAGGAAGCAGGCCCCCTGTTGAGCAGAAAGCCCAACACAGGGTTCCATCCCAGGACCCTGAGTTCATGACCTGAGCCAAAGGCAGAGGCTTAACCCATTGAGCCACCCAGGGGTCCCTACATTCAAAGTACTTTTGACAGTATTATCTCTTCCTTTGCATTCTTTCAACTACCCCATCCCCATAGGCACAGTACCGTACATGTATTTTCTGAAAGTGAAGGAAAGTACAGATTTTCAAGCAATAGTGGGGAAAGTATGTTACCTATTAAAGTCTTTCCCAATACAGATTACCCAGGCAGCATTTCTCTACTTTTGCCATATATGAGGAAAATCCTGCTAGGTTGAAAATATAGAGAGAATCCAAGGACAAAAGAAAGAAGGCAGGAGTTGGATATATTTTAGACATATATATAGCTGATTACTGGCTGATTAGTCTGCACAAAACCTTTGCCCAAAAGTCACTTTGCATGGATTTGGACGCCTTTTGAAAATTCTCTTGTTTTTCTTGAAGCCCAAAGGATTCAGTCTATTTTCTTTTGCATTATGACACTGCTATTAAGCACCTCCTTCCTCAATACAGAGAGGAATAGTCCCTTCACTTTACCCATTCTTCTGTTTCTAAGCATAGGAATGCAAACATGTGTTTTGCTATAACTGTCAAGTCCTCATGCTATTCAATGCAGGGATAAATGGCAACACAATCATGTAGAAGTTATAAGGCATAGGAGTTTCCACAGTTTATCTCAGTACCAATGGTTCTTGGTACTATTTCTGTTACAACTCAACTTCTCATCTCCATTTTTTTATTTTTTTTTTTATTTTTTTTATTTTTTTTTTTTGCGAGGGCAGTGGGGGTGGGCAGTGAGGTTTACCTGCCAACTACTTAATTTTCAAGCAATGCTATTTTCTCTTACTTTTCCAGCATGTCATGATGTATCTCAAGGCAAGATTATGCTTATGTTGAACTCCTCTGCTTATAATTTCATCTCCTATCCTACTGGCCTGCATACTTGTCTTAGTCTATTTGGGCAGTCACAGCAGAATACTATAGATAGCTTATAAATAACAGAAATTTATCCCTCACAGTTTTGGAGCCTGGAAATCCAAGCTCAAGATGACAGCCTGTTCAGGTTCTGGGGAAAGCCCTCTTCCAGGTTGCAAATGACCAACTTCTTCACTTTGCCTCGTATCGTAGGTTAGAGAACTCTGTCAGCCCTCTTTTATAAGGGCCCTACTTCCACCTGTGAAGGTTCTACCTTCATGACCTAATCACCATTCAAAGACCCCACCTCCTATCAGTACCATTTTGTGGGTGAAGTTTCCAACATATGAAGCTGGGATGGGGAAAATTCAAACCACCCTACCTAGTTTTTCAAGAATCAGTCAACTCTAAAAGAACTTTTCTTTCCCAGTGATAGGCTAAATGTTCATGCGTATATGACCATGTTGCATTATGCACATGTCCCTGTTCTTATTATATACTGAATTTTCTCCCCACTAAACTAGAACTCTTCGATGGTAGGACCACAGATATATTTATACTATTATCTCAAGGCCTCAAGTAACTGTTACACTTCAGTGTCTATGACAGTATTTTTATTTATTCTCTCATATGAGTTCTATTGGCTCACTTAGTAATCCTGCTGAACATTCTCCTAGCTCTTTCTTCACCTTTACCAGGTGCCTGTAGAAAAAATGATCACCCTTCAATACTAGAGAGGAATTGCTCCTAACCCCCTACACAAAATGAACCATATTACCTCCTCTCTATTTACAATTAGAGAGACTATTACATGCAACTGCTCTAAAGTTTCCTTTCTATGGTATATGAGATACCTTAGAAAGCTTGGGATTCCAGCGTTCAGTGGATTAGTAAAAAACTGTCCATCTTATATGACTTTCTCTATGATCCTTTCCTCTGATTTTGACCCTCAAATTCAGCTCTTCTAAATTAAGAGCCCCACTCCAATCATACCAAGATGAAATTTCCCCCCTTAATAATACTGAGGTATTTGTTACCTTGCTACCCTTTGGAAATACAGCAAATAGCCTCTTTGACAAGACAGCTTGCCAATTATTTCAAGGCAGAAAATATGTATCTTGGAATCTTTTCCAGAAGTAAACATTCCTATTTCCCTTCAATATTCACTTTAAGAGATACATGATTAATTTACCAGGTATGTGTCTGTGTGTGTGCGCGCCTCTGATTTCCTTAAGATAAATCCCCCTGGTATAATACAAACATGTATTTTTTCTTCATACCCTCTGACACAATGCAGTTTAACTTTTAGTTATGGGACTTTCTGATTAAAGATTCTTCTATCATTATACTATAAACTCCAAGAAAGCTGGGGTTATTGTAAATGATAGTTTAGCACATAATGTGGTACAAATATTGGTTGAACAAAAACAACTATGGGCTCAGTGAAAGAGAATTAATGTTTTGAACCTTTATGCTATTCTCAAAATAAATCTCCATCCTCTCTGTTTTCCCCTTAAAGGACGGGACCCATTAAACATGTTAAAATGGAAGTGACATGGCAGGTACAAAGTGGCGCATGAGCCTCTTTCTTTATAAGACATAGACCATCCCAACTATTTCACAGAAGATATTCCCTGTACAACTATCCCTTAACTCTAGGATCATTTTTCAAAGCTTCACCAATAATAATTTCTATAAAATGCAACTCTTTTCAATCCTTAGCCTGACTTAAAAATTTTAATCAAAAATATTTTGTTTTAAAAAGAGTGCTATGAAGTGTGTAAACCTGGTGATTCACAGACCTGTACCCCTGGGGATAAAAATATATGCTTATAAAAAATAAAAAATTTAAAAAAAAAAATCTTCTTTTTTCTTTCTTTTGTTTTTTTTTTTATTTTTTATTTATTTTTGGCATAACAGCATTCATTATTTTTTCACCACACCCAGTGCTCCATGCAATCCGTGTGCTCTATAATACCCACAACCTGGTACCCCAACCTTCCACCCACCCGCCAATTCAAACCCCTCAGATTGTTTTGAGAGTCTATGGACTCTAAAAATCTTCCTTGACTATTTTTTCATTTATCAGAGAAAGAAAACCCTTCACAATTGGTCCCAGCCTTCCCAGAAGTCTCATCTTCTGCCCCATTCAAGTTCCTTCTCATATCACACCCCAATTTTAGAAACCACCAATTGCATGAAAGTCCCCGGAATGTCACACTTCATGTGACCAACACTTTGCTCACACCTTCTATACCACAGTTTGACTTTTCTGAAAATGCCACTATATATGTTTCACAGTTTCCTGTTCTTTAGCTAAGTGGGACTTTTGCTTCATGGCTTTCCATAAAAAGTTCCATATTTCTTTCATAATACTCCTTTCTCTGAGTTGTAACTGCTCTTGTTGCATACCTTTCTCTACAACTAATCTATGAGCTCCTAAGAAACAGGACACAGTGTTCTTTATTTTCTCAGATCCCTAATTTAGTAGCTGTAGGATGGAGTTAACGTAAATATCTTCTCCAACAAAGAAAAGAGGAACAAAAATTATATTGAGTAAAATAATTTTCTCAGAGCACTCATATCATTGGGAAAGTGGACATTTTAACTCCTGGCCCCTTATTATCAATGTCAGGCTGGGTTCAAGCATTATATTAAGCAATACTAAAGAGCTATGCAAAGGGTAAGTAATAAAATTGGTCCAATTATATTTATTATCATGTAGTTCTTTGTTTAAAAACTTTCCAGGGGTGCCTCGGTGGCTCAGTGGTTTAAGCCTCTGCCTTCAGCTCAGGTCATGATCTCAGGGTCCTGGGATCGAGCCCCGCATCGGGCTCTCTGCTCAGCAGGGAGCCTGCTTCCCCCTCTCTCTCTCCCTGCCTCTCTGCCTACTTGTGATCTCTCTCTGTCTATCAAATAAATAAATAAAAAATCTTAAAAACTTTCCAATAAGCTATGGGTGAAAGCCGTATTCACAGGACAGGGAAAGTAAAGCCAGTTGTTGTGTGGAGGCCCTCACAGACAGGAGCTGTGTTGCTCAATTCTGGCTGTGATAGTGCTGCAAAGCAATGCATTCCTAAAAATTTCACTGGCTTGCAACAAATAACATAAGAGTCTACGGGTCTCATGTGGTGGTTCTTCCCCAGGTTATACATCAAGGTGAGCTCTAGTACTTGTGTCTTTTATTCTGAGACTACGCTAAAGCAACAATCCTTCTTTCACATTCCAGTAATCCACTCCAGTCACATGGTCAAACCAAAATAATATAATCTAACACAAGGGCTTTAACATTCACAGTGCATTGAAAACGGTAATATGCCTTTTTCGCACTCCTAGTTTCACTGTAATTGGGCCTGAAGGCTTCCTAATAAACATCCTTTCACTGTAGATATAGTTAAAATATTATTAAACTATTTTAATTAAACAGAACAAGACAAAAGAAGAAATACAGTGCTTTTTCTGGTTAAATTCTTTAACTTAGGAAATCTAAGGACTTAAGGTTGATGCATTGTGTACAATAACACTGTATGTATTACTAATGTTTGGTGAGGGATAAGAATATGGCAGATCCTACTCATACAGAGCTTGAAGAATTTGACTTTTTAACTAGTTATTGGTCAAGAATGTCTTGAAGCCAATGGTCCACATAAAAGAACTGTGTTTTTGCATACAGAGAGTCATGTCTATAACAAAATGAACACATCATCACAACACTTCTTTGTGAAGGGAACATAACTAAAAATACATATAAACCAGGGACACCTGGGCAGCTCTGTTATTTTTAAGCATCCAACTCTTATTGATTTTGGCTCAGGTCATGATCTCAGGTTCTTGAGATTGAGCCCCACCAATCTTGAGATTCTCTTTCTCCCTCTCCTCAGCCCCTCTCCCAACTCACTCTCTCTCTCTCTTAAAAAAATACATACAGGGGCGCCTGCATGGCTCCGTGGGTTAAGCCTCTGCCTTCAGCTCAGGTCATGATGCCAGGGTCCTGAGATCGAGTCCTGAATCGGGCTCTCTGCTCAGCAGGGAGCCTGCTCCCCCCACCCACCTCTCCCTGCCTCTCTGCCTACTTGTGATCTCTCTTTGTGTGTCAAATAAATAAATAAAATCTTAAAAAAAAAAAAAAAGAGGTGAATTTGTTCAAATAAGTCCCTGGAGTGTTAGCAAATAATTCTTTTATTTAATATGGCTTGTTTTATTGATGTTCATTACTCTTGCTCTTCCTTAAGATTACCTCTGTGCTAATTAATTTGGTGGCTCAATTCACCAAACAACATTACTCAATTCTGGGTCTGATTTGGATTATTGAGGGAAATGAAGTGAAAGGGAAGTTGAAAATGATAGGGAAAAAAATGGCTTCATGCAATAACTAGGAGCACATTTGTGGGAGAATCATTAAGTAATGCCACTAAGAATGTTTAAAAATAAGTACAAAGAAATTTAAGTATTTAGAATTAAAAAAAATATAAGAAATTGGAATTGATTTTTTGATAGAGCAAAAGAGAGGCAGACAGAATTTTAAGTCTTATAAATGTCATTTAAAGGAGAAAGGTGAAATGTGGATAGAGTCAAGTTAATCAGGAATAAAAAGAAAAGAGCAGGGTGCCTGGGTAGCTCAGTCAGTCTGTGTCTGCCTTCAGCTCAGGTCATGATCTCAGGGTCCTGGGATCCAGCCCTGCATTGGGCTCCCTGCTCAGGGCAGAGCCTGTCTCCCTCTCCTCTCCATTTGTGCTCTCTCTTGCACGCGCTCTCTCTCTTAAATAAATAAATTAAATCTTTTAAAAAAAAGAAAGAAAGAAAAGAAAAAGGAAGGAAAACGTATGAAGTTACAGAAACAGAGTAAAACAGAAAAGGCAGGTAGGAAGGCAAAACCAGTCAAAGGGCACGGGGGGGAGACAAACAGAGCTTACTACTGACTGAGGCAAGTATTATGGGAATGAGGTTTTTGTCACTTTTACCTCTTCGCCTGGGCTACTATAATATCATAGTGGTAAAACTTAGCCTATTATCTTTAAACTTTGAAATCATATATAACCCAAAAACATCTTCCTGTTTCAGTAACTTTACAAAAGTTACCTGAAACATAGTTTCACGGGATTTTGGATGTTCTGTATAAACAGCAATTTTTTTTCACATGTTGGAATTTTAAAATTCTGTCCACTGGTAAAGTTAGAGAAATGACAGCTTGGCTTATTTGTAAAACCTTCCCTGTAACTTTTAATTTGGCTTGAAAATTAACATCACCTATACTTATTTGTCTTTAGATGCAAATAAAATTTCCCCAAAGGAATTTGAGATGAGAGGTTCTGCCCCCTAGCCTAGATCTTTTCCAGCTCCTCTGAGCAGATCATGTGAAGAAACTATGTTTGGGGGTGGTGATCTGCATGCATCAAACTGACTGGACAGTATGTGGATTCTGTTTCTTGTTAACCTATGTTTCCTGGAATCTTAATCACTGAAGTCACTGACATAATTTGCTCATGGTTGTTGTTCTTAAAATTTTTGGTCCTGTTTTTTTTTTTTTTTTTTTTTTTTTAGATTTTATTTATTTATTTGACAGACAGAGATCACAAGTAGGCAGAGAGGCAGGCAGAGAGAGAGGGGGAAGCAGGCTCCCCGCTGAGCAGAGAGCCTGATGCAGGACTCCATCCCAGGATGCTGGCATCATGACCTGAGCAGAAGGCAGAGGCTTTAACCCACTGAGCCACCCAGGCACCTGGGTCCTGTATTTCTGAGCAGAAGCTACAGTAATTCTACCCACAGAAATTTTCAAAGTCATTGTAGAAGAATGCCCAACCTGCAGGCCTAGGTATACCTCACGCTTTAATTTAATCCTGATATCCCACCAAATTTTCCTGATTTCCCCTCTTAATCCTAATTAATAGGATTTTGTGGAGATAGTTTTTCTGCCTATGAAGACCTCAGCTTTCTGAATCTGCCTTCTGGGGATCTCCTTCCCTGGAACTGGATTCTCACCAGCATTTCTACCTCACTGGCTTGTAACATGCGGTGGATGAAGGGCTGCTCATGAATGCTGCTTCTCTATGCTGAATGGGCTTGCGAGGCAGTGCCACCTATGACAATAGACACCAATTCTGTCTTGAACCTTCCTAAGCTCACCTCAGCACCACCTCATGCCCTACAGCCATGATTCTTAAACTCTGGGTGGTAAAAGATCTGTCCTCCCCCCTAAACATCATTTAGGAGTCATTTTTGCAGAAAAGACAAAGTTACTATTAAAATGAAAGACAAAAGACAAAACTAGAAAAAATGTAAGTCCATTTTTCCTATTATTAGATTCATTACATATAAGCTTTTGTGTCGAAGTGCTGTAAAAACATGTAAATCTTTAAATATCAGTCTGTGGTTCAGCAACGGTTTATAGATGAAACTTTATTAGATTCATTACATATAAGCTTTTGTGTCGAAGTGCTGTAAAAACATGTAAATCTTTAAATATCAGTCTGTGGTTCAGCAACGGTTTATAGATGAAACTTTAGTAGGAATGCTGATATAAGCTGAAGCCCTTCCTAAGAGCTCTAAAAATGTACTTATTTGAAACACGGAGTTTGAATTCAGTCATGCACTTCCACTTAAGTCTAGTACCTGCAACTCTATTCTTGGCTTCCTTATAACCATCTTTTTAGCACAAGGGGCTTGAGGAAAACTTTCTCCATAAAGTATAAATGAGTTATAATTACAGGTAAAATTTTTGGGGTGCTTGCTCTATGCCAGCTATAATTATCACTACTTATTCAATTTATCCTTATAACAACACATGTCAGTCATACAAAGAAATAAAGATTTTTTTAAAAAGATTAAATAATGTATACAAGGTTGCAAACTTAGAAGTGGTTGACATAGGACTTGAGTGAAAGCTTTATAGGCAGATTTTATGACTCCACCACTGATATACTAAGATGTCATATTTCCCAGGCCTATCTATACATTTAGAGATTACAAGATCTTAGCAAAAATAATATAAAGGCTTATTACTAAATACTTTTTTTTTATTTCAAGCATAGAAATGTAATTCAAGTTCTTATTCAAGAAGACAAAAATAAATAAATAAGAGGAAAAATTAGCTTAAGATCTAATTGGATCCAGGATATACACATCTTTTCTTTCCTGTTTTATGGTTTCTATCATACAGGGGAGTGTTTCAAGGAACTGTATCCTTTCATTTCTCACAAAATGTAGTTCTACTGTATTTCTTAAATTTAATAACAACTTCAAGAACACCCTGGGGATGACTGAACCCAGTACAGATTATATCGCCATTTCTGCATTACTCACTGAGAGTCGGAGATGAGAAATTCTGATTGGCAGGATCTGAGTCATATAACTCCATTCATTCTAAAACTGCTTCAGTGCCCTGGGAAGCATGTGAAGACCTGAAGACATTCAGGATACTGAATGATACATTCAGTACCATTTTTTGTGGAAGATGTTCATTATCATAAAGAACTGTTATCTGTATAGAGCTATGTTTTCAACATAAAACAGCATACCAAACAGCTTTAATATTAAATAGTTACTCCAAAGAAAATCAGGTAATAAAGGATGGTTAATGGAATATAAAAACACCAGATAATACATGCATTCATAATGCATGATCTTTCTAATAAAGAGAACTGCTTGCTTAAAATTCATCCTGCTTGAAAAATGAAATTGGACTATTTCCTTACACCACACATGATAATAGATTCAAAATGGAAGAAGGACCTCAATGTGAGAAAGGAATCCATCAAAATCCTTGAGGAAAACACAGGCAGCAACCTCTTTGACCTAAACCGTAGCAACTTCTTCCTAGAAATATCGCCAAAGACAACAGAAGCAAGGGAAAAAATGAACTACTGTGATTTCATCAAGATCAAAAGCTTTTGCACAGCAAAGGAAACAGTTAACAAAACCAAAAGACAACTGACAGAATGGGAGAAGATATTTGCAAACGACATATCAGATAAAGGGCTAGTATCCAAAATCTATAAAGAGCTTAGCAAACTCAACACCCAAAGAACAAATAATCCAATCAAGAAATAGGCAGAGGATATGAACAGACATTTCTGCAAAGAAGACATCCAGATGGCCAACAGACACATGAAAAAGTGCTCCACATCACTCGGCATCAGGGAAATACAAATCAAAACCACAATGAGATATCACCTCACACCAGTCAGAATGGCTAAAATTAACAAGTCAAGAAATGACAGATGCTGGCGAGGATGCGGAGAGAGGGAAACCTTCCTACACTGTTAGTGGGAATGCAAGCTGGTGCAACCACTCTGGAAAACAGTATGGAGGTTCCTCAAAAAACTGAAAATAGAGCTACCCTATGACCCAGCAATTACACTACTGGGTATATATCCTAAAGATACAAACGTGGTGCTCCGAAGGGGCACGTGTACCCGAATGTTTATAGCAGCAATGTCCACAATAGCCAAACTATGGAAAGAACCTAGATGTCCATCAACAGATGAGTGGATCAAGAAGAGGTGGTATATATACACAATGAATACTATGCAGCCATCAAAAGAAATGAAATCTTGCCCTTTGCGATGACGTGGATGGAACTAGAGGGTATTATGCTTAGCGAAATGAGTCAGTCAGAGAAAGACAACTATCATATGATTTTCTTGATATGAGGAAGTGGAGATGCAATGTGGGGGGCTGGGGGGTAAGAAAAGAAAAAATGAAAGAAGGTGGGATTGGGAGGGAGAAAAACCATAAAAGACTCAATCTCAAAAAACAGACTGAGGGTTGCAGGGGGAGGGGGGAGGGGAGACGGTGGTGGGGATATGGACATTGGGGAGGGTATGTGCTATGATGAGTGCTGTGAAATGTGTAAACTTGGCGATTCACAGACCTGTACCCCTGGGGATAAAAATACATTATATGTTTATTTTTAAAAATTAATTAATTAAAAAAGAAAAAAAAACTCATCCTGCTTTTTCAAAATACATTTTAGAGCAGAGACTGACAAACCATGGCCTCCAAGCCAAATCTAACCCACCAAATATTTTGTGAATAAAATGTTATTAGAACACACCATACTCATTTGTTTACATAAGCCATATGCTTGGCTTTTTCTACTCTTCAAAAGCAGAGTTGAGTAGTTTTATGACACAGAAACTATAGTACCCACAGAGCCTAAAATATATCCCATCTGGCCTTTTATAGAAAAAAAAAAAAAAAAGTTTGCTGACTTCTGCTTATGAAACAAGTTTTTAAAATGTTAAACTATAAGAATTTTTGATAGAGGCTTAAACATACAGCAAATATTAGGATTTCAGTGGCAATGCCCTATGAATGTAGAAAAAACTGTATCAGACATCCTGTGATCTATTGCTGTTGTACATCCAAATAAATGATCCTTTTCCTTCACTCATGTCTGTCCAGCCATCGGGTGACAATGATTTAACTTCCATAAAGTTCCACCCACAGGGTAGAAACTGTTCATTGTACAGTTATGGCTATTTCAGTCTTCCTTACAGTTAAAATTTTCACAGTAAATTTCTTAACAGGCATCCTGGTGATACATTTTTTAAAAGAGAATCTTGAAGGAAACAAAATCTGAGTATCATTTTTATGTTGCATACATGATTTCCAATAATTATAAGCAAAACAAATTGAACTTTATTATGGAACATGAAAAGTGTGAGACAAGGCAGTTAGTAGTGGTTGCCAGAGCAGAAAAAGTGAACTGATTGGAGAAAGTGGAAAAAATGAAGAAGGAAACTAGCATTTAATGATTGCCTGCTCTGTGTCAGGCACTTTTTATGGCATGTAATTTATTTTTCACAGTTGCTTAGCAATAGAAGACATTTTCTTTCTTTTTCTGAAAATAAGAAAACTGAGATTCATGAACATTAAGTTACATGTCACAATGGTAAGCATTGAGCTGGGCCATGTGAGAACAAAGCTCTACTTTCTCCATGTCTGTAATCTGAGAGAATCAGTGCTCAATTCTCTTCACCTTTGATTTTAAGTCTGAGCTATGGGTAAGGACAAAGAAAAAGAAAAAAAAATATGCAAAGAAACCAAAAATAGGCAGATTAAATGTTTGTCCTTTTTGAACAAATATCACACCTTCCAGGAAGCTGTTTTTAGATCTCATTAAACAACAGAGGTTTCAATGACACCTAATTTTGCTAAGTATGTAATACACAGAGGTGGCGGCTGTTCCACGTACTGAAAACAACAAATGACAAACACAACAGTAGTGTAATAGTTACATTTAAGAACTTAGCGTGTACCATCTTTTAAAAATAAATAATTAAGCATTAGTATTAGGCACTTGCTTAGTGCAATGTTTTATGGACCTAATATTCATTTAATCCTGCAAATGACAATGAAACAATATCTACTAATATCCTCAGTTTACAGATAAGAAAATAGTCTGTGAGAAAAGCGAGTGACTTGTGTATGGTGGAAAGTGCTTGGTAAGCAGGTAATAAGAGGCTAAATTGTGTGCCTTTGTCTCTGAAACACTCTATTACACTGCTTTACCTGTGAAGGCTTTTCAAGTAATGTATACATTTATTTTAAAAAATATATTCAGTGTAAACTGTGCACCACTAGGAAAACAGTATGGAAAATTAAAAATAGAACCACCATATGACCCAGTAATTGCACTACTAGGTATTAAACACAAAAATACAATAAACACCAATTCAAAAAGATATATGCACCTCTATGTTTATTTCATCACTGTTTATAAAAGCCAAAGTATGGAAGCAGCCCAAGTGTCCACTGATAGATGAATGGATAAAGAAGATGTGGTATATACATATACAATATAATATTCAGCCATAAAAAAGAAAGAAATCTTGCCATTTGCAACAACATGGATGGATCTAAAGGGTATAATGCTAAGGGAAATAAGTCAGAGAAAATACCATATAATTTCACTCTTATGTCGAATTTAAGAAAAAAAAAACAAAGAAAAAAACTAAAAACCAAAAAACAGACTCCTAACTATAGGGAAGAAACTTGTGGTTACCAGAGGGGAGGGGTTTGGGGGAATGGGTGAAATACGTGAAGGGGATTAAGAGTATACTTATGGTGATGAGTACTGAGTAACGTATAGAATTGTTGAATCACTATATTGTATATCTGAAATTAATACTGAATGTTAACTATACTGGATTTAAAATTATATAATATGTACTCGGTTTCTACTTTGGGCTATGGGTTCCATTGATAATAGAGATATAATAGTGAGAATAAACAATTCTAAATTCTTGCCTTCAAGAAGTTCAATAATGTATTTAGGATCTGGTAGACAGGATAGGGGGGTATTCAGAGAGAGAACTTCATTTATTCCTGAAATAATATATACATACATACATATGGATCACATATATGTATGCACATACAACATATATATTAAAATATATTTTATATTACTATTGCATAAATAAATACATAAGTAACATCTTTACAATTCAAAAGAAAAGGGAGGAAAGCCACAGCTAAGGCAATTTAAATATTCAAATAGAAGCTAATTTTAAAACACTGAAAAATGAAATCATTCAATGTACAGAAGCCAAACTACATGGAAGAAAATATTGATAATTATAGGGTTTTGCCCCCATTTTTCTCTTGCAGGTTTTCCAAAAAGTGTAATTTGAGTATTTGGGTCATTAGAAGAATAGCAACTGGCATATCCCCTTAAGTGGTCATGTCTCTAAATTAGATCTTGTAAGAGATAACAAGTAAAATGTCTTTAAAGTATAATGGACACTGGAAACATTATCTTTGACTTCAAATAGTTTCAACTGTACCAGACGTTCACATTTTCTAGTTTATTTTCTCACTAGATCACCAAAACTCTTTGAAATCATCACTAAAAATTCCTTCCACTCATCTGTCTCCTTTTTATTAGGCCACTAAGTCATTAGTTAAAATGAGTTTCGGAAGATTTTTATGGTCATTTAGAGGTAAAATCAAGATCTAAATTCTATATTAGTGAGATGCATATGTGCTTCTGCTATGTGTGAATATTGGAAAATTTTAATACTGTAATTACAATGTAAGTTGCTTATTCAAATAAAAAAAGAATAGCTAGCAACTAACAAAATTCTAAACATGAAAACTCGTTTTTCATAATTAGAGTCAATGCTATAAAATCAACCCCATTTTTTCTGCAATGAATTGCATGTCCCCAAAATATATGTAAAAGTCCTAACCCCTGGTACCTGTGACTATAACCCTATTTGGAAGCAGTATCTTTGCAGATGTAATTAAGATGAAGTTATACTGGAATAGGATGTACCCTTAAGCCAGTATGACAGGTGTCATTACAAAAACAGGAGAGAGACACAAAGACAGACATGCACACAGAAAAGAATGCTGTATGAAGACAAAGACACACACAGCAGAGAGGCTGTGTGGTCATGAAGGCAGACTAGAGTTACACAGGCACAAGTCAAGAACACCAAAGATTGCTGTCAATCACCAAAAGCTAACTGAGAACATGGCTCTGCAAACTTGATCTCAGAGTTCTGTTTCCAGTCATGTAAATGACAAATTTTTGTTGATTTACAGCATTCAGTTTGGGGTTGTTTCGTACAAAAGCCTACAAAAGTAATACATATGGCTTTCTTGGTTCAGTGTTCAGAACTATTCTTGTTTGCTAAGCATCTTCATCACTGATTCTTACCTGTGAAAGTATAGAACGTTTTGCTCACTAATGTAATTTTCTAACAAAAATTTATTTTTTAATGATGTATCTTTGTTTGGGACTACATTTTTCAAATTTGTCTGCTCACTCTGTTGCCTCGTCTTAGAGTTTACATGGTTCATAAAGCTTCCAACTTTTCCACAAAGTGTCTGTGACATCATTGGGTTTATTCTTCTTTTCATTTTTCTTAGAACTATCACTTAAATACAGTGGTTTTGCTGTTACTGATATCAATAAATTAGCCATCCCCAAATGTTCTATTCCCCACATTCAAAAGATTTAGAAAATGAAATAATCAAAGCTGAAAATTCTCTGATAAGTAAGTTCTTACTTGGTGCTGCTCTTAAAGGGAAAGTTCTTGGCATACAGAGAATAAACATTAGAGAATAAATTCCAGAAGAGAGTTTTCCATTCCTAATTAATATTTTTAATATTTTAAAATAATATACACTCATAAAAGTACAATTGCATATACATATTAACAAATAATTTAAAATCTAGTATCTATGTAAGTAACACTCAGATTAAAAAACTGACATAATTCCATATGTGCCAATAAGCATCTCTTGGCTACTGCAACCTACTTCCACTCTCTTATTAATTACTAGCCTGAAATTAAAAAATATTGTCCAGTATAGTCAATATACAGTGTTACATTAGTTTCACGTATACAACATAGTGATTCAACAATTATACACCTTATTCAGTGCTCACACTATAAGTGTACTCTTAATCCTGTAATACCTATAATACCCATCTCCTCACCCACCTCCCCTTTGGCAACCATCAGTTTGTTCTCTATAGTTAAGAGAATATTTTTTGTTTTCTCTTTTTTTAAAATTCCATGTAAGAGTGCAATCGTATGGTATTTGTTTTCTTTGACTTATTTCACTCAGCATTATACCCTCTAGATCCATCCAGGTTTTTGCAAATGGCAAGATTTCATTCTCTTTTATGGATGAGGAATATTCCATTTTGTGTATGTGTATATATATAGACACACAGGAAAACACACACACACACACACACACACACACATTTACTTCATCCATTCATCCACTGATGGACATAGGTTGCTTCCATACTTTAGCTACTGTAAATAATGCTTCAATAAACATAGGGGTGCTTATATCTTTTCAGATTAGTGTTTTCACATACTTTGGGTAAATACCCAGTAGTGGAATTACTGGAGCATATGGCAGTTGCATTTTTTTTTTTTTTTTGAGGAATCTCTATATCTTTGCCACAGTGGCCCTATCAGTTTATACACCCACCAACAGTGCACATCCTTGCCACACTTTCTCCATATCTTTGTCAACATTTGTTGTTTTTTTTTTTTCTGTGTCTTTGACATTAGTCATTCTGACAGGTGTGAAGCAGTATTTCACTGTCTTTGATTTGCATTTTCTGATGATGAACGATGTTAAGCATCTTTTCATCATGTCTCTGTTGGCCATCTGTAGGTCTTCTCTGGAGAAAAATGTGTTCATGTCTTTTGGCCCTCTTTAATTGGACTATTTGGTCTTTTGGATGTTGAGTTGGATTAGTGCTTTACATATTTTGGATACTAACCCTTTATCTGACATGTCATTTGCAAATATGTTCTCCCAGTCAACAGGCTGTCTTTTAGTTTTGTGGATTATTTCCTTTATTGTGCAGAAGCTTTTTATTTAGATGTAGGATAAACAGTTTTTGTTTTAGTTTCCCTTATTTCAGGAGACATATTTATAAAGATGGTGCTACAACTGATGTCAAAGAAATTACTGCTTGTACTCTCTTAGATTTTTATGGTTTTAGTTTTCCCATTTAGGTCCTTAATGCATTTTGAGTTTATTTTTGTGCATGGTGTAAGAAAGTAGTCCAGTTTCCTTTTTCTGCATGTGACTGTCCAGTTTTCCAAACACACTTGTTGAAGAGACTGTCCTGTTGTATATTCTTGCCTCCTTTATAAAAGGTTAAGTAACCATATTATCTTTGGTTTATGTCTGAGCTCTCTATTCTGTTCCATTAACTTGTGTGTCCGTTTTGTGCCAATACCATTGTGTTTAAATTACTAATGCTTTGTAGTATATCTTGAAATCTGGAATTAGGACACCCTGGTTTTGTTCTTCTTTGTCGAGACTGCTTTGGCTATTCAGGGCCTTTTGTGGTTCCATAGATATTTTAGGATCATTTGCTTCAGTTTTTTGAAAAATGCTGTTGGCTGTATATTGCTTTGGGGAGGATGGTCATTTTAATAATATTTGTTTTTCCAATCCATGAGCATGGGATATCTTTCCATTTGTTTGTGTCATCTTTAATTTCTTTCATCAGTGTTTCACAGTTTTCAGAGTACAGGTCTTTCACCTCCTTGATTAAGTTTATTCCTAAGTATTTTATTCTTTTTGGTACAACTGTAAATGACAGTTTTCTTAATTTTTCTTTCTCATGCTTCATAATTATTTCATAGAAATGCAACAGACTTCTGTATATTCATTTTTGTATCCTGCAGGGTTTTTTGTTTTGTTTTGTTTTGTTTTGTTTTTTTGACAGACAGAGATCACAAGTAGGCAGAGAGGCAGTCAGAGAGAAGAAGAAGCAGGCTCCCTGCTGAGCAGAGAGCCCCATGCGGGGCTCTATCCCAGGACCCTGGGATCATGACCTGAGCCGAAGGCAGAGGCTTTAACCCACTGAGCCACCCTGGCACCCCTCCTGCAGCTTTTTTGAATTCATTTATCAGTTATAGCAGTTTTTTGGTGGAGTCTTTAGGATTTTCTATATATAGTATCATATCATCTGTAAATAAAATTTTACTTCTTCCTTACTGATTTGGATACTTATTTTTTCTTTTCTGATTATTGTAATTGCTAGCCTGAATTTTAAAATGATAATTCCTTTGCCCTCCTTATAATTACATCACCTATATATGTATCACGGGGCAGCACCATTTATTTTATAGCAGATTGCCTCTCTCAATGATTATGTAACATTTTTTCTTCTCCTAGCTGCTCTTCTACAGTACAATTTTTACTACTCTATTATCAAAGGCAATAGCTAATTCCCCTCCTGTAAATGTGGGCTAGCCTTCCTAGTTCATATGTAATCAAATGATGCTATGTTTATTTCCCAGGGTTTTTTGAGAAGTCTTGTAGCTTCAGCTTGGTCATTTTATGTATTTTATTTTTTTTAAAGATTTTATTTATTTATTTGACAGACAGAGATCACAAGAAGGCAGAGAGGCAGGCAGACAGGGGGAAGCAGGCTCCATGCTTGAGCAGAGAGCCTGATGTGGGGCTCAATCCCAGGACCCTGAGACCATGACCTGAGCCAAAGGTAGACACTTAACCCACTGAGCCACCCAGGCGCCCCCAGCTTGGTCATTTTAAACATGTTTCCAAATATACCCCCTTGCAAGACTTCCTCTCATAACCCAGCACATTTTGAGAAGCCTAAAGCAGACGAAAAGGGCAAGTGTTTTGCTACAAATGAGCTCAGCCTTCAAGTATGCTGACCACCTGTATGCCCAAGAGGTCCTGGTGTTGATACAGAGTCCTGCATCTTGGGAATCCCCTCAGATCCAGGCAATCTAGAAGAGATGGTCAATTTATTTTAGACTCATCCCAGCCCAGACATCAAAAACTGAGTGAATAATCCTCTAGATTATTATAGATGCAATCATCTAAATTACCCACAACTCTTCAAACCTTCTCAGCTGAAGCCTCAGACATAGTGAAGCAGAAAAAAATTCATCCTCCCACACTCCTTCTGAATTACTGACTTACAGAATTTATGGGAATAATACAGCAGTTTTTTTTTTTTTCTAATGTCACTGAGTTAGGAGTACTCTGTTACACAATAATACATAAGAAAAATATTTTAAACGGTCCTTAACATTTTTATAAGTAACATGATTTGTATTATTTTGCCCTAACTTTTTTCTTGCAGAGAAAGTAATTTTAAGTTTGAAGATAAAAAACAGAAATTTAAGAAAATTTTAAGAAATATACATATATATGATACTAAATAAAGACAGAAGAGTTACTTATTCAAGAAGACATAAATACCCTAAATGTTTATGCACTCAACAACTGTCTAAATGAAAGAGGCTAAAATCCATTAGAACTGAAAGAAATAGACATATCCAAAATATACTTGGAGAATTCAACACCTCTTTCTCTTTCAGTAATTAAATACCCAACAGGAAGAAAATCAGTGACATAGTTGAACTATGTTATATATAGCATAATTTATAGCTTAGTTATACATAGCATAACTGATAAACTGGATCAAATTAACATATATAGAATGTTCTATTCAACAACAAAGCAATGCACATTTTTCAAGTTCACATGAACATTTACCAAGATAGATCACATGTTGTATCATAAAAATCAACAAGTTTGAAAGAATAGAAACCATACAAAATATGCTCCCAATTAACAATGAAGTTAAACAAAAACTCAGTAATATAAAAACTCTGGAACCCTGATATCTGGAGATTAAGTGAAACACTTATAAATAACAAATGGATTTAATAAGAAGTATCAGAAGAAATTTTAAAATATTTTAAGTAAATGAAAATTTAAAACATCACAATATTTATAAGATGCAAGGAAAACAGTGATAAAATGAAATTTTATAGTAATAAATGTATGTATTATAAAGGAAGGATCTAAAACAAAAATATTGTTTCAGTCACTGTACACCACATAAATAAAAAGTTGGGCCTAAAGCTAGCAGAAAAAGTGAAACAATAAAATATAAAGCAGAAATTGATGAAACTGAAAACAGTCAATTAAAGGAGAAAATTAACAAAACCAAATGCTAGGTTTTTGGGGTTTTGTTTGTTTGCTTGTTTGTTTAATAGTAATAAAATAATAAACTCCCCAGTCAGGCTAAACAAGAAATGGAGAAGAATTACCAATATAGTAAAGAAAAGTCTTCATGACTGATTCCACGTATATTAAAATTGTACTAACAGAACGGTACAAATAACTTTAAGCCCACAATTTTCATAACTTAGATGACATAGTTCAATTACCTGACAAGCTATCAAAAATCACATAAGGAGTAATAGATAATCTGAGTAAGTTTATATATTTTAAGTAAATGAAATCAATAATAAATAACATTCTGAAAAAAAAAATCATCAAGCCCAGATGATTTTAAGTAGTGAATTCTCTCAACCATTTAAAGACATTATAGAAAGTTTCCATATTCTCTTCTAGAAAACAGAGGAATACTGCCCAATTCATTCAATGAGTCCAGCATTATCTAATTATTAAAACCAGATAAAGATATTAGAAGAAAGAAGAAGAACTGGCCAATATCCTTCATAAATACAGATAAAAATAATCTCAACTAAATAGCAGGAAACCAAAATCCACTCTTTAAAAACAATAATTATACATACTGGCAAATGGGAATTATTCTAGGTTTGCTAGAGTATACTACATCATTTAAAAGTCAATGTACTGGGGCACCTGGGTGGCTCAGTGGGTTAAAGCCTCTGCCTTCGGCTCAGGTCATGGTCTCAGGGCCCTGGGATCAAGCCCGGCATTGGGCTCTCTGCTCAGCAGGGAGCCTGCTTCCTCCTCTCTCTCTGCCTGTCTCTCTGCCTACTTGTGATCTCTGTCTGTCAAATAAATAAATAAAATCTTAAAAAAAAAAAGTCAATGTACTACAGCATGTGGACAGATCACAGAAGAAATAAGTGTATGATCATATTAACCGAAGCATAAAGAACACCTGACAAAATCCATCACCTATTTATGTCCAAAAACTCTTAGCAATGTATGCATAGAGCCTAAAATTCACAAATTGATAAATAACATCTATGAAAAACCTATCGCTAATTTCATATTTAATTGTTAATAAAGGGACATTTTACCCCCACGTTCGAGAACAAGACAAGCATGTGTTCCCTCACCACCCTTTCCCATACTACACTGGATTTGTTGACTAAAGCAATCATACAAGAAATGAAAGGTATGTATACTGGAAAAATAAATAAAACTGATTTTATTCACAGAAGAAAGTATTATCTAAGTAAAAAATTCTAAGAATCAACATGAATAACAAACAACCTCTTAAAACCAGTAAGTGAATATAGCAATACAGGATGCAAGAGTAATATAAAAAAATCAATTGCTTTCCTATATATCAGTAATGAAAAATTGAAGGAAAAAAAAGCACATAAACAATGCCATTTACAATGGTTTTAAAAACAAGGATAAAATTAGGGATGAATCTATCAAAATATGTAGAGAAACCTATGCAAAAAGCCACAAATGCTTATTTAGAAAAATTGTGGCAGGATTTTTAATTAATAAATCTATATTTTACAGCAAGTCTAGGTTTAGAAAATATTTTAGAAGGAAATACAAAGTTCTCATATATACCCTCAAACCCAAAGAGTCTGCTATTATTAACATCTTGCAGTAGTATGGTATATTACAATTAATGCACCAACATCAATATATTATTATTAACTAACAGTCACAGTTTACATTTAAATTTACTCTGAGCTGTACATTCTGTGTGTTTGAGAAATGTATAATGACACGTGTTCACCATTACAGGTTCAGAGAACAGTTTCACTGCCCTAAGCATCCTCTCTATTCCAAGTATTCATCCCTTCTTTCCTCTGTTGTGTGTGTGTGTGTGTTTTTTTTAAAGATTTTATTTATTTATTTGACAGACAGAAATCACAAGCAGGCCAAGGAGGGTGGGTAAGCAGGCTCGCCACTGAGCAGAGAGCCCAATGTGGGGCTCAATCCCAGGATCCTGGTATCATGACCTGAGCCGAAGGCAGACAGGCTTTAACCCACTGAGCCACCCAGGTGCCCCTTCTTTCCTCTTTTTAAACCCTAGGCAACTAATGATATGTTTACTCTCTCCTTAGCTTTGCCTCTTCTAGAATGTCAAATAGCTATAATCATACAATATGTAAACTTCCAAAATTGGCTCTTTAACGTAGCAATATACAATTTAAGTTACTGTTGAAGGTACAATTTAAGGTACTGTTGAAATGAAGATTTTTTACATATTCTGCACTGTACTCTTATCAGGCATATGATTCAGAATATTTTCTCTCATTGCGTGGGTTTCACTCTCTTGACTACACACTTTACAGCTCAAAAGTTTTTAACTTTGATCAGGTCCAATTTATGATTATATGTGTATATATTTTCCCCCTTGATTGTTTGTGTTTTAGGTGCCATATCCATAAAACTGTTGCTTAATACAAGGTCACAAGGATTTATACCTATGTTTTCCCTCATGAAAGCTTTATGGTTTTAGCTCTTGTATTTAGATCACTGATCCACTTTTACTTAATTTTTGACCATGGTTATAGACAAAGGCCCAGACCAATTCTTTTGCATGTGGATATTGAGTTGACCAACCATCATTTGCTGAAAAAAACTGTTTTTTTTCACTAATGAATTGTCCTGGTCCTCTTGTTAAAAACATCAATCCACCATACAAGTATAGGTTTATTTGTATATCCTCAATTCATTAATCTATGCCCTTAATTTCTATGTCAGTGTTGATTACCAGAGTTCTGGTATGCTTTAAATTTTATAAGTGTGAGGTGCCCAATTTTGTTCTTTTCCATATTTGTTTTCACTATTCCAGGCTTTGCATTTCCATATTAGTTTTAGGACCAGCTTGTCTATTTCTGCAAGGAGTCAGTTAAAAACTTGAAATATAGCACAATTTGGAGAGCACTAGCAATAACAAACCTTCCATCTCATAAACAAAGGAAACCTTCCCATTTATTTAGATCCTTTTTTATCCCATTTATCTATATCTTTAATTTTTTTCAACAATGTTTTTATGTAGCTAAAGTGTCTGTCTTTACTTTTTCTAATTCATTTCTAAGTATTTTTTTTAACAGAATTGATTCCTTAAGTTCATTTTCCAACTGTTAGTATATAAAAATACAGCAGATTTTTCTATGTTGGCCTTGTATCCTACAATTTTGCTGAATTTCTTCATTAGCTCTAACAACTTCTTATTCTTTGGTTGGTCTCTGTACAAAATCATTTTCAGTGCAAAAAGGTTTACTACTACTTTTTCAATGTGGATGCCCTTTATTTTATTGCCTAATTTACCTGACTACAATCTGTAGTGCAATGTTACATAGCAGCAGCAAGCACAGGTCTCTTTGTCTTCTCCCTGATCTTTTACTATTTCCATATTAAGCTTGTTCTTAGAAGCTGTGGATTTTTCATAGATGACCTTTCCCAGATTGTAGTTATTCTCTTTCTATTCCTGTTTTATTTTTTATTATGCAAGGGTGTTAGGTCAAATGCTTCTTTTGTCTCTACTGAGATAATTATGAGTTACTCTCCTCTTTATTCTATTAATATGATATATTGATTTTAGTATGTTGAATCAGCCTTGAATTCCTGGGATAGATTCCACTCAGTCATGGAACATGATCCTTTTACTGTGATACTGGATTCAGTAATTCCAATGTCTAGGATTCCTTAGGAATGATTTCTGTCTAACTCTTTTATATCTTTTCAATGGGTCATACTTTTCGGAAGTCCTAAAAATTTTCCCTTTTATACATTTTCCTTTTTATACTTTTCTATGAGACATTTAAATATAGCTTTAAACATACTGGTGTTACATTAACCAGCTTACAGGCACCTATTTATTTAAAAAGACCATCTATTTTCCCCTCTCTGCAGTGTCACTTCATTCATCTGTCAACAGTTTATACATACTTGTGTGTATATATCTAGGTTCTTCACTCTATTTTATTGATGTATTTATAAAACTTCACTACTACTATATCAGTTTTTACAACTTTTCTAAATGGTGGATACTTTATACTATTAGTATAATAATGTTTTGGCTACTCTTAATCCCAAGCATTTTTCAAAAACTTTTGAATTGAAATTATGTATGCTATATACCTAAACTTACTGAAGAAGACAATTTCTGAGGGCATTCTTGGAAAATGAAATTTCTGGTGCATTACATGTCTATTTATCGGCTTTCCTTAATGCCTATCAGTGAATGTTTCTAAAGTTCCACAAATAGATCTTGTATTTATTAGTTTCCAAGCCAACTGACAACTTTTCATTTTATTGTAAATTTTTCTCCTGTCTATTGGTGGCATATAGAACTACAATTGATTTTTGGATATTGACTAAATATCCAGAAACTGTGCCAAAACATCTAATACATTATTTAACAAGAGTTTTAAAAGCTTTCTATGTATAGAGTGCTATCAAATAAATTGATATAAAATTCTTTTTCAATACATATATAGCACTATTACCTTAATTATATTATCAAATATTAGCAGACACTTCAGGCATCTTTAACTATTTCTTTTTTTAATTTCGGAAGGAGAGAATTCAGATCTTTAACATATTTCCTGTAGGAATTTATTGGTTGTTGATATTTTAAAAAACACTCTCTTCTTCACCTAATAAGATATTTAATCACAAATAAATATTGAAATGTGTGAAAATTTTTTTGCAGCAATATAAATGATCAAATACATTCTTCCAGTTTTATTATTAATATGGTAAATTATGCAGATATATTTGCTAATGTTACATAGCCTATCTATTGCAATAAACTCAAATGTCCATAACTTATTATTCATTTTATATAATGCTATAATGCAATTTCTTTGAAGTTTTGTTCAGAATGTGACATTCACCCACAGTTTTCCTTTCTCTTTATGTCCATTTCAGATTTTGTTATCAGCCTCATAGCATAAATTGGGACATATTACTTCCTCCTCTATACTCTACCTAATTTTGTGTAAGGCTAAACCTAAATAAAAACAAAATTGAAATTTTGGTGTAATTTGCTAGTGAAACCAACCAGGCCTGAAGTCTGTTTATGTCTTTCAGTGTGTGTCTGTGTGTGTCTCTGTGTGTGTACACCTGTGTGCATTATTTTTTAGGGAGAGGGAACCTCTTAAAAGTTCATTTATTGGGAAGTCTGGGTATCTCAGTGGGTTAAAGCCTCTGCCTTCAGCTCAGGTCATGATCCCAGGGTCCTGGGATTGAGCCCACATCGGGCTCTCTGCTCAGCGGGGAGCCTGCTTCCCCCTCTCTCTCTGCCTGCCTCTCTACCTACTTGTGATCTGTGTCTGTCAAATAAATAAAATCTTCTTTAAAAAGTTAATTTATTATCTTTAAGGTTATAGAATTATTCTGGTTTTGTTTATTGTTGAGTAAAGGAAAATATTCATTTCAACTAATCTTTCAATGTTGGTGTAAAATTTTCCATACTGTCCCAATAAAATCTTGTTACTACATGAACTACTTATTTTGAAGTATCTTTTCTATTTCTGACATATATTGCCTTTTTTTATTGTTTTCTTATTGCTTAGGAATTTTTCAATTGATTTATATTTGGCTCTATTAAGTGTATTACAGGTTTACTTTCTACTTTGTTAATTTCTGCTTTAATCTTTATTTTTCCATTCTTATATATTCTTTGGATTATTTTTCTAACCACTCTTGAAAAGGCTATTTTATCATCTTCAGAAATAGTTTGTTTTGTTTTGTTTCTGAATCATATGGATATATGTCAGCTGCTAATACAGTGTCCTTTAAATCTGAATAACTTACTTTGTAAGCCTTAAAAAAATTTTTCCTATATAACAATATGACTATCAAAAACACTAAAACTTCAGTAATGCATGAAATTCCTATCATCTATGGTCCTCATTCAAGTTTCACATGTTGTCTTAATCATGCACATTGTAGCAAAAGCATCCAGTTACAATCATTTATAACATGTCTCTTTAGTCTTCTTCCATCTAAAATAGTTTCTCAGTGCTCCTTTACATGCTGCTGCTTAAGACTCTAATTCAATTATCATGGATACTGCTTCTCAATTGTGTTCTTCTTATGATTCATCATGATTATGTTATGCTATACATTTTTTCACAAGGATGTCCTAGAAGTGAGTGTATTCTCATTGCATCCAATCAGGTGTCATAATAGTTTTGATTTGTCCCACAACTGGTGATGTTGACATTTTTATCCTTACATACACAGTGTTTTCCAAGTTTTTTCTCTGTAAGGTTATTCATTTCTTTTTGTTTTCCAGGTTTGGCTGGTAGTGATAGTAAGGGACAATCCTATTTCCATTCATTAGCACCAGACCTGTGTATCCTAGCTACTGAGTGTATAACACTTCATATTAGCCATTGGCTTAATGCCTCATGAAGAAGCAATATGAAAGCCGAAATCTGTGGATTCGACTTAGAAAAGCTTTTAACAGATCATTCCTCTTTTAAGACTCACTGTCTCTGTAAGTCACAAGACCAGTGGGTCACAAAGTTATAAGCCTATTATTTATCTTTTTTTAAAAAAATAAATCCTTTAGTCTGAGGCAAATAATTGGAAACATCCTATCAACAGACAATCACTGCCCTTGGATAAGACTGCACTGGCACCTGCAACTGGAAAGGTATGCCCATTTCCAGAATAGGCCCTATGGAAAAAGGAGATCTGATGTGATCAAGCTGTCTTTCAATACATACTTAACTAATAAATGTTAGAGGCTATATTCAGGCAGGTATAGGTTTTTGTTATGTGAGATGTGGTATTCAGTCATTCTACTGTGCTCATGTATAACATCCATTCCTCCAACCATGTCTAGTTTGACCAAGAGGGAAAAGCTAGATAGGTATTAACATGAGATGAAGAGAAAAACATTTTGCAAGCTTTTAGTATATACTCTGAATCAATCTATACTTCTCTAGACTTATTTATTCCTAACACTTTTCTTTACAAGGTTATGATCAGCTAGTCCAAATATTTCCATTTTCCTGGAATATATATTGGTATTCCAGGCCATATTTCCTATAAAAAAGAAAAGAAAAAAGCAAAAAATGAAGTGAAAATGCCAGTAGGAGCGCCCAGTGTGACAACTAAAAATGTGTCTAGATATTGCCAAATGTCCTTGGAAAAAGTAAAACCATTCTTTGCTAAAAGTTATTCTTCTAGGGAAAAAAAAATCATCTACTAGTCTGCTGCTTTACAAGGTATCTTTTAATTTTATTCTGCATAAAATTGTAGGTATGGAAATACTATGAAACATGATCTGCCTAATAAAAACAATAGCACTAATCTTTAATGTTATGCAAATGATGTATCTAAGGTCCAAAGTTATTAACCAGGGATGGGGAATAGTTAATGGGGAATGAGTAGGTAATAACTTGGCAGTCATAATTACAATGATGCATTTTATTTGAATGAGGAAAAAAAATGAATAGTATATGTCTGAAAGGTTCAAAAAATTTTCTTATTTAACACTAAAACATTCACTTATTTAAATTAGGTACAAAATATGTAACAGCACTGAAATAAAAACAGTATTATCAAAATCCTCAAAACTGAGGACTCTGAATGAACATGTCATTCTAGTGAATGACAGTGAATGCTGATTACCCGCAGTTCAGTGCACACAGAAAAGCAAAAAACAAAAACAATTACAAAAACCAAAACAACAACCCTAAAAAAAAAATCTCCAGAAAGGAAAGTAAAGAAGCTGTTATCTAGAATCTAGCCACCAGCATTGTTACAGAAAAACAGTTGCAAAAGAATTCATTCTTTTCATGAAAAATGGCAATACTGCTTCTTTCTAATGAGGAGATAACTATTTCAACTAATGACAAGTTACAGAAGAATTAATAAAATGCAACTTACATCAAAGTGAAGTATGAGCATGTCACTTGTTTTATGATCTAACAGAATGTTCCATGTGAACTTGGCAAGACTGTGCATGATGCTCTTGTTAGGTTAAAGGTCTGCTAGTTCCAGTTAGTCTGCATTAAAGAAACTGCATGAAAAATGTTGTTTAAGTTCTCTATTTCCTTGTTGATTTTCTGCCATTCTACTACTGAAGAGAAGGTCTTGAAGTCTCCAACTATTATTATAAAATCGTCTATTTCTTCCTCTAAGTCTGTTAGGTTTTGTTTCATACTTTTGGGGACTTTGTTGTTAGGTATGTATAGTTTTACAATTGTTAGAGCTGCCATGGTGGATTGGCACCTTTATCAGTATATAATGTTGCTCTTTGTTTCCTATAATAAATTTTAACTTAAACTCTATTGTCTGATATCTGTCCCGATGCTGCACCTCACTTTTGGTTAGTACTTGCATGTAATACCATTCCACTCTTTCACTTATGAACACTTGCCTTTCAATCTAAAGAAAAACTCTTATAGACAATACAGAGGATCATTTTTTTTTTAAACCATTTTGCCTATCCATGTCTTTTAATTAAAGCTTAACCCATTTACCTTTAATGTGATTACTAATAAAGATAACATGCTTCTGCCATTTTGCAATTTGTTTTTATCTTGTATGATTTTTGTTCCTCAATTACTCCACTGTTGTCTTCTTTTGTCTCTTTTTCTTAGTATACAATTCTCTTCTCATTTCATTTATTATATATATTTTTTAGTTTTCTCAGTGATAAATTAGAGGATTACAATTAATACTGTAATTTATATAGTAGTTTGAATTAACAGCAACTTAAGTGCCTGAGTACACAAACACCTGGTTTATATAACACTACCTTATATTGTTGTCATAAATTATCTTCATATACTGTCTGTTCATTAAGAATGATTTATAATTGGGGCGCCTGGGTGGCTCAGTGGGTTAAGCCTCTGCCTTCGCCTCAGGTCATGATCCCAGGGTCCCGGGATCGAGCACCGCATCAGACTCTCTGCTCAGCAGGGAGCCTGCTTCCCTTCCTCTCTCTCTGCCTGCCTCTCTGCCTGCTTGTGATCTCTGTCTGTCAAATAAATAAATAAAATCTTTAAAAAAAATAAAATAATTTTTTTTAAAAAGAATGATTTATAATTACTGTCTTATGTCTTTGTCAGGTGAATCATATAGGAAAAAAAAGGAGCTAAAATCTAAACACACAGCGGATTAACATTTACCTATGCAATTACCTTTAATGGTGTTTTCCCATTTTATAGCTCTGAGTTACAGACTAGTGTTCTTTATTTCAACCTGAAGGACTACCTTTGTCATTTCTCACAGGGCAGTTCTAACAACGGACAAGTTCTCTTTATCTAGAAATGTCTTAATTTAGGATACATTTTTAATGACAACCTTACTCGGATATAAAATCCTTTAAGCACTTTACAGATTTTATATATGTTAGCAATGCCTCTGGCCTAGATGTTTTATAAAAAGAAACTGGCTATTAATCTTGAGGATTCCCTGTACAGACTAGTTCCTTTTCCCTTGCTGCTTACAAGATTGTCTCTTTGTCTTTGAAATTCAGCAACTTAATTATATGTAGCTGCAGATCTCTGAGTTTATCCCCATTGGATTTTGTTTAGCTTCTTCAGCATATAGATTAATACATTTCAACATATTTGAGAGGGTTTTTTTTATTATTTCTTAAATATTATGTATCTATCTCTTTTTTCTCCTCCTGGAACCCTCATTATGAATGCATTGGTATTCATGGATGGCTCCATAGGTTTTCAGGTTCTGCTCATTTTTCTTCATTATTTTTTTCTCTTTACTCCTCAGACTGGAAAATTTCAGTTGATCTTTTTCAAACCCATTAATTCTTCCTCTGATTCCTCAAATTTGTACCCTCTTGAATTTTTCATTTCAAATATTATACTTCTACATACCAGAATTTCATTTTTATAATTCCTATTTTTTATTGATACTTTCTATTCAGAGAAACAACATTCACCTGTTCCTTTGGTTTTAAAGGTTTTATTGATTTATTTGCCAGAGAGAGAGAAAGAGAGAGAGAGAGAGAGAGAGAGAGAGCATGCACAAGCAAGGGGAGCATCAGGCAGAGGGAGAAGCAAATTTCCTGCTGTGCAGGGAGCCTGATGTGGAACTTGATCCCAGGACCCTGGGATCATGACCTGAGCCAAAGGCAGAAGCTTAACCAACTGAGCCACCCAGGCATCCTTCCTAGTTTCTTTTTGCTCTTTGTGCACAGGGGATTTCTTTAGCTCTCTAATCATACTTAAAACAGCTTATTTTAAATGTTTCTCTAATAAATTCAATACCTGGGCTTCTTCAAGGACTATTTTATTAAATAATTTTTTTCCTATATATAGGCTGAACTACCTCTCTTTTCTCTTTACATATCTTGTTTTTGTTGTAAACTGGACATTCTGAATATCACGATACAACAATCCTAAAAACCACAGTTTCCCTGGTCTCTCTGATTTGTTTATCTGGTTTTTGTATTTATATAGTATTTTGTTGTTGAACTAATTTTGAGAAGTCCACATTCCTTGTCATGTGTGGCTATAAATGTTCTTGTCAGTCAGACTAGTGGTTTGTGGTTTCAGTCAAACTAGTGATTCGACAGAGACCTCATCAAACATTTGGAACACCTCATCCCAACTCCCCTGATCCCCCAAGTAAAAACATTCTTGCATTCTTCAGATTGGCTTTGTACTGCTGCATTACTTCAGTGCTTTACCAAGCAGTTTGCTTCTCTGTCTAAACCTTCATTTCTTTCATAGGTGTGACCTGAAGAATGGCTACAGGTTGATAACGATCTCTCCTGAGCATGCATGCATCCATCCCTAGTGTGCATTTTGTCTCCAGATTCCCTGACAGGAGCTTTTTAAAAATCTCTTATTTCTCCAGTATCTTCTTCTCCAACTTCTTCCTTCCCAGGCTTCCATCTCTGTTTATTGTTGGTCTCAACTTGTCTCTTTTGCCCTGGGCTTTTAACCAATGATGTCTGAGAAGCCTCTGGGACATTTGAAACAAAAGAATAATCCTGAACTGATACTTCAGGGATCCAACAGAGTCAAAACACCCAAACACAACTTTTTAAGAATGAGATCACTATGTCTCCCCCTAGTACCAGCAACCTCTACCAGGAATGAAAGTCACATTCATTAAAGCTGCTACAGAGGTAAGGAATTAAAATAGTAAGAAAAAGTGCCATAGAGCTTTGTTGCAAAATTTAGGTTTTTCTTTCTCATTAAGTGTTCTCATTAAGTGTTGACTGTTCTAAATTTTTTTTGTTAGATTTCAGAGTTTCTAAAAAGTTTATTCTGACATTTTAAAAAAGATTTCATTTATTTATTTGACAGAGAGGGACAGGTCACAAGTAGGCAGAGAGGTAGGCAGAGAGAGAGGGGGAAGCAGGCTCCCTGTTGAACAGAGAGCCCAATGCAGGACTTGATCCCAGGACCCTGAGATCATGACCTGAGCCCAAGGCAGAGGCTTAATCCACTGAGCCATCAAGGCACCCCTATTCTGACATTTTCTTTGTAAGCTTATTTACTGCATTTCTGGAGTGACAGAGTTCTGGAGTTTCTTACTCTGTCATATTAATTGACAGGGCTCTAAACATTGTATTATAATGATAGATTTTTTTTTCATTAAAGAAAAAAAGTATTTAATCAGGGCATATAATTTCTCTTACATCATTCAGCAACTGTGACAGAAACAAAAAGATAATTATGTGGCATTGAATTCACCTTTTCTCGCTTTTTGATTGATTGCTTTATCACTAATGGGTTTTTTTTTTGAGGCATTCTAATACTCTTCATTATACTAATAAATTTTTGAATATTTAATTTCCAACAGTAACAGCACACAACTGACATAAAATTTTCCCCTCTTAAATATTTAACATTTTATAAAGACTGAAAAATTCAAGAAACATGGTATTTTAAAATTAAATAATTATGTTTCCTAATGCCAAATGAAAAAAATACAAATGTGAGGGTAATGCATAAACATTATTTTACTCTTATACTGAAAAACATTCACTATCTGTATAATCCTTTCCGGTTTTATAAAAGGAAAAAGGTATTTTATTAATGATATCTTAATCATACATATAAAATGGTTTAGTGCCATGACCTCTCAACCAATGATGTCTGTAGAAAGTATTGTAAAACCAACTCTAGAATCACTACAATAACTGCCTTCATTAATGTAGTTTCTAATTTGGAATTTTATTTTAAATCAGGAATCAGTTTGTCCTTTCATAACATAATCACCTATTCCTTCCATAAAATTAATTGAAAACTGAACACAATAGATTTTAATTGCACTATTATAATGATGGTTTACTAGGGGCTTATTATACACTGACAGATCCACAGACAAAAGGCTCACTAAGGGTCTCAAGTTATATTTTCTAAAGAAGAAGTACCTCCAGGGTGATATTCAAGATCTATAAAGAACCTCTCAAACTCAACACCCAAAAAACAATCAAGTAAAAAAAAAAAAAAGGGCAGAACACATGAACAGACACTTAGCCAAAGAAGACATACAAATGGCTAACAGACACATAAAAATATGTTTATCATCATTAGCCATCAGGGAGATTCAAATCAAAACCACACTGAGATACCACCTTTACACCAGTTAGAATGGCAAAAGTTAACAAAGCAGAAAACAACAAATGTTGGACAGAATGAAAAAACAAAAAGAAAAAAAGAAAAAAAACAAACAGAAATTAAAGGCATCCAAATCATCAAACAAATAGTCAAACTATCACTCTTTGCACATGATATGACACCAAATGTGGAAAACCCAAAAGACTCCACTCCAAATCTGCTAGAACTTATACAGCAATTCAGTAAAGTGTCAGGATATAAAATCAATGCACAGAAATCAGTTGCATTTCTTTACACCAACAACAAGACAGAAGAAAGAGAAATTAAGGAGTCAATCCCATTTACAATTGCACCCAAAACCATAAGATACCTAGGAATAAACTCAACCAAAGAGGAAAAGAATATATACTCAGAAAACTATAAAGTATCATGAAAGAAACTGAGGAAGACACAAAGAAATGGAAAAATATTCTATGCTCATGGATTGGAATAACAAATATTGTGAAAATGTCTGTGCTACCTATAGCAATCTACACGTTTAATGCAATCCCTATCAAAATCCCACCCATTTTTTTCAAAGAAATGGAACAAAGAATCCTAAAATTTATATGGAACCAGAAAAGACCTCGAATATTGAAAAAGGAATATTGAAAAAGAAAGCCAAAGTTGGTGGCATCACAATTTCGGACTTCAAGCTCTATTACAAAGCTGTCATCATCAAGACAGTATGGTATGGACACAAAAACAGACACATAGATCAATGGAACAGAATAGAGAGCCCAGAAATAGACCCTCAACTCTATGGTCAACTAATCTTCAATAAAGGAAGAAAGAATGTCCAATGGGAAAAAGACAGCCTCTTCAACAAATGGTGTTGGGAAAAATGGACAGCCACATGCAGAAAAATGAAATTGGACCATTTCCTTATACCACACACAAAAATAGACACAACATGGATGAAGGACTTCAATGTGAGAATGGAATCCATCAAAATCTTTTACCAGAACAGAGGCAGCAAGCTCTTTGACCTCAGCCACAGCAACTTCTTCCTAGGAACATCGCCAAAGGCAAGGGAAGCAAAGGCAAAAATGAACTATTGGGACTTCATCAAGATCAAAAGCTTCGGCACAGAAAAAGAAACAGTTAACCAAACCAAAAGACAACTGACAGAATGGGAGAAGATATTTGCAAACGACATATCAGATAAAGGGCTAGTATCCAAAATCTATAAAGAGCTTAGCAAACTCAACACCCAAAGAACAAATAATCCAATCAAGAAATAGGCAGAGGATATGAACAGACATTTCTGCAAAGAAGACATCCAGATGGCCAACAGACACATGAAAAAGTGCTCCACATCACTCGGCATCAGGGAAATACAAATCAAAACCACAATGAGATATCACCTCACACCAGTCAGAATGGCTAAAATTAACAAGTCAAGAAATGACAGATGCTGGCGAGGATGCGGAGAGAGGGGAACCTTCCTACACTGTTAGTGGGAATGCAAGCTGGTGCAACCACTCTGGAAAACAGTATGGAGGTTCCTCAAAAAACTGAAAATAGAGCTACCCTATGACCCAGCAATTACACTACTGGGTATATATCCTAAAGATACAAACGTGGTGCTCCGAAGGGGCACGTGTACCCGAATGTTTATAGCAGCAATGTCCACAATAGCCAAACTATGGAAAGAACCTAGATGTCCATCAACAGATGAGTGGATCAAGAAGAGGTGATATATATATACACAATGGAATACTATACAGCCATCAAAAGAAATGAAATCTTGCCATTTGCGATGACGTGGATGGAACTAGAGCGTATCATGCTTAGCGAAATAAGTCAAGCAGAGAAAGACAACTATCATATGATCTCCCTGATATGAGGAAGTGGTGATGCAACATGAAGGCTTAAGTGGGTAGAAGAAGAATGGGTGAAACAAGATGGGACTGGGAGGGAGACAAACCATAAGTGACTCTTGATCTCACAGAACAAACTGAGGGTTGCCGGGGGGAGGGGGTTTGGGAGAGGGGGGTGGGATTATGGACATTGGGGAGGGTATGTGATTTGGTGTGTGCTGTGAAGTGTGTAGACCTGGTGATTCGCGGACCTGTACCCCTGGGGATAAAAATATATGTTTATAAAAAATAAAAAATTTAATAAAAAAAAAAAAAACAATCATAGGCAAAAGAATGTTCTTTGCTTAAAGAAAAAATTCAGTCTGGCTGCCGATCGGTATGCACAACACTGTTACCACCAAAATTTTATTTTAGAACTTAATACCTTGTGTTTCTTTTCATGAGAGACAAAAGAATGTATGGTAAAGATCCTGGGGTTTGAAGACACAGGAGATCAAATTGTGACTCTGTCATTCTATTCCCTTCATCTTCCAACCCTTGATTCTTATAACTATTAGAGTGGAACTAAATGTATCTTCCTTGCACAGTTGATTTAAAGATATCTAAGGGAAATGCATAAAAAGTTTATGAATAAAATGTAACAAAGGAGAAGTTATTATCATAAAAATAGGGTTAAAGTGCCTAATTCAGTGAATCCCTACTACTGGTGAATCTGGGGGAAAAAAATGTCCAAATTGGCCAGATAAAGATATTCTTAATAAGGAAGTCTTTTATCACATTATATGATCATCATCTATCCCAACTATCCAGGCCTAATCAGACAAAACCACATGGAAAGTTAAAGTAGATTCAATGTAAAATTTTGGTTGGAATAACTCCTCTCTTATCAACAATATTTACTGTGGGTCATTGTTTCTGCATTGCGGTCTAATGGTCACAAAAGTAACAAAAGTTCATCTTCACCAACACTTGTTATTTCTGGTATTTTTTATTTTAGCCATTCTAATATGTACAAAATGATACCTCATTGTGGTTTTAATTTGCATTTCCCTCATGATGAGTGATGTTGAGTATCTTCTCATGTGTCTGTTGGCTGCCTTTCGAAAAAATATCTATTCAGGTTCTCTGCCCATTTTTAACTGGATTGTGTGTGTGTGTGTGTGTGTGTGTGTGTTGAATTATATAAGTTCCTTATTTAAAAATATCAATATTTTATATTCTTATAAATTATATAAAATAATAAATAGGGGCTCCTGGGTGGCTCACTGGGTTAAGCCTCTGCAGACTTCGGCTCAGGTCATGATCTCAGGGTTCTGGGATTGAGTCCCCAGCATTGGGCTCTCTGCTCAGCAGGGGGCCTGCTTCTCCCCTCTCTCTGCCTGCCTCTCTGCCTACTTGTGATCTCTCTCTCTCCGTCAAATAAATAAATAAAATCTTAAAAAAAGTTTTAAAATAATAAATATATATCCTATATTAGCCCTGTATTCAAATATATTATTTGCAAATATTTTCTCTTATTCAGGAGATTACCTTCCTTTTTTGTTGATGATTTCCTTCACTATGCAAAAGTTTTATATTTTGCTGTAGTCTCAATAACTTAATTTTGCTTTTGTTTCCTAGCAAGAGACATATCTAGAAAACATATTTTCATAGTCGATGTCAAAGAAATTAATGACTATATTTTCTTCTCAGAATTTTATGGGTTCATGTCTCACATTTAGGTCTTCAGACCATTTGAGTTTATATTTGTATGTTGTAAGAAAGTGATCTAATTTCATTCTTTTGCATGTGGGTTCCTCAAAACATTAAAAATAAAATTACAATATACTCCAATAATTCCTCTACTGAGTATTTACAAAAAAGAAAACTGAAACACTAATTCAGAAAGATACAGGCATCCCTATGTTTACTGCAGCATTATTTACAATAGCCAAGACATGGAAGCAACCCAAATATCCATCCATAGATGAATGCATAAATATGTGGTACATATATACAATGGAAATTACTCAGCTTGAAAAAAAAAAAAAAAAGAATGAATTCCTTCTACTTGCAACATGTTTAGACCAAGAGACTATTATGCTGAGCAAAATAAGTCAGTCAGAGAAAAGCAAATGTTGTAAGACTGCACTTGTATGTGGAATTTAAGAAATAAAACAAAGGTGGAAAACAAGAGACAAACAAACAAAAAACCAGACTCTTAAAATAAAGAACAGACTGGTGATTACCAAAGGGAAGGTGAGGAGGAAAGGATGGGTGAAATCAATAAAGAGGATTAAGAGTAAGAGTACACCTACTTATCTTGATGAACAGTGAAAAATGTATCGAACTGAGTCATTATATTGTATCCCTGAAACTAATATAACACTGTGTTTTAATTATATTTGAATTAAAAAAAACATAAAAAGTAACAAAAGTAATTGGAGAATTTTGAACTATAAAAATGGCAATTTCATATGGTTTGATCTAATACTTTACCTTCTTAATTGTAAAATCTTTTTAAAATTTCTTTGATAAAAGTACTTTTACATCTACTGTAGCTAATGTGCTAATCTTTGTATTACTTTTCTCTGTTACATCCTCACCAAATGGTCATCCATTCTAGACTTGAATACACAGAATGTGTTAAAGGCCCAGCTCTGTCCCCCTACAAGTTCGTATGTTGAAATTCTTGACACTCCAAATCTCAGAAAGTAACTGTAGCTGGAGATAGGACTTTTAGTGAGGTTATTAACATAACAGGAGGATTAAAATGAGCCCTCATACACTTTGCCTGATGTTCTTTCTAAAAGACAATTGGGTACACAGAAACCTCAAGGATGCCTGTGCAAAATAAAAAAAGAAAAAAGAAAGACCATGTGAAGACATAGCAAGAAGGCAGTCATCTGCAAGCCAATATGAACAGCCTAAAAAGAAATCAAACCTGTTGATGCCTTGATATTGGACTTGTGGCCTCCAGAACTGTGAGAAGATGTATTTGTTATTAAGCCACCCAGTCTGTGGTATTTTGTTATGTCAGCCCCAGTAAACTAATATAGTGCCAGAAACTCATAGTTGAGAAAACCAAATTAGGTTCATTAAGGGTCAGTTGGATTTTAAGCATAAAGCTTCATGAATCTTAAGGTTTAATTTTTGTTTTTGAGCTCTTAAATTCTGTTGTATTGTTAAACCATATCACAGAACCTCTGAATAAGCTCTGAATTTATTCAGCAATTACTGAGTGTCAGAATACACAATCAGACTCAAAAGATACAAGTAGGGTTCACTCTAATCTGCATTTCCTCAGTTTTATGGAAAAGAAAGGGCAAGAGAAGTGGCAAATAGTTTTTAATCTCATGGGGCTTCTGGCTAAGGGGTGAACTTCTTTTACCCCTTAGCATGAGTACGTAGGGCTGACATGGACACATTAAGGACCAATGCACAGGTAGGTCATCTTGACAAAGAGAGGCTACAGTCTCAGCTTTTCACCAAACTACACAGACCTATTAGTTTGTATGCAAATTTAATTTGTTAAATCCAAGTAAATTTTACAGATCAGAGGATTATACAGTAAAAGAGACACAAAATTCTACCTTAGTTTCACATGTCGTTTTTAAGAAGATAAACATTGAGAGTATTTACCACCAGGCCATTATCAGACCAATCTAGATGTTAACTCTCTGCTCCCAAGCCCATTAGAAAAGTTTGAAGACAATGCACAAAGAAATGAGGAGGTGTAATCCTGGGAAGCCTCCCAGACACTGTAGTGTTCCATTTATTCTAAACATGAATTCACCCTTTTTTACAGTCTTGCAGGCTCAAAGATTTAATTTGGCTATTCAATTTTGCTAGTTTCCCAAAGTTGGTAAGACTCTGGAATGTTAAATTGGGATAAGGATGTATGTAAGTAACATTTGCATAAAAATCAGAATTCATTAGAATACAATCAGCAATAAACCAACAGCAGGACAAGAGAGTCACAGTAAATGGGCTAATGCATTCCCTCCATGTGAAAAGCTACACAAGCCCTAAGACAACATTCCTTAGAGAATGTCAGACAGTATAGAATCAGATAAAATCTATTACATAAATCACACCTTTGGAATTAGACTCTTAAGTATCATGCTTATCTTTATGCCTTCATGTCCTCCACATCTGTGAGGTGTGCTGAAAGTTTATGTCAGTCCTAAAGTACCTTGTTCCAGTTCTCTAGAGAAAATTATATAAGCTTTATAAAAATTGATTTCACTAAAGGCTATCTCTGCCAGCCTATCAATGTCGTATATAAACTGGTATGTATGAATGAATGTCATTGGAAGTATCGGGAAGTCAGCTGTGTATTTACTTTTATTTCCAAAGACATAGCCTTTCTTAGGTCTTCTCTATGTGGAAATTTGCCTTCTCTGATATTCCAGTCACTTATTTTCTAGAAATTATTCACACCTCTGCTCTTGATTTCACCTTAATCTTGTCCACTGCCACATGCAGAAACTCAGTGTGCAGTTCTGTTTTAAATCATTTTGGCCAGAGATGCAGGTTCTGGACTCACATGGCTACTGGGGTCCATCCTCGTTACTAATGAAGTTCTCCAAAGGAAGAATATTTTGGGAGGTCAGCAATCACTCTAATGATATCCACTAGTACAACCATAAGTAAATTTCATTTTGTAAGTTTTAGCACAGCTAAATTTCAATTTCTTTTCTGGATACAGGCTAAACCAATAAATATTTTTTAGTATATGTTTCAGCAAAATTTTACTTGTAAACGTGAAAAGCACGTCTTCTCTAACTATGTATTTTCAAATGGAAAGACTTCCAAAGCTTCATTAGGAAATCATTCTTCAGCCTGTCACTAGAGATTTCTCTCTATGCTGTCATAGATTAAGTGACTGTTGAGATTATGGAGTTTTGGGTCACTATTCACATAGAAGCAAGTACACATTTATTTTAGGTTAGCAATATTAGTTGTCGTTTTTCACAATGTTCTTTTAAATGTTTTAATATTTATAAGCTGTTGCAGTATCTAGTCTGAATTGTGTTAAAAATGGCATTCGCATTCATCCCTTTCTCCCATGTATGGTACTCAGCTTTGTCATCTTTTAAAAAAAATACTAGTAGACTTAAAACAGATATGTTCAATATTTAAGGTAGTCTAGAAATATCGTATGTTTGTTCTTGACCATTACATAATATCAGTGATGTGCTTGCTTTTGAAACTTGCAAAACTGCCCAGTACTCTCCTATTTATCTACAAATGACATTTCATAACTGGGTGTGCTTAGCAAGTGTTAAGCTCTTTTAAACTGAAATAGAACCCCATTTGTTTTGGAGTATGATTTGTATTACCCAGTAATTGAACTGGTTTATTCTATTTCTCTCTAGAAGAATGTACACAATTCTTTTAAATGCTAAAAATAATTGCTATAATAAAAACAGCTACTGCCTCATTGTATTATTAACTTAGAAGTTTATATTGAAGCACCTGGGTGGCTCAGTGGATTAAGTCTCTGCCTTCAGCCCAGGTCATGATCTCAGGATCCTGGGATCAAGCCCCACATCAGGCTCTCTGCTTGGCAGGGAGCCTGCTTTCCCCTGCTCTCTCTACCTGCCTCTCTGCCTACTTGTGATCTCTCTAGCAAATAAATAAATAAAATCGTAAAAAAAAAAAAAAAAAGTTTGTATCTTATAAAAGAGCTATATCCTACTACCATATATGAAAATTAGAGGACGGAACTGTGTCTCAAGTGGCTGGCTTTAAAACTGACCCTTCTTTACTTTGTTAAGATTGATACCAAAGACAAACACATTCAACTGTCTAGTGGAGACACCACTTGGGATACTGCACAGGCACCTCAGTTCCACCATGTCCCATTTACATTCATACCACCACCATCAACAACCCTTGCCTGAAAACATAAGCAAACAGATAAACTGTAACTTCTGCTGATCATTCATTTACCAATTTATAAAGCAGTTCTTCGGAGAAGTAAATGTTAGCATTCTCACCAATGGGAATGAGAACACTTAGAAGGTATAAGCAACAACTTACTTTCAGAGTCAACAGCAGTGGAAAAAAAACAAGGAACTGTTTAATAAATATTTCTTTAATGAACTGCTTTAATTACATAGCTTTGAATGGTTCCTTGAACCTGCAGTAATGATCTGGTTACTTGATTAAAAAAAAAAACTATATATATGTTTGTGTGTGTGTGTGTGTGTGTGTCTATGTGCAAATTAAAGTATTTCTCCATTTGTGTGTTCTGTACAGATATTTTACTACTTTTTCTAGTATGCAGAAAATGTATCTGGTTATTTAGTAAAATGAAAAACCTATATTACCTGCTGTGACATATAAATTTAAATGCATTATTCTTCTCTCTTAATTTTACTTTTTAATTGCTACAGAAAAAAACAAAAGTTTATGAAGTTGTATGATTATTTCTACCTAACTTTACAATAAGATGTTCACTTTTTGTTCCATAAGTTTTTGACATACACAAAGATATGTGACCTCTTTGTTAAATAGTGTAGATAATTTCTATCTACCTCACCAGGAGCACGCAGGGAATAATGTGATGATTTATATGCAAAGCACTGCAAACTTGCCTAGAGCAGAAGAACAAATGCCAAATGTTTACTAAGAGGATACCATGTTTCTGAATCTTGATAGAAGCAAGATCATGGAAGAAGTCTGTGCCTGTGGCCATTTGGCTATTAAAGCTTATGGAAGTCTCCTTTGCAGTTTCCATATGTGCTTATGATATGCAAATTAAAGGTACTGGAGAATTTTATAATAAAAGTTTTGGTAGCTTTCTTGAATTCAGACATTTTGAATAAAGCAAATCAGTGTAATTTTTCCAACATATGCCAGTAATCAGTACAATGGCTTCCTTGGAAATGTGGTGCATGTGCACACGCGCGTGTTTGTGTGTATGTGTGTAACTCAGCCTATTCAGTGTCAGATGCAAGGCTTTCGAGATGCACTAGAGGAAATACCAGGAGAATAATGACAGATGACTATGGGATAGATTTCTCTTGCTATCAACACAGCAGAGAATTGAAACATGGTCTATTATATGAATACAATAAAAAAAACTTGAGAATCAATGATAAAGAGGAAAACTCAAAAGAAAAAGCCTATTATGCTCTGTATGAAGCAACTGTCCTTGGTTTTAATTTCTTTTCCTTTGGTGAAGGAAAGAAATCAGCCTATATGTCTAATTCATATTCCCAAGCCAAAATTACTAATTCCTAGTAGAGCTTGAAAGAGGATGTGACATATTCACACTTAAAAAAACTTTCCATAAAAATAAAATATAACACTACATTTAAAAATCATGTTAGATATCAGCGGAGTTTATTTTGGGAAAGGAAGGATGGGACAATTTTATTAACATAATCTACCCAACCATGTATTTCTTTTTTTCCAAAGGACTGAACTTTATTTTTTCCAGCTTTATTGAGATGTAATTAACAAATGGAAATTGTATACACCTAAGGCATACAATGTATTGTTTTGATACATGTACACACTGTTAAATGATGACCACAATCAAGCTAATTAATATATCCATCACCTCAAATAGTGATTTTTTTTTTTTTGGTGAAAATCTGTCAGATCTACTCTCTTTACAAATTTCAAGGATACATTATTATCACATATCTTGAAGTACAGTAGTATTCCTGTCCACGGTTTTGCTTTCCATAGTTTCAGTTACCTGTGGTCAACTGTGATCCAGAAGCAGATATCCTCCTCCTGACACAACCCCAGAAGGTCAGTAATAATCTACCATTATTTCACATTGCCTATGTCATTCACTTCACTTCATCCCAACAAATAAGCATCTTATCTTCTCACATCATCACAAAAAGAGTGAGTACAGTTCAGAAAGATTGCTTTGAGAGAAATCACACTCACGTAACTTTTATTACACTCTGCTATTATAATCATTCTATTTACTGTTGCTAATCTCTTACTAAGCCTAATTTAGAAATTAAGCTTTATCTTAGTGTACTATGCTTAGTATACTATGCTTATACTATATATAGTATATATACTATGCTGAGGAAAAAGTGTAGTATGTATAGTGTTTGGTATACTACCCATGGTTTCAGGCATCCACTAGAGGTCTTATAAGGAATCGCTTGCAGATAAGGAGGGATTACTGTCATGTCTTTCTCTGCCTGCCTTATTTTACTTAGCGTACTTTCAGGTTCATGAATATGCTTGCAAAGTGCAGGATTTCTTTCTTTTTTAAGTTTGAGAAATATTCCAGCATATATGCATGTGTATATATGCATACACATATATCATATTTATCTATTCATCCACTGATAGGCATATGAGTCATATATCTTGATTTTTTTTTTAATATCTTAAATTTTGTGAATAATGCTATAGTGAATATAGGAGCACAATTATCTCTTCAAGATAATTTCTTTTGAATATATAACCAGAAGTAGGACTGCTGAATCATATGATAGTTCTGCTTCTAACTTTTTAAAGGATTCTCCATACTGTAGCAATTTATAAGATTCCCCTTTCTCCACATCCTCAAAGCTAAACTTGTTAGCTTTGTTTTTTTTGCTTTTGTTTTTTATACTAGCTATTGTAACAGGAGTAAGGTGATATCTCATTGTGGTGTTGATTTAAATTTCTCTTGAGATGAGTAATGTTGATCATTTTCAAATGTATCTGCTGACCAACTATACGCCTTTTTTTTAAAGTGTCTGCTCAAGTCCTTGATCATTTTTAATCAGGTTATTTTCCTGCTACTGAGCTGTTTCAGTCATTATATATTTTGGGTTTTAACTCCTTATCAGAGGTATGCTTTATAAATATGTTCTCTCATGCCATACAATGTCTCTTCACTCTGTTGTTTCCTTGTTATGCATAAGTCTTTCTGTTTTTTGTAGTCCCATTTGCCTATTTTTGCTTTTGCTGCCTGTGCTTTTAGATCATATTTTTTAAAAAATCATTGCCAAAAATGATGTTGAGAAGCTTTTCCCCTGTATTTTATTCTAGTGATTTAACAGTTTCAAATATGACATTTAAATCTTTAATCCATTATGAGTTTTTACTTATGATGTGAGATAGGGCAGTTTCATTCTTCTGCATGTTATACCTAGTCTGTAAACACAATATATTAAAGTGATTATTCTTGCCCCAGTGTGTATCCTTGGGAACTCAGTGTGCTTCTTTAAGATGATTATTCTGAATTCTTGTCAGGCAATTCACAATCTCCATTTTTTCAAGTTGGTTACTAGATATTTTTTTTTCCCTTTGATGGGGTCCTGTTTTCTAGATTCTTCATGCTCCTTGTGTGTTTGCTTTGCTGTCTATGCATTTGAAGATAGAGACTTTTGTTCTGTGCCTCTTCAGTCTTGCATATCAGCACCAATTGTAAGATGCCCTCCCTTTTATTCTTAGCTGTTCCAAGGGCCCAGCTCCACAGATTGCTCCATCCTTAGTATAAGGCAAACCAGAAACTGGCTTCATAGAGGGTGCTCTTAAATTTTGGGGATAAAACTCCGTTCATTTCATTCTCTCTTGTGGAGGAAAAAGCCTCACTTATGTACCTTTTCCCAATCTCATAGATTAGAACTTGCATTAAGGGGATGTCCTCCTCTTTCCTTTGTTCCCTGCTGCTGCAGGGGATTGGACTCTGGAGATTGTTCACTGTTTGGAATGAGGGGAGACAGAAAGAAGCCCAAAGGATTATGCCTTCAGATGCCAAATGCACACTCCGATATCACATTCCCCACAATGGGAGAAATCATGGGCTGAGGTAATCTTGGTATTCAACTAAACTGGTTTGAGGGAGAGACTGACCTGAGAAAACTGCTTCTCTTAGGTGGGTAAGTGTAAATGTGACTGCTCTCAGTTTGTGCTCCTCTCGATTATAATGACTTTTTATTCTGTGTTCTGCATTTCCTTTCAAGGTATTTTGTTACCAAAATCATCATCACATCAGTGATTTTACTGAGGAACAAGAGTTAGGGCTTCCTACTCTGCCACCTTGCTAATATCACCACCTCTAATCATGTATTATCTACTCATTATTAATTTTGGTACACTTAAATAGTAAGCTTCTCCCCATATGCAATAAAAATCACACTGAAGCAATTCACTAATGGCAAGGACGCATGGGAACTTTCAGAAAATCCAGATTCATCTGGTGTTGGATAAGTTCAACAAATGCAAAAAATGGCATAGGATATTTGTAAGTTAGAATAGATAGATATTAGGAGTACCCAAGTAATTCAGTCAGTTAGGCATTCAACTCTTGATTTTGGCCCAGGTTGTGATCTCAGGCTGCTGAGACTGAGTCCTGCCTCTGTCTCACTTCATTCCAAACACTGAGGCGAGTAAAACAAAAGCAAATATAAACTACTAGGACTTCAAAATAGTCTTTAAAAAAAAACAAAACAAAACAAAAAAAAAAAACAAAAAAACTTCTGCACAGCAAAAGAAACAATCAGCAAAACTAAAAGGTAACCTACAGAATGAGAAAAGACACTTGAAATATTTCTGATAAAGAGATAGTGTCCAAAATATATAAAGAACTTATACAACTCAATAGCCAAAAACCAAATAATCCAATTAAAAATGGGCAGAAGACATGAACAGACATTTCTCCAAAGAAGACATATGAATGATTAACAGACACATGAAAAGCTGCTCAACATCACTCATCATCAGGGAAATGCAATTCAAAACTATAATATTACTTCACACCTGTCAGAATGGCTAAAATTTAAAAACACAAAGAACAACAGGTATTGGCAAGGATGTAGAGAAAGGGGAACTCTCTTGCACCTTTGGTGGGAATATAAATTGGTGCATCCACTATGGAAAACAGTATGGAGATTCCTCAAAAAATTACAAATAGAACTATCTTTTGATCCAGCAATTGCACTACTAGGTATTTCCCCCAAAATACTAAAATACTAATTCAAAGGGATATACACACCCGATGTTTATAGCAGCATTATCTACAATAGCCAAATTACAAAAATTGCCTAAGTGTCCATCTTCTGATGAATGAATGGATAAAGAAGAAATGCCATATATACAACATAAATATTACTCAGCCATCAAAAAGAATGAAATCTTGCCATTCATAACATCATGGATGGAGCTAGAAAGTATTATGCTAATCAAAAGAAGCCAATCAGACAAATACAAATACCATATGATTTCACTCTTATGTGAACAAACAAAGGAGCAAAAAGGAAAAGAGAGAGAAGGGCAAACCAAGAAAGGGACTCTTAAAACAACAGAGAACAAACTGACGGTTACCAGAGGGGAGGTGGGTGGAAGGATTAAGTAGAGCCCTTGCGGTGAGCACTGCGTATTGTACAGAAATGCTGAATCACTAGGCTTTACACCTGAAACTAATATTACACTCTATGATAATAAATGGAATTTAAAATAAAAATAAAGAAAAAAGGAATTTATATTTTATTGTCAGAAAAAATATCTGAAAGCCTAATTAAAGCCCATATTTTTGTAATAAAATATAAACTACTGAAAAAAAACTCACTTTACAAAATATGGCCTTCAGGTCAAGAACATTTGTGCTTCTTCTGAGATATGGGCATGATTTCTTATTAAGGATATTTGAATCATCAATGATTCAGTTTTCTTTTTTGACTGAAATTCTTATCATTTAAGGTCCAAAGTATAGTGTGTCTCCAGGAATCAGATAGGATGTGATATTTTTTTCACATCATCTTCCCTCATGGCTACAATTTATGACTTTAGACATTGACTCTCTTCTGTTTTTCTAATATGCAGTCCACTTATTGTAATACAGTTTATAGATCCTTCTAAGTCAGCTTAAATGTGTTTTTGGAACAAGACAGGATATAAGTAAGTAAATATAAGGAATAAAAGGAGACATAAATACTAAACATGGCTTAATAAGAATAGTCAACATCTTTTCTACATACCTAAACTATTACAAAAATGAGGAAACTTTTAGGTTAAATTTATATATAAACAATCTCTACATCGATCCCAATCTGTATCTGAAATGTTCAAACAAGAACTCATCCTAGAACTGAGGATCCATGTCATGTGCCCACGGCATTGCCATTATGACAAATTTCTCTCTGCATGTACAATTGATCTTAACTCAGATTCCAAACTCTGTTTCTGACATTAAAGACTTTCCTTCTCTTCTCTGCTGATGAAAATAATCATTGTAAAGAAAGGTAGTGAATACTTAGATACATTAAATACATACTGCAGAACAGATCTTACTCTAAATACATTAATGTTTGACTAATTGTCAAAGCAGTTCCTCAAAGTATTTGAGATAAGTGCTATTTTTTAAAGCGTTTACAGATGAGTTTGTGGCATAGAGAGGTTAGGTTCTGAAATTATAGTGATGAAGCAGAATTTACTACAAGCAGTCTAACATTAGAACTTACACTTCTAACCATCCACATCACACTGCCTAATCAGGGATAAATTAGGAGAAATAGGTACAGGAAGATTAGATATTTTAAATGAGTATGTAAATTTAATTATGTAATACATATTGCATGGCACAGGCTTATTACATTAACAAATATATACAATAACTTAGTGTGCTGTAAAATAAAAACATCAATTAATTAACGGGAATGTCATTAGGAATTAATAGCACTATTGATTATTTGTTAAACATTTATTGTGCTCTACTAATTTTTTAAATCATTAAGACCAATATAAACTTTGCTATAGTAAACGGCCTTAAATCATGGATTTTCTTATCTTCATGTTTACAAATGAGAAAACTGAGGTTAAAAATGGTTAAGTGACACTTTTCTCCCCTAAGAGATGCTTCTATTAATTCCCTCACACAGGCTTGGCTTCTCTCACCTAAACTAAGCACATATTTAATTTTTTCCCCCTCTCTCATAGGAAAAGAAGATAAATTAACACTTTGTGACTGCTTAGTACCTTTCTCAAATAAGTCTCAACCAATTACTGTTTTTTCTCAAAAAACAAATTACATATTAAAGCAAAACTAAAGCATGCAACACTTGCTGATCTCCATTTTAGGAAACTCTTTTTAGGTGTCTTCTGAAAACTGTTACTAAACACTAGCTATACTTACCAACCAAAGCCATCTAATAGAAAGTACAGAATTATGATTCCTTGTCTTCTCTTCCTACCATCATGCCGAGAAAGATCCTATAAGCAACCAGAGCATCCCTTTTTAACACTGGACATGAATGGAAACTTCAGTCCAGAACCTGTATTTTAGAATTCTAAATATTATCAGATATATATGGAATATATATATATATGAAATATATGTACATATCTCACATACTATATGCTTAAAGTTATTATAATAGCTAAATTTTAAATTAGGAATGATTCTTACTAAGATCTGAAGTAATCCAATCAAGAAAGTTTTCTCTGATTTGTCAATTACCTAAAACATATACCCCAAATGACACAACTAATGCATGTCTGAGTCAAGTTTCTAAAACTCAAAATGACACAAGTTAAGTAAATATGTACCATTAAAGTAATTTACTGCATGTTGGACTATGAGTAAGTTAGTTCTCCTCTCTTGGCTTTACTCATTTTATTTATTTATAAAATTTGAAACATGGACTGGGTGTTATTTCAGTAGGACAGCATTTTATAAGTTTATAATTCTCCATATGGAAGCCATTTGTTCTCTTCAGGAGTTTAACTCCCAATTTATTATCCTTGACATAGTCCATCAAAGCTGTTTATGCTCAAAATCCACATAGCAATCCTCTCATACATAAATACTGCAAGGGTATATTTTAGTCCTGTTGTCATGAAATCTGAATTAATGAATTTCCAAAAGTCCTATGCTTTATAGTTTTCATTTCTATGCTCAAAAATGATTTATTTTCTGAGGTAACTTCGCCCTCTGCCTGATGTAATACCGCTCTGTTAGAGTAAAATTTTTCAACTTGACTGGAACAATGGGTGCATTTCATTGTTTCCTTTCCTCTATAAAAATATAAAATAAATGCTACTTAAAGTTACAGTTTCTCACTAACTTTCTAATAATATTTTCTACATCTTCATGGGTATTTTGAAAATATTTGATAAATATTCATAATTCCAGGGCCAACTGACAAAAAAGTAATAATCATTTGGGAAATAATGGGAGGAGATTTGAGATGCTCCTCACACAGGCTTATAAAAGAATATTTCTCCAACTCAAAATGAATTGCCAGAAAGGCTAAAAAATCTATTATAATCTGCATGCCTATGTATGTCTGCTCTGCCTCCTCTACCTCCTTCCCTTCTTCTTCCTCCCTTCAATGGTTTGTCTACTGGAACATTCCCAATGTCATGTTGAACACATTTCCTAGACATAAGTGGAGCCGAACCACGGTATTGCTAGTAGCATAACTTCATTTTTTTACTCTTTTTTCCTTCTGGAAATATTTGAAGTATATTTGAGGAAGCATTGTAGGTTAGAGGTAATTAAGAATGACATTTACAAAAAAGAAGAAGTAACAAAAGTGAAGAAAGGAGAACCACTGTTGGTGGGGTTGTGGATTGGTACAACTACAATGGAAAACTGTGGAGTTTCTTCAAAAAATTAAAAATAGAACTATTTTTGCATATATATACACCATAATCTCTTTAGCCATTTAACCATCCATTGGCACTTAGGTTGTTTTCATGTCTTGAAACAACCTAAAACTCCGTAACTTCAAAACATACTATCGTCCAAAAGCTCCACTTCAGAAAATACAGGCATACCTTGGAGATATTGCATGTTTGGTGCCAGACAACTATAATAAAGTGAGTATCACAGTAAAGCAAGTCAAATGAATTTTTTTGTTTTCAGTGCATATAAATTATGTTTATACCATTCTGTAGTTTAGTCAGTAAGCAACAGCATTATGTCTAAAAGTAAAAGTATATATCCTAATTTTAAAATGTTTTAATGCTAAAAAAAAGTTAACCATCTTCTGAGCTTTCAGTGATTTGTAATCACTAATCACAGATCACTATAACAAATACAATGTTAATGAAAAAAGATTAAAATATTACAAGAATTACCAAAAGGTGACACAGAGACCTGGAGTCAGCAAATGCTATTTTCTCATTGGCACTGTTAGATTTGTTAGACCCAGGATTGCTACAAAACTTCAACTTCTAAAAAACACATTATCTGGAGTGCAATGAAGTAAAATGTTAGGAGGTATGCCTATATAAAGGAAATGAAAACACTAACTCAAAAAGCTCTCTCCTAGGTTCACAGCAGCATTATTTACAAGAGCCAAGACATGAAAACAACCCAAGTGCCAATGGATGGTTAAATGGATAAAGAGATTATGGTCTATATATGCAAGGGGAATATTACTCAGTCATAAAAACAAAGAAATTCTACCATTTGTAACAACATGGATAGATCCTGAAGGCATTAGGCTAAGTGAAATAATTTGGACAAAGACAAATACTGTATAATCTCACTAAAATATGGACTCTAAAACCAATAAAACCCCACTAAACTTACAGATAAAGAGATCAGATTTGTGATTACCAGAGGTATAGGGTAGGAAACAGAGGAAGGTAGTAAAAAGGTACAAACCCCCAGCTCTAAGATAAATAATGTAGAACATGATGACTATAGTTAGCACCACTGTACGATATGCAGAGAAGTTGTTTAGAGAGCAGATTCTAAGAACTCTCAACATAAGAATAATTTTATTTTCTCTCATGAGATGACTGGATGTTAACTAAAGTTGATAATCATTTTTGATTATCATTGATAATCATTTCACTATAGATGTAAATCAAACCCCCCAAACAGTAGGATTAATTTACAACATCTAACAGTATGTTAAGGAATAAACACACACAGTATGTGAGGAATAAGCACATGCACGGCAGACCTGAAGCTATATATTGTGCTGAAGCAGAGTCTGTTAGATTGGTCTTTACGGCCTTGGTTGGTGGATTATGGAGCATTTCCTGGGAGGGGAGATCTGGGGTGGCATCAGGGTGGGTGAGAGCTTCAGCATGAGACATTTATTAAACTTGTATGAGAAAACTAAATTTAAACAATCTATAAGCTGCATCAGTCACCTTTGGAAATCAGAAAGTCTATATTTCTTAGTAAGTTCAAAGTATATTGTGGACTTTGGGCCCAAACTACAGAGATTTAAAATGTAATTAATTAAGGCATAATAATGTGGAAAGGACTGAAAAGTCTTAAAGTCCCCAAATATTCTTTAAGCAGAAGCTAGAAGAGAGCAACAGAAAGGCTTTTTGATCTATTTTTTCTTACCACAAAGATACCATGTGTGATTAAATTTGAAATTACAGTTAGTAACATTTCTTTCCCTTTACATATTAGAGGAAATAATCTTCATGAATTGAAAAATATTGCAACTTTATCTTATAATAATTAAAGTCAATCCATTAAATAAAAACAAGGGCATCCGTAAGCTAGGAGAATTTGGTTACAGAGCTATACCAGCCAGACAGAAATCTATCTTTTCACCAATAAACACCACCAATCCTTGCAATTCTTGAGATTCTGCTATTAGGTGCAACAGTACAAAAGTATGTTTTTTCATTCTATTTTAAACTATGTTTTTCTCAATAAAACATTGGGAAATAAATTATAATTAAGGATTTTATGGTCTAAGCAACATATGCTTAAAGAATTTTAAGAAATTTGAATAATACCACCACCACCATCACAACAAAATACATTTCTCAGGGAAACAAATCTTCCATATACTCTGCTTCGAACCATTTGCTTTGTAGAAGCCACAAAGTCAATCTTATTTCCAGTCTGAATAATTGGCAAAACTGTACTCATTAACTGAATAAATGAGACTGACATTCCTTTACATCTTCTAAAATCTTTTAATATTGATAAAATAATGAATTTGTTCTCCCTTAAACGTAGCTTCTACTATAACTCCTTAACTAGGATATTCAACCCAGACTTTCTTTTTTATCTTTCTGAATGTTATCTATAAAGTCTTACTTTTAAGCCATTTTTCTCTTTTTTAAATAATAATGTTGCTCAAATAATTTTATCAAATTTCTTACCATTTCAAAGAAGTCTTTTATAATCTCCAAAAGTTCTAGCATTCTTTTATAATTTACCTAGCATTCCTGTATATGTTTTCATGTTTATATATATGTTTACATTCATGTGTTGCTATGCATACATATAAATACATATAATACACACATATTATGCATATTTATAATGTAGTTATATGCACACACAGGCATACATATATAGAAAGACATGCACATACATATTTATCAGGTATTGATTACTGACACAGGAATTTTAAGTTTTTTTGTCTTCGTAAAAACCAGGAATTGTAATTTTTTTATGTTTTTGTTTTCATAAAAACCAGGAATTTTAATTTTTTTTTTATTTTTTGTCTTCACAAAAAACAGGTTGAGTTATATCATAATTTTTTCATTTGACATATAACAGCACAAAGGTTTAGTGATACTTCACTCTTTATCACAAATACTAGTGGGAGAACTGATTATAATGAACTCTTACCGATCAAATACTCATTCAACTATATACAACTTTACTCCCAAAGTCCCTATACGGCAAGTAAAATCAATGTGCTTAGCATCATTTTATTGATGAGCACATAGGAGAATACCAACATTAACTGTCCTACAGCCTAAGAGGAAGTTCAAGATCTGAAACTAGGACAGAATCTTTCAAGCTTCCAAAATCAGTATCTACTATATTACCTTATATAATTAACTATATGCATAGAAATGGAATTCCTCCTAAGTTATGTAAACTTGTTCCTATGACCGAATATAGGGACCAGTTGTGGAAAAGCTGCAAACGGTCCTTTCTAGAACCTGTCATTGGCCTAAAATAGAGATTTGATTTAAATGGATTTGTTCTCATTTTATCAGTACAAACTGGACACTTTTTTGGTGGGGAGAGACTGAGCACAAATTGGTGGGGGGGACAAACGGGGAGGGAGAGGGAGTGGGGGAGAGAGCGAATCTCTCAAGCAGACTCCAGGTTGAGCAGGGAGCCAGATGCAGGGCTGGACCCCACAACCCCAAGATCATGACCTGAGCCAAAACCAAGAGTCAGATGCTTAAACAACTGAGCCATCCAGGTGCCCCAAACTAAACACTCTTAACTCCTAATTCAGGATGGATACTAGGAGGGAAAAAAGAATCATTTTAAAGCTGTTTTATAATGGGGAAAAACAGAACTCATGCTTAGAAACCAAAACTCAGCAAACCAAACTTATTTATTATTTAAGGTACAGCTAAAAACAATAAAGTATTTATGAACATATCCTCTTATGCCCACTGCATTTGTGAGGAATTCAAATAGGAACTGCTCTTGACATCCAAGAGGAGTCTGAGAGAGAATTCTAACTTTGTGAGCATAAAGGCATTTCTTTCAAGAGATGACAGATGTCCAACTTCTGTATTATAGGTCCAGGATAGTTTCAATTGGCCAAAACAGGGTGAAAGGGGGGAGGGAGGGCCCTGCGTGTTCAATTCACAAGTGAACTAAGGTTTCATAAGAAAATATCTTAATTGCTATTACACTTTCTTCAAAGTGCTCTAAATTGTCTGAGTCTACTTTATGGCATTAGGTCCAGTTAACACTAATGAATGTAAAAGCTTTTGAAGATGAGGATCAGATACCCAAGAAAAACATCTGAGTATCTTCACTGGAGTCAGAATCATGACTAAAAAGGAAATTCACTCTGTAACCTGGAGAATGGTTATTTACCTGTGGAGATGTGCATTTTACCAACTTAAAAAGAAACAAGCAAACAAACAAAGAACTGAACCAGATACTCTTAGAGTCTTTACTGAAAGGAAAAGGTGACTTTGAGTGATATTAAGAAAGAAAAATAATATCATAATGAATATTGTTTATGTTTCTAAAAGCCTGAGCTGAAACACTTCTCAATTATTTCTAGAAATACAGAAACCCCATTGATAGTTAATCCACTGTCTGGCTGATTCAGTCCCATCTAAAAGGCTAAAATGAATGGAACAAAGATTTTACCACAGTTTTTAGAAAAGTTATTTTGAATAACTTCAGCTACTAAGGAGAATGCTAAGAAAGTTTTTGTTTAAGAATCCTCTAATGCTCCAGCTGTGCTCAAAGAAAAATGAAATTGAAGGATTTCACATGCAACTGCTAATAATATATGGACATTTTTCAGAATAATAGACTGTGAAAATGATAACAGCATTTTCTATGACTGCCTTTTTAGGAAAACCGAATTTTAGCAAACTTAGAAGCCATTATTTAAAAAGAAGAATATATGTAAAGAAACTCACTATTTGGCTGCTTAATACTATCATAAGGGCTTTTTTTTTTTGAACAAGATTATGTCTTGTTTTGCTAATAGTATTTATGTAATAATTATGCTATTTTTAATAATTTATAATATGCAAAAATATTTCTTAATATTAGTTTGGTTTTTAAATCCAATAAATTTTACATTATCTGTCCCTTGTTTCTGAGGAGAATCCAGTGATTTGTGAGTTTGGGGAGGTGACAATACTCCTTTTTCAAGTAACTAAAGGAAGATAATGAGGAAATTTTGTTTTGTTTTGTTTTGTTTCTTTTTCTGTTTTAATTGGTACTAATGGGAATCTTTAAGGCAAGGATGGAATTGAATTAAAAATTACAATAAAGTGGAGAAAGATTAGAAAATATTGTTTGAGCCAAATAATGGAATATCTTTTACTAAAAGAAGCTAAGATCACCTGGGCTCCCTACCTGATAGTAGCTCATTTGCAGAGAGAAGTGTTCTGCCCAAATTCCAACTTAGAGTTGATAACAGACCAGCTATCCAAAAAAATTAACCTCCCTGGACTCCTATCCAAGTCCTTATTCTATCATCAAAGTTCAAAACCACCTGAGTGGCTCGGTGGATTAGGCCTCTACCTTTGGCTCAGGTCATGATCTCAGGGTCCTTGGGATTGAGCCCTGCATAGGGCTCTCTGCTGGGCACAGAGCCTGCTTCTCCCTCTGCTCTGCGCCTGCTTCTGCCTACTTGTGATCTCTCTCTCTGTATGTCAAATAAGTAAAATCTTAAAAAAAAAAAAAAAGTTCAAATCTTATTTTTTTTTTTATTTAAATTACATACAACCAAGATTTAAGCTGTGGTAGATTGCCTAGTAAAAGTCAATACTACTGACATGCTTCTTCATTACTAATACCAAATCTTTTGTTCGAATCACCCTTATATATTAGAAGAATATATTGATGCCTACATAATGATTGTGTAATCATCAGTGTCCACCCCCCGCCCCACTTCCCCTACCCCACTGTTAGAAGTATTTCCTGTTTCTCTGGAGAATCCTGGCCAATACACAAAGCATGACAGAATATAACTAGCTGCTCTGAAGGAGTACAAGGGCAAGATAAGGAGGCCTGAATAATTCTCTGAACCAGAAGGCTCCTTCTACTCAAAGCAGAAAGTCTAGTAAAGAATTCTTTACGCTGCCATGAGTGACAATTCTTTGGAGAATTAAATTAAATGGAGAAAAGGGCTTAATTCTTAGTGACTAGAAAGAACAAGGATATTCAAACTTTGCAAAAAGTAACTTTTTCTTATCACAGTTGATAGTATTTTTTAACTCAATATAATTCAGGAAAATATCTAGGCTTTAGAGTAATAGACTTCTAAAATCTAACAAGATACACATAGACTCTAACCAGACTTTACATAGGAATGCAACTCCAAGAAGATGGTGATTGCTGAGGTTGTTAATATGACTACAGAAATGTTAATACTTAAAAGATAGAACAAAGAAGGGACAAACCTAACCCAATCATCTGAAAATGTCTCGGATAAGCCTGGATATTAAAATGAGAAGTGTATAAGATAAATTAAGAATCACATATTGGAGGAGAAAGACTTATATAAGTATTATAAGAATATCAAAGGGTAGTGGTTGGAAAGCTTAAACCCAGAATAAGGTAAACCAGGACAAAAAGTGCTGAAGGGAAGAAATCAAGGGGACTCTGGAAAGGAAGTAAACTAATAAAAGTAAGATACAGGGACACTGTGGAGAAAATAGTTTTCTATTAGCATACATCAAAATTTTATTTTTAAGGTATTCAGTGATTTGGGCACAGGAGATAAATGAAAGATACATGGAAAGCAATTAGTCATCAATGAGTAGGTACTGTACATCAGTTGTTTTATATTGTTAAGTCTTTAATATTTTGTATGTGTATATAGTTGCTATACAACAAGAACCTTGGAGGCTAAGATTATTTTCATTTAGGACGGAGGAATTGAAATCAATTAATTGTCCAAGGTCACACAGTTCAAGGATGCCAGGACTGACTCTGAGTCCAGCTTCATTCTTACAGTCTTAGAATTAGACATTACAAATTAGTGCCACAGTAGATTGAGAACATCTTTGAAATGACTAAGGGCAATTGATTGAAATTTGTAAGAAATATCACTTGTCTATTTACGTGGAGACAAGGTTTGAAATGTCAAAAAATAGGAGACGTAACTGTTGAAATAATTCAGATGAGATAATATCTATCAGCCTGCAAGTTCAGAAAGACCATCTTGTCCAATGCTTTGTTCCTGGGGTTTTATCTGCTTTGAGTACATAGTAACTGCTCAGTAAATATTTGCTGGGTAAACTAATACGTAACCATTTTACAGATAATTAGCTCACTGGTTATAAACAGGAAATGGATTTACTTTTCCAAAAATAATCCCTAAATATATCCCACCCAGACCCACTTTGATCTACTTAGCTATACTTTCTCAGTATCCTTATGTTTTCAGCCATTCCTAAATATGAGTCTCATCTGGGCTCCTAAAACTATTCTGTACAGAGCTGTAGTTTTACACTCAATTCAAAATTACTCTCTGTTCCCTAGAACAAGCTAGAGCAGGAACAAGATTACCTGTTTCATTCTTGGGGGAAAATAAGAAAAAATGACAAAAGATGCGATCAGTTATCATACTCGAATGTTAGGTAGCATTTCTCCCCTTGGGAGGTGACTGCTGTACTCCAGCTGATGTAATTTTTTAAAAGATTTCATTTATTTTGTTGAGAGAGCAAGAGAGAGTGAGAGAGACCATGAAGAGGGTGGGGGAAGAGGAGGAGGAAGAGGCTGACTCCCTGATGAGCAGGGAGCCCAATGATGAGCGACTAGATGCCAGGACCCCAGGATCATGACCTGAGCTGAAGGCAGATGCTTAACCGACTCAGACACCCTATCAGATATAAATTTTGTACTTGGCGTGGATTTGGCAGTAAGGTGGGGGAAAATTCCTAAAAGCAAAGTGCTCACTCCTGAGCAAGCACCATGCCTAGCCACATCTTACCAGCCTCCTTTCAGATCCGATGATCCCCACTAGCTATCTCTCTTCAGATACTCTTCCTGTTCTAAAAGCACCAGCATGCATCAACAGGTCTCCTGAACAAAGTCTATTTAAGGAATAAAATGATGGCCTTCGTATTTCCCAGATACTCTTCAGTCTTCAAATGATTCTACTTAGACTCCTACTTTTGGCCAGAGGAAGAGAAGTACCAACACCTCTGAAAAGGGTATGAGGAGAGAGTAATTGACCAGTGTAATCCTGCAAAAGCCAGATATACTCTCCTTATTCTCTGAATGTGGGACTGAAGATGAAGACTGGTTCCTAAAGCTGAATTTCTATATACTCTTGGAGAGAGAGAGACACACACACACACACTATACCAGCTGCTCTTCATTTACTTTATTTAAAATGAAAGGCAAATGAAATACTTATCTTCAGAACTAGCACTTTATCACAATTCCAGGACAAAAACAATGATTCTTTTGAAAATTCTTGTCAGAAATTATTGAAGGAAGCACATTAATTAATGCAGTTATTTTGAACTCTGTCAGAAAACTGAGAAATGTTTGCAGAAGGCCACCGAGTGGGGTTAGAATAAGGAGGAAAGCAACAATTCAGTGAGACTGGACTCTGGATGCGTAGTTCAAAGATTCTAAGAATGCACTTGATTTTAGGAAACAGCTGTGCATAATGTAAGGTGTAGGATAGTATTCTGAAAAGGCACTGGAGCATATTCAGTTGTGAAGACATTTTATTGTGTCTGTAATCAAAATAGAATACTTACATAAGCATTCAACTTAGGACAGAGTGAAGGTACTATCTCACATTAGGGAGATGCTATAGTATTTCAGGAAAGAACTAACAAGGTTAATGTAATCACAAAAAGACTGGAAATTAAAAACAAAACAAAAAGAGCAGATTTTAGAGCAATACCAGATGCAGAGACTCTATTTCTCATTAGGTGTAGTGAGCCAAAAGAGAAGACGTTGTCTCCAAGATTCTTCTCAAAGATTAGGAATAGGTAATTATAACTAACTAAGATAAGAAAAACAATAAAAATAAAAAAAGGTTTTCTTTTAATAAGTCCAGAATATGAATTAGAATTATTTATTTTTATTGGCTTAATATTTCTGAATATAGAATGCATGGATTCTGAAAATAAAGATAACTTCAAGTTTGGGGAAGCACTCGTACACCTACTTTGAGATGTAGTTTCTATAAAACAATGGAAGATGCATGGTATGTCTTCAACCATTTTGAAAATGCAGGGGATAAATCCTGATTATTTGCCCTTGAAAAAAAAAAGCATAAATTCTTTGTCTCAGTTAGAACAGTTCAGAATTTAAAGATGTAGCACCACAAGTAATGCAGAGACAAGAATCTACCCTTTTAAACCACCTTTGGCAAAGCTACTTTTATAAATTGAAGTCTGACCTGTCATGCCTATTTATTACTCTGCCAATTTTTTTATTGCAATTCATTGCCTTCCTTGTTCTTGTTTTTTCATGTTAGACATCCCAGATGAATTTTTAATGGAATGAGTTCAAAACACTATAGAAGTAAATGACATTTATATTTTGTTTGCAAAATCAGCACTTGAATCACTTGCTTACAAATTGACCCTGGTTAAGTTCTTAAAAGATAACCTCATGTAAACTTTCAGATATGAAAAATTGGAGATATCCTGCAGAAAACTCAGGCTTCTTGTATGACAATGATGGTTTGGAGGCAAAATATAAATAGTAAAGGGGAATATTGTACCTGTGGATTTTTCTTAGGAATTCCACTATCTTTGAGTGATGGAAGTCATCACTTTTGTCAAATGTGCAACAGACATCTTTGTTTTGAAAATTTTGGAATCACTATTTCAGGTTTGGATACACAACAAATATTCACAATATTTAATGTTTACTGCTTTACTATAACCCAGTATCTGTTGTTCTAACTGATTATGTCATGAATCTTTCCAGGTTCTTTTGCTGATGAAATCAGCATTTGTGGGCCATTTCCTTGACTGAAAGTAACAGACCCCATCATTGAGGCAGTTATTGTTCCATTAAGGAAATTAGGTATTAATCTGCTCAGAGTATGTGGTGATAAATACAGGCTAAGAAGAGGTGACACAGAGAGCTTAAAGTGTCAAACGGGTTAGTCAATAAAGACATGTGAATAAAGGTTTTGGAAATCATCATCCACAAAGCAAAAGAGATGGCTTTACATTAAAAGTTTGATGATTATGAAACCAAGGACAATGTCTTTTGAGGTACACATCTTTTTTTTCTTAATTTCTTTTTTAATTTAAATTCAATTGAGTTAACATATCCTGCATTATTACCTTCAGAATTAGAATTTAGTGATTCATCCGTTGCACAGAACACCCAGTGTTCCTTACATTCAGTGCCCTCCTTAATGCCCATCACCCAGTTACCCCATCCCACTCCCACCTCTCCTCCAGCAATCCTTAGTTGGTTTCCTGTAGTTCAGTGTCCCTTAAGGCTTGCCTCCCTCCCTGGCTTTATTATTTTATTTTATTTAGTTTTATTATCTTATTATTTTATGATTTGATTTGGTTTGATATTTCATTTTTCCTTTCCTTCCCATATGTTCATCTTTTTGTTTCTTAAATTCCACATGAGTGAGATCATATGGTATGCATCTTTCTCTAACTGATTTATTTCACTTAGCATAATAAAGACAATCTGAGGGTTTGGAGGGGAGGGTGGTGGGGGGTTGGGTGAGCTTGATGGTGGCTATTAAGGAGGGCATGTATTGCATGGAGCACTGGGTGTGGTGCATAAACAATGAATCTTTGAATACTGAAAAATAAAATAAAATAAAGTCACCAAAAAAATCCAAGTTAAAAAAAAATAAAACGAGATTAAGTATGGTATATTACTCAGACATCAAAAAGAATTAAATCTCTCCATTTGCAATAACACAGATGGAAATGAAGAATACATCTTTTATTTTTTTAATGATTTATTTATTTATTTGAGAGAGAGTATAAATGAGTTGAGGAAGGGGCAGAGGGACAAGCAGATTCCCCACTGAGCAGGGAGACTGACCCAAGGCTTTATCCGAGGACCTTGAGATCAGGACCTGAGCTGAAGTCAGATGCTTAATTGAATGAGCCACCCAGACACCCCTGAAGTACACATCTTCTAAAACTAGAATTTTAGAAGCTATCTCATAGGTTCATTTAAAAAAAAATGTGGAGATACCCAAATATTTCTTATAATAAGTATTTAATATGTTCTGTTGGCATATCACCTATGGAAGATAGAATATAAGAGAACAGGCATAGGTGCTAAAACGAAACATACTTAGATTCCAATCATGATTTCCCTTTTATGTACTCTGGGATCATACGCAATTTGATTTCTCTAAGCTTTAATTTCATTATCTAAAAAAGAGAGACAATGCTTGTCTCAGGGATCTTGAAAGAATTTAGTAAGAAAATGTGTATAAAGTCCTTGGTATTGTGGCTGCTGGCACAATGAATATAGCAATATACATCTGCTTTTCCTAACCTTCAGATGTACATTTTTAAAATTATGTTCCACAGAACAAAGGCTTATTAAATGCTTTGTCAAAGATGCTTAATTTTGTAACCTCACTCTTTTGAGTGCCACAGTGCACTCTAACAATACAATTGGAATTGAATGCTATTTCCTCCATTACTTCCATTTCTCAATGAGAGCAGTAAGGTACAAAAAGAAATTAAAATAAAACTGGAAGTAAAATATTTAACTGTGGAAATGCAGGGTGTAGACAATCCATTACATAGTATTGAGCCTCTTATTATTTCACCTGTAAAATCCATTCAGATATGCACTGAGTCAAAATTTATTGAATACTGACCCTGCTGAAGATGCTATCAGAGGTTGAGATGTAATCCCTGAATTTAAGAAGAACATGAGGGAGACAAATAGTTAACTATGTAGGCAGGTAGACAGAAAGACAGACTGATCCAAAAGAAAATAAAGAGTGACGGAGTTTGTAATAAGCAAAATTAGATATAGTATACCTCACACTGTGGTTCTATGGGATCAACACGGAGGACAATCTGGTTGTATTCAGAAAAGCCTCAAAGAGGTTAGGGCCTCATAAGGGCTTTGGTTTCATGAAATTAATGTATTAGTGGATAGTCAAACAATACCCAGAGAGATAAATACTATAAAAATCGATCGGAAAAGGTATGGTATAAAGGGAGTTGCTACAGCAGACAAGAGTAGATAGGAAAGCCCCTTTTTAGAAATCTTTTTTATTCCACTGGTTTTATTTTCCTATTATTAACCAATACCTGATTTATAAACAACTGTATTTATGGGTAAGTTATATAAAATAAAATGCACTGATTTTAACTGCATAACTAGATGCAGTTTGAGAATGATATATACCTGAGTAACACTACAAATAATATATAGGACATTGCATCATCTCCAAAAAGTGACTTCATGCAATTTTGCAGTCAACTGCCTCATGTCTGGCCTAAGACATTTACATTCGCTGATTTGGTTTCTGTCACTACAGATTCATTTCTCCTGTGCTATAGTTTCATAAGAATTAAAGGAGTAGCATTCTTTTCTGACTTCTGTCAGCATAAGATTGTTGAGATTCATCCATGTTATTTGTCTTGGTTGAGGTAGGCTCCAGGGCCAGTGTGGAGTCCAATGCGACGCTTCAATTTACGATCCTGAGATTAAGAGCTGGATGCTTAACTCACTGAGCCACACAGGCACTCCTCACTCATGGTTTTATGTATCAGTCGTTGACTCCACTTTATGGCTAAGTAGGACTTCTTTTTATGAATATACTATAATTTTCCATGAATCTAATGATGGACATAGGACTTGTTTCATATTTTTGTATTACTATGAATAAAACATAGGAAAATTTGTGTGTAAGTCTTATAATGGCGTATGTTTTCATTTCTTTTGGGTAATACCTAAGGGTGGGATTGCAAGGTCATATGAAAGGTTTATATGTAAATCAAGGTTTTCCAGCCTCAGCACTACTGCCATTTTGGATCATTTGATTCCTTATTGTAGGGGGCTGTACACACACTGTACAATGTTCAGCATTATCCCAGCCTTAATCCAACTAGATTGCAGTAGCACTCACTGTCAGTCATGAGAATCAAAAATAATGCTAGATATTGCCAAATATCCCTTGAGAAGCAAAATCAGCTCCCAGTTGAGAGTTACTGCTTTACTTTATAAGAAAATACTAAATAGTTTTTCAATATGTTTACATCTCTGACAACAATATATGTGTTGCTGCTGCACGTTTAATACTTGATGCTGTCAGACTTCTCAATTCCGTTCATTAAAGAATGTGTATAGTGGTTTGCTCTCAAAGTTAGAATTTGCATTTATTTGATTTCTAATAATTAAGCATCTTTTTAGAGCCATTTTTCTTCTTTTTTGAATTATCTCCAAATCTTTTACTGTTTAAGATTTTGTTTATTTATTTAGCTATTTGAGAGAGAGAACATGCAAGCATGCACTAATGTACGTTTTTTAGGATAGAGGGGGAGAGAGCATCTCCTCGCCCAGTGTAAAGCCCAACACAGGGCTCGATCCCACAACCTGGAGATCACCACCCAAGCGAAAACCAAGAGTCAGATGCCCAACTGACTGGGCCACCCAGGTGCCCCTCTTTTACTGTTTTTTTGTTTTTTTAATAAAATTTTTATTGAGATAATTATGCATTCACACAGTTTTAAAAACTATACAGGGAAGTCCTATGTAAACTACCCAGTTTTATCTGGTGACAAAATTTTTCAAAACTATAGTATAATATCACATACACTTTACTGGGATAGATACAGCCCATCTATCTTAAGCAAATTTCACCATATTTACTTGAACTAAGCTATGGTATGCATGTGTGCGCCTTTATTTCTCAACAGACGGAAAAGACGTGTAGGTTTCGACACCTGCAACTGCTGAATAAACCCATCAAAGAATCCCTGGTGCCCTCTTATTACCACATCCACCTTCTTCTCTCCTGCTCTACTTACCTAAACCCTGGAAACCACTAATCTCTTCTCTTTCTAAAATTTTCTTATCTCAAAAATATTTCACAGGTGAAACCACACAATGTGTAACCTTTTAGGCTGGCTTTTCTCATTTAGCGTAATTTCCTAGAGATTCATCTGTTTTCTTTGTATCAATATTTCACTCTTTTTTATTGCTAAGTGGTATTACATTGGAGGTGTTGCCAGTTTTTTTTCTCATTCACCTGTTGAAGGACATCTGAACTGTTCTGCATTTTAGGACTATTCCAAATAAAGCTGCTGTGCACATTTGTGTATAGGTTTTTGTATGAAAATAAGTTTTAAATTTCTTGGGATAAGTGCCCACAAATGGAATTGCTTATTTATATGATAATGGCAACTTTAATTTTATAAGAAACTGACAAAATACTTTCCAGAGTGGCTGTACAATTTTACACTCCCATCACGATATATGGATGATCAAATTCTTTCACATCCTTAAAAACATATAGTGTTGACATTTTTTTTTTTTTTAATTTTAGCAACTCTGAGAGATGTGTAGTGATTATTTCATAGGGTCCTAATATATACTTATCTGGTAACATATGACACTGAACATCTTGCCATGTGTTCTTTCACTATCTATATGCCCTCTTCATTATTTATATCTTTAGCCCATTTTCTTACTGCATTGCTTTTTTTTTTTCACTCTTAGGTTTTAAGAGATTTTTATTGTATTAGTCTGAGTTCTTCTGAGAAATAAATAAGGTATTAGAGATCTATATAGAGAGATTTATACTGAGAGACTGGCTCACAGTTACGGAGGCCTATGATCCATTGTCTATAAACTGGAGGCTCAGGGAAGCAGGTGGTGCAAGTCCAGTTCAATCCTCTTTGCCAGAGAACCAGAAGAGTCAATAGTGTAAGTCATCAGAGAACCAGGAGCACCAATCTGAGGGCAGGCGAACGTCCCGACTAAGCCACTGAGCAAATTCCTTCTTCTTCCACTTTTCTTTTCTATTCATGTCCTCAGCCTATTAGTTGATACTCTACCTGGTGAGGGGGACCTCCCTGACTCAGTCTACAGATTTACACACTAATCTCTTCAGGAAACACCTTCACTGACACACCCAGAAATGTTTTCACTAACTATCTGGGCACCCTTCGCCCAGTCAAGTTGACACAAAATTAACCTTCACACATATCCTCTAGACATTAATTCTTTGTCAGATATATGGTGTGAAAATATTTTCGCCCATGTGTAGCTTGTCTTTACATTCTCTAAACAGTCTTTCCTAGAGCAAAATTTTGTTTTGTTCTGTTTTGACAAATGTTTTATTCCTAAGACTGCTGTGACAAATTACCACAAACTTGGTGGCTTAAAACAACAAGAAATTTATTCTCTCACAGTTCTGCAGGCCCAGGGACCAAAATCAAGATGTTGGCAGAGCCGTAACGCCCTCTGAAGGCTGTACAGGAGAATCCACCCTTCTCTGTGCCAGCTTCTGGTAGCTGTAGGCTTTCCTTTGCTTGCAGCTCATCACTTCAGTCTTAGCCTCTGTCTCCTCTTGATCTTTTTTTTTTTTCTTTCCCTCCCTCTGTCTCCTCTTTGTGCCTCATTTAGGGACATTTAACATTGGATTTCAGACCTACCTACACAATCTAGGATGATCTTGTCTCAGTATCCTTAACCTAATTACATCTGCAAAGATATGTATATTTTTTTCTAAATAGGATTACAATTACAAGGTTCAGGGAGGTGAGCACATTGCAGCCGGAAGTGTGAGGCGGGCGGGGGGGTGGGGGGTGGTACTATTTAGCCAAATACAATTAAGTCAAATTTATCAATTTTCCCATTTGGTTCTTTTTTTGTAATTCTTACTTATTTTCTATTTTTCTTTTTTTTTTCTTTTAACGATTTTGTTTGTCAGAGATCATAAGCAGGCAGAGAGGGAGGGAAGCAGGCTCCCCACTGAGCAGAGAGCCCGATGTGGGCTCGATCCCAGGATCCTTGGATCATGACGTGAGCGGAACGCAGAGGCTTTAACCCACCGAACCACCCATTTTTTTCATTTTTTAAAGAGAATTATAACTGCAACAACCTTTTCTCATTCTAGTTGTTTTCTGTTTGGGGTGTTATGTTAGGAGACCCTGGGTCCAATTTAAATCTTTTATTTTAGCAAATACTGACCCTTAATTAGTTTTAGCACATAGGTTTGGCCTATATTTGTGAGCTCTGGATCCAATGGCAGTTTAATCGTGTAAGCCTTTTATGGTAATTTTTTGTGTGTTTGGTTTAGTTGGTGCTGCTGGAGCCACCGACTTCTGATGTTGCTGTCTGAGGGAAAGAAAGGAGCTCTCCTAGATTCTGGGCATCTTACAGTCAAGGAGAAGAGTCGCAGGCCCGAGATGATAAAGAGGCTTGGTTGGACAGCTTTTGTGCTGGTATTCCCTTGCTCACAATCCCCAGATTCAATAATATCTCCAGGCAGATAAGGGGTATTTCATGTCCCTGGAACAAAAAGACCCATGGTGTCCCAAGCCCTGGCAGCTAATTGGGGCTGAGTTGTTATAGGTTCTGCTCTCTCATATCACTATCTGTCTTGTGGGAACTTGGGGCATAGAGGGGGAACAAGAATACTTCCTTTGATCACTTACTGTTCAAAGAGCTACTGAAAGGTCCCTCCTTTAGGTGACTCTTAGATTCAACTGTTGTCAAAAAGATACACGTTCAACCTTGGGGAGGGATACACCTGTTTGTGCTTCCTTCTGCTGTTAAGCTGGAGATGGGAAATGCCAGGTCTGGGTTGCCTGCTTCTGTTGGATGGGATATGCAAAACACCCTGTTGCTGCGTCACTGCTCCAGTTCTGACATCTCCAGTAAGGTTTTTGTCTGATCACCATTCACAGGTCTTTATCAGTTGCCTCTTGTGTTGTTTCCAGGGTTTATAGTTGTACTTAGCAGAGAGGAGTACAGAGAAATAGGTCTCCATTATCTTGTCTGGACTTAAAAGTCCCAGTTATATTTTAAAGCAATTAAAACTAAAACATAAATTTTATTTTACATTTATTCCATTTTCACAGTTTCACTCATTTCTGTCTTAGCAGAATTTCCTTCTATTTAAAGAATTTTCTTCAATATTTCTTAGAGTTGTACTACTGGAATTAATCATTCTCATAGTTTTTATCTGAAAATTTAAAATTCCATCTTCCGTTGTTACTAGATATTTTCACTGGGTATAGCATTCATAATTGACAGGGATTTTTTTTTTCTCTTTTATCACTCTAAAAATGTCACTATTTTTTGTAGACTACATGGCTTCTGAAGAGTCTCATTCTCACCATTGTTCTTCTCTATGTAGTAGAGGTATTTTCTTTTATCCCTTTTTCTTAATTTTAATCACCTTAAAAATGACATGTTTGAATGTTTGTTGTTTTGAGGCTTTTTTGTTCTGTTATTACTATTTTTGGAAAAATTTCAGCTACTCTTATCTCAAATATTTCTTCTTTCTTCTTCTTGAGATTCCAATTAATTGTTTGCCCACCTGGTATCATCCCATAGTTCTTCACCCAAAGCTTTAGAACCTCTGTTCTTTTATCTCTTGTGTTTATTTTTTGGTAATTTTTGCTGACCTGTCTTCAGAGTCACTTGTTCTTTCATTTGGTGCATTAAGTTTACTAGCAAGCTGATCAAAGACAGTTTACACCGTGTTGATTTTTATTTGTACCCATCTTATCTTGCAAAGTGTCTACCTTTTCAGTTCAGGTCTTTAGAAGAGTTAACCTAGTTATTTTAAAATTTCTGTCAAATATATTCAACATATGTGTCCTATGAGCAGATTCTGATGGTTGTTGCTTTGCCTTTTTGGAATTCTTCTTTTGTATGTTTTTATTTCTTGACTTTTCTCATTTATCCTAACTTTTGCTGAAAGATCGGCATTTTATGTAGAACTGTGAAGACTAAGGTAAATCGTCTTTATGCATGGTAATTAGTACTTCTTTATCTCTATTTCTGTTTTGGGGCTTCTGTCAATCCAAACAAGAATGGAGTTGGCGTCTTGCTAGGAACACCTTAAGCATACTGCAGGAAGCAAATTCCTCTACTGATACTTAGTATTTAGGGTATAAACTTCATGCCAGAGGTTTTCTTCTCAATATCTGTTCAACAATTTGCTTTTTTTTTTTTTTTTCATTTTTAATTGCACCTGAAAAGAAGTAAGTCTCCTGAAGCTCTCCTCAAGACTGATTGACTCCGAGAATGACTGTATTTGACAGTCATTCTATTCAATTCTTATTATTCTGGAACTACAGATCAGTGTGGGGAACTCTTCTCTGATGTTCTGATTTAGCCTTGGCCAGATGCAAGGGCCTCATGAGTGGGCCCTTCCAATTACCCCTGCCCCTTCCCCATTTGTAATTGTGGGTTTGGCACTCATCCATGCCAACAGAGTTGGAACAGAGTTTTTTTCTCTCTTCTTCTTTTCCCTCACCTTCAAGAGGTGACTCAGTCCCTTGAAAGAATTCATTTCTCTTTTACCTGGGCAACAAGACTTTTGTCCCATCAAGGAAAAATATAAGATGCATCAAGTCAAATTTAGCAGTTTAAGCTATTCCCCTCCTGTACCTAGCTAGCAACATGAGGGAAGGCTTCTCAGAATTTTCTCCAATCTTCCCTGTAAGGACCTGGTCAAATTCACCAAGAAAAAGCCAGTAAGAGGTCTGAACATTCTCCAAATCTGTAATTCCCAGTGGATTTACACTTTCATATAAACTACAACTGACCTAAATAATAATAATATGTGCCATTTCAGCTGAATTCTTACTGGCTTATTTAAAATCCAGCTGCACCTGCCCAATTTAAACAAGGACTCCTATCACTTCTCCCCCTTCAGATGCCTGGCTCTCCCAGATCTGGGGTTAGCGGGCTGCCATGAGAATTCAGTTCTCTACTGTGCTCCAAAAACTCATTAATTTTCAGTACATCCAGCTTTTTCTCCTTTATATTGGTGAAAACAATGGCCCTTTCATCTAAATTCTTTGAGCTAAGAATCAAAAGCTTTCTTTTTTTAATTTTATATATGTATTTATCTAATAATATAATGGATTTTAAGTGAACCACTCAGCCTACAAACTAGCCCATTACAAATTATGCTTCTCTAATAATGTACTCTTCCCTCTCATGTTTCTATCTCCTTTCAGTTGAAAACAGGTAAATTATGTCTTGACCATTTTGTGACCTCCTTATTTTTAGTTTTAATACACACACATATTTTAGCTATGTATCTCATTTGACAAAATTTTGCTTTTGTTAGTTACTTTCATTATTCTACTTAGAAAAACACTGGTTCTTTGTCTACTCATCCAAGATGTCTTGGATCTATGGCTTAAAAACTTCTAATCTCCCCTCTAGCATCAATAATGGTTTCATGTAAAATAATAAGAATGGTTTAATGTATAAATATAAAGGAACAGAGTTGTTTTCAAAGGAAGTCATTTAACCAATTTTCTCATAGACTGATAGGAATATATGGATTATTTCACCTTGATGAGTCTCAAATACTCAATTTCTCGAACTGGCACGAATTCAGAATACCAAGAATTAATTTTTCTCATTCTAATTAATCAAAATAAAAAAATGTTAATAATTAATTTAAAAAATCTTCTAGGCTAAGGGCTGTGCATGGGGTCATGTGCACTGTCCAGCCTGTGCCCCATACCCTCTCTGAGGGTAGCACACCCTGGACCATACCTTGGGGCTGGGTGGGCCAGTTATAGGCCTCCGAGCCTGCCTGGCCTCACTGGCTGGCCACAGAGAGTAGGGAATGGGTCAGGACTACCCCAATCCCTGGGCTGAGCAGGACCTAGCACCTGGCCCAGCAGCAATAAAGAGTGGGTGCACAGGGAAAAGAAAAAGAAAAAAACAAAAAACAAAGACAAAAACTTTCCAAAACAACAAGTTGCAAAAAGCTACAATAACATTTGATATGTTATTCACACTTGAAAATTTAATAAATGCATAACTTTAACATCTCCTTTTTAAAAACCCTAAACAAGTGGAGTTGGATGCATTTAAATGTGATTCTTACAACATAGTTTCCATGGTTTGGTAATATAGAAATAAGTTGCTTTTGAAGATACTCTTTTCATAGTTATATATAGGTTAATACAATTTTTTGGAATAATTTTGTCCTTGGAAAATTTGGACATTTTTTTTTTTACTAATTATTTTAATTAACATATAATGTATTATTTGCCCAGAGTACAGGTCTGTGAATCATCAGGCTTACACACTTCACAGCACTTATCATATCACATACCCTCCCCAATGTCCATAACCCAACTACCCTCTCCACACCTCCCTTCCCCCCAGCAACCCTCAGTTTGTCTTGTGAGATTAGGATTCTCTCATGGTTTGTCTCCCTCCCGATCCCTTCTTGTTTCATTTATTCCTTCCCTACCACCCCCACAAGCCCACCACTCTGCCTCTCAATTGTCTTTCTCTAATTGACTTATTTCACTCAGTATAATACCTTCTAGTTCCAACCATGTCATTGCAAATGGCAAGATTTCATTTCTTTTGATGGCTGCATGGTATTCCATTGTATATGTATACCACCTCTTCTTTATCCATTCACCTGTTGATGGACATCTAGGTTCTTTCCATAGTTTAGCTATTGTGGACATTGTTGTTATAAACATTCGGGTGCACATGCCCCTTTGGATCACTACATTTGTATCTTTAGGGTAAATACCCAGTAGTGTGATTGCTGGATCACAGAGGAGCTCTATTTTCAACTTTTTGAGGAACCTCCCTGCTGTTTTCTGGAGTGGTTGCACCAGCTTGCATTCCCACCAACAGTGTAGGAGGGCTCCCCTTTCTCCGCATCCTCGCCAGCATCTGTCATTTCCTGACTTGTTAATTTTAGCCATTCTGACTGGTGTGAGGTGGTATCTCATTGTGGTTTTGATTTGTATTTCCCTGATGCCGAGTGATGTGGAGCACTTTTTCATGTGTCTGTTGGCCATCTGGATGTCTTCTTTGCAGAAATGTCTGTTCATGGGATGCCTGGGTGGCTCAGTTGGTTAAGCTGCTGCCTTCAGCTCAGGTCATGATCCCAGGGTCCTGGGATTGAGTCCCGCATTGGGCTTCTTGCTCGGCAGGGGGCCTGCTTCTCTCCCTGCCTCTACCTGCCTCTGCCTGCTTATGTGTACTCTCTCTCTCTGGCAAATAAATAAAATCTTTAAAAAAAAAAAAAAAAAAGAAAAGAAATGTGGGTTCACGTGGACAGAGTTTTATGTTCAATTTTACATACACACACACACACACATAATTTATTCTACTTAAGGGTTTTAGTTCCAGTAATGCTCAACAGTATATCCTAAATAATATCAGAGAATTCTGCTATTCTCCTTTTAATGACTCTGGGCTCTGAGACTACTATGGCTATTATATACAGTGTTCTGTCCTTGTATGCAAAGATTCACATAGCCTTCAATCTAGTTAAAACATTTTAAATTACTTTAAAATATTTTTTTCTGCTGCACAGTTGGAGACTGTCATTCCACAAAGCTAGGTGCTACACGTATCTGAAAACCACTTAAGTTAGAGGAGATCCTATTTTTGGAATTCCAATACATCATCCATCACATATTAAAAATAAGCATACCACATATACATGCAGAGAAAATTAGTAGAATCCCCTGGAATGTATAAATGACTGGCACTGTCAATTTTACATACTGTATTACATAGAGAGAGAGTAAAAAAAAATCCACTTAAGGAACTTACTGTGATTTTATTCTGAATTACGTACAATGTTACCTTAAGCACTCACTTTCTCTAATGTTTAGTTAAATCAAATGAAACCCAAATAAATAAAATTGGCAAGGCATAAGGCACTCACTCTTGAGCAAACACTGGATAATGTCAAGTAACCTAAATCTGTGATCTGTAATAAGGGGGTAGTTGACATTCCAAGCACGTGCTAATGTGTAACAAAATTAGACTGAAAATATATTAACATTGGAGAAGTGTCAAATCTCTGAAATAAAGTCACTCCAACTTGGTGGAATTTGCAACTCCAGCAGGGAAAAAGGAGCTCCTCCTGTGCTGCATTATGCCTAACAAAATAAAGAAGGTTCCTTTAGTAAACCTTGAGTTCCACAGAAATCAGAAATCAGGCCTTGGCTGGCAGAGTAATTGCATTCCTCTCCTGGCCATTGTGGAGATAGCAAGATACTGATGAAACATAGGTGGCAAAACAGACACCATGGAATGATTTTGCATGTTTCTGGAAAGGGATGATTGGTTTAGAACTGGTGAATATTTATGAACCCTAGTTTCTCAGCAACGTTTTAGAGATACTTTCAACAAAGATTTATCTAAATATACCAAAAATCAAAGTCATTTGTTTGAACAAAAATCTTGCTCAGGAGACACCACAGGGAAACAAGGTAGGGGAAACAAGCCATTAACATTTTACCTACCTTCTACCTTTCAAATGGTTGACAAAATCATGAAATGAAAAATGCTTAATTAGATAAATACCTGAGATATAAAAATATTCTAAAATATATGCATCCATTTGAATATTTTAATAACTAGAAACAAGTTAATAAAATGACATTTTGAGCACCCAAAACAATCCTTGCCCACTAATTTCTAATCCAATTAATTATGAGTTCCTTACTGGTTCTCAAAACTGACCTCTACTTTTCATACTGTCATGGCCTTTAGTTACCAAAAATTTCAATAACGTCCACAGGAATTGATGTCAACATTCCCTCATTAAATTACATGATTTACACTGATAGCATAGAAAGCCATGTCCTAATACCTACACATACACACACAAACACGCTCAAACTGTGATTGAAAATTTTAAAATATTAAAACGTCTATTGTACTCAGAATGAAGCCCAAAATCATTTGCATATTACATAAGGAAATTTCGGTTTTGGCGTATCTACATTCCAGCAATACCTGCCCCTTCCTGAATTATAATTTTTGTTTTAGTCTAAGTGAATTATTTTCATTTCTCAACATATATAGCATTTCTCACATTTGTTCATTTGTTTTGCTTCCTTTGCCTTAAAAAAATCTGTATTTCTTTCTTCTCATAGCTCTTCACTAAATTCTGTGATAAATAAACATTAGGGAATCTTTCTTGGACTTTGTGTCCTCAGGATACAATATACTTAACTGTACTTATTATTTATTATAATCTGTTTACTTGTCTGAATTTTCTACTAGACCATGAGGCTCCTTATGGGAAGGAACTTAAATTATTGGTACTTAGTATAATGCCTGGCACAGAATAGTCCATATATAAATGTTTGCTAAAAGCATGAATGGCAGGGTGCCTGAGTGGCTCAGTTGGTTAAGCATCTGCCTTTGGCTCAGGTCATGATTCCAGGGTCCTAGGATCAAGCCCTGCATTGGGCTGCTTGCTCAGTGGGGAGTCTCCTTCTCCCTCTGTTCCTCCCCCAACTTGTGTTCTCTCACTCCCTAAAAACAAACAAGATCTTTAAAAAAAAAAAAAAAAATGACTGGATTGGAAAATGAGCTTCAATTCCCATAGCTTACAGAAGATCTAAAATCAGATTCTCCAGTTCATTCTCAGCTCTGTTATTAATAGCTGTGTAGGCTTAAGCAAGTCACATAACTTCTTTAAGACTCAGTTTCTTCATCGATAAAATGGAATACTAAGAAATTCTAACTTACTAAATTGTTGAGAAAATGTAAAAAGATCATAGTTAATAAGTGCAACTTGGTAGTATTATCATTTATTTTCAGGAAGATTAGTAATTTCAGGAAATATATTTTCTAACATGAATGTTAATTTCTTTTAATTATCCAAAAGGTAAACTAGACATAGAAATCGCATATATTGGGTTCATTTAATGAAGATAACTAAAAATAAGCTCAATTATCAGCCTTTCAAACCTGGAAGCCTAATGACATAAATACAAGAATGAAAGGCAAAACTTATTTCTGAAAGGCAAAACTGAACAAATTCACTTTCTACCAGGTAACTGTAAGTATCATCTACTTCTTAAGAACTCCCCTTTACTTTATAATATATACCCACACACATGTACAAACACATTATCCAGTATTTTACACAGTGCTATAGAATTAATTGATTCTCAACATTAACACATTGGTCAATTTCTCTTCGCTCCATTTTGAAATGGCTTTGTAAAATTCAGTGGAAAAAAAAATTGACTGACCAACTGCTAAATGACCATAGTAGAACCTTCCTAATCACCTTAAATGAACTTTACCCATCCACACAAAGGCACTACTTGAAGACAGCTAAAAATCAGTAACAAAAATTAATCAGCTCGTTCTATGTTTTATTTGGCCCTTAAGGATTTCCTACCCAATAAACTTTTGTTCTCATTCTCTTCATTATGCTGACAAGACATTTTCTTCCTACCCTCTTCAATAAGTAGGAGAAATAATTTAGGGGAGAGATGCTAGTCTCTTTGTGACACTAGAGACTTTGTGACCCAGTTCTAATACTTGAGTTACTCAATTAAGTACAGATTTACTCATTCATTTATTCATCAAGGAATGTGGAATTACTGAAATTACTGAGAAACCACTGCAACCATGAGCCTGTTTTGCAGTGAGGACGTCATTTTCAAGTTTTCTTGCTACTATTCTTTACTGTGATATAGCAAGAACAAACTTTCAGAAACGTAAATTCAGGTATACCACATCCCATTCAAATATTTCAGTGCCTATACCATTCAGAATCAAACACGAACTCTTAAGCTGACAGAGAAATCTCCCTTTTGTTTTAAACTCTGGTGTGCCCTTCTCTTTTATTACCCTTCTTTACAGAATGTTGTTCTTTTTTTCACCTCGCTGGTAACTTCCTATATAGTGTCCCCAAATACAATCACTTCTGGCAAAATTTCTAGAGCCTTAAAAATTTCATTGAGCTGTCCCTCTTTGAAGCTTTATCATATCACAAATCACATAATTGTATTTTATTTAATGTCTCCAATATGCAGTGTAAGTTTCTTTTTTTAAGTTTAAGTTTCTTAAGGGCAGAGGTTATAGCTCTGCATTTCCTACCTAGTTCTGAGTACTGCATATTGCAAATAATAACTGATCAGTGTCTATATAACAACTTATAGTTTTTACAAAATATTCATATAGACATTAATTAATTTTATTCATTAGCAAATTTCCAAGGGGAAATATAATACATGTTTCTATCCCCAGTTTTTACCCAACAAAACCCAAAGGACCTGTAACTTCCTCTTAAATTTCTGGACTTAAAATCTGATGCAACTGCCGTTCAATTTTATCATATAAAATCAATCCAAGACTGGATTCCCACAATATTTTCTATTCCAGTGTCATAGCTTTGACAGGTAAGTTACTTCAGACAGACATCCATTATTCAAGCATTAAATCATATGCATAATGTATATGCAAAGGAATCAGAAAAGAATCACCAAAGATATACAGACCTATTCAAAATCTTATATTATGGGAACAGCATTATCTCAGTTACTTATATCAGTTTTCTTTTTTTTTTTTTTTAAGATTTTACTTATTTATTTGACAGAGAGAGATGACAAGTAGGCAGAGAGGCAGGCAGAGAGAGAAAGGGAAGCAGGCTCCCTGCTGAGCAGAGAGCCTGATGCAGGACTCGATCCCAGGACCCTGAGATCATGACCTGAGCAGAAGGCAGCGGCTTAACCCACTGAGCCACCCAGGCACCCAGTATCTCAGTTACTTATATCAGTTTTCAATTGAAAACTGTGTTCTGCTGCTTGAATAAGTAAAATGTATTTTAAAGTGACTTGTCATGTGCATCTCCAATATTAATCTGCTACTTTACTTACTTTTTCACTTTTTACATTCTGTTTTGTTTTGATCAGAAACATTTTCTATCAAAGTTCAGTCATTATGCTGATTTTGAACTTCCTCATATTAAGTAGCAGGCATTCTAATAAAAGGTCAACACCCATCCTAGTGATTTAATCAGTATAAAGTAAAGGAAATATATTTTTCAAAGATCCCACAGGTATGTCTTCCCGTTTCCTTCGTTTTTTCATATTCACTACAGACCTTGGCTTTGCATTCTTAAAGCCTACTGGAGAAACACTAACCCTAGTCAACAAACATGGACATGCCTACTGTGTATGCTGTATCTGTTGGGACTTTTAGACAGCTAGTCCATACACTGAATTACATTATCTGGGCATTTTATTCATCTTTAAAATAAGTTGCTTTTAACAGATTAACTCTAAGGCTCTTTCCAGCTCTAATATTATGCTATGTTGGGGTGAGGCATAGATTTTCATATTGAGAAATAAATACTTAGGACTTAACTATTTTAAGTTAACCATAAGGTTGGGCATGGCAAGCAAAATATAATCCTATTCTCAGGCTATATTTGTAGAGATAAATTATTGAGGAAAGAAAAAGGCTACCTTCCTCTATAGTTTTATGGAAAGTGTTGGTTTCTATACTTAAAATAGTATTACCACTCCTTCCTTCTGCTTTGAGTTGGTCGGCTCATCATGAAGAGAGGACTGGGAAGCAGTCTTCTACTGGATGCCAAACAACTTTTACCAAAATCAAATGATTATTTGATTCAGTTCCATGATTCCTGTTTGGATTTCCAGATTCCTTGCCCTGAAGCTTATATGACAACTGTGAGTTTGACAGCCCTAGACTCATCATTTTTCTTCAGCATGATACTTACTGGCTTGCCATGTATCAATTTGGACCTCTGTTTCACATTTTCAACATGCATTTTTTCTTCTTTCCTTCACTTTTTTTCTTTCAGTTTTTGCCAATCTATAGTGTTTCCTGTGCCAGTTTCCATAGTTATTTTTCATTAACCCAACACTGTTCAGTGCCCTGTGTCCATGATGGGCATCTTTTCTCCTGAAAGTAGTTTCTTTCAAGACACTGGCAATACCAAGTTCCTATGTATTTCATCATTCTCCTCATGTATTTGCTCACTGTGTTTCACTAGATATGTTAGGGTCACAATCATTATTTCTCAGTATCTCTAGGTTCTGACCCAAAAAACAAAGCGCCCATAGGGTAATCATAGAGAAAAGGATACCAAGTGTTGCTTTTACTAAATGAGATCCAGTAACTGCCTAAGTAAAGGATCTTGAATAAGGTAAATTGCAGAAAAATGTGCTACTTTACATCCTAACGGAGTTTCCCTCTACTTTCTACATATTTTGACCCACTTAAAAGAAATATGAACTTTCAGACAACTATTACAACACATTCATCTCTTCCTGTAGTATAAAAGGTTGACTTCTAGAAACAGTCTTTGGAATAGGGAAATGCAACAGAAGAGAAAGCCAGTTAGTGCTTTCTTAAAATAATATGCCTTTCTCTATTAAAGATGTCCAGTGAAAGCCAGTTTTTCAGCAACCAAAAGTATTGCCCAAACCAGCCTTAATATTACCTTCAGTTTGACGAAACTTTAGACAGTTTTCTTCCTGACTATAGGCCCTTGACCTTCTTTTTCTTAAAACTTTTGACCTGATTACAAATTCTTTCTCTGGCCCTCTGAGACGCAAATTTTCTCCCAGACTCCTGCCTGTTTTACAACCTAGGATTGTCCTCCTCAAAAACCTAAGAATCGCCCCTTTGAAATGGAATCATCAAGAATAACATAACCCCTATCTCCCAGTCTCTGTGAGAGGATAGATTGAAACTTCAATCAGCAAAAACAGATATCATAATCACATTAATCAATTTCCCCCTTAATGTCCTGGAGAATTTTCCCACTAGCACAGACCAGTGCCTAAAAATGTCCCTGCCTTATATGTCAGTGAAGTTTAATTCAATCTCCCTCCAATTTTGCAATAGTCTTTACTCCTATGTAATGGTCCAATACAATTTCTCTTTGACAGTATTAACCCTTCTTTGAAAAGAACTCAATAAATGAATGGAAGGGAGCAACTGGAAGTATTCAGTAAATACCCACTCCAATCCCTATGGGAGAAGGGAAGAACACATAAATGCTTGCAAAAGCAGGAGAAGCAGAATGATCAAAATTTTATCCCCCTGCCCAACTCTCAAAAGCTCTGTTTATACTTTATTTTCCTGGAGTAGAATACAATGAATGCCCTGACATATATGAACAAAAGCACAGTGAGAAAACTAACAATCATGACTTTTACAAAATGTCTGAAATTGTACTGGGGTTGGGAAGGAGATTTATCATGGTGCATGCTTGCAAACATCAAATATTTGAAAGGTGTGGAAAGAGACAGTCACATGGAAAAGGGATTCAGATTTCTTTTATGTGGTTTCAAACAATAGTGCCAAGATTAATATATGTAAGTTAAAATGAAAAATGTTTCAGTTTAATGTAAAAAGAACTTTCCAAAACCTTCATGTGTTCGAAGATAGAATATGCTCTGCAAACCTGGAAGGTAGTGAGTACACTATCAAGAGATATAAGCCACAGTGGTTTTCGAAAGTCTTGACTGAAATGCTGAAGAGAAATTTCAAACACCACAGGGGTGTGTGGGAAGCCAAAGGTGTAACTTTTCTCCTGGCTTTGAATTTTTCCCGATTTTTTATTCAAAACATGGAGAATTTTTAATTTAATATATAGAGAATAAATTCATGTAAAATTGACAGGAAGAACACAGTATTGGGGCACCTGGCTGGCTCAGTCAGGGGAGCATGTGACTCTTAACCTTGGGGTTGGGAATTTGAGCCCCACAATGTGCACAGAGATTACTTTACAAAATTTTAAAATTTAAAAAAAAATCTTTTGTATCAAACAAAAATATTAAATGATTTAAACACACACATGCACACACACACATGGCAACTTCCTTTGCTAAAGAAGTTTTTCTGAAGACACTTATTAGGAATGAGAAGAAGATATAAAAATACTATGAACATAAACCCAGAGAGCCATATTACTATGCATCCTATTAGCAACCTGTGGTCCCTGAAAGGAAGAGAGAAATATTTTGTTGTTGTTGCATCCTTTAGTCATTAATAGCCTTTAAAGTTGAAAGTGCTGCATCTCAACATTATTTTCTTCACTCTGCTTTCTTAACTGCATCTTTCACCTCCAAGCTAGATTAGGCGATCTATCACAAGAAACATAAAGCAGACCAATGACCTTAAATGGTGGGATCTTTGATTTTTCAAAATAGATTAAAAATAGAACAATTTCAGATGGCCATGTTGAATGACTGCTCTGGGAAGATCAGTCTGTGACTATTAGTGTGAATAGTCTGCTAGGCTTGGCTGCAAGATTGCCATATAGCATATGCTTCACAGAAACCTTCTCTGAAATGTATAATAGCTTTCGCAACTGGGTAAAAAAATTACCATCTACTTCCGGTCACCTAATAGAAGAGGTCAGATACAATCATGATATGAAATGAAGGCCCAAGGCAAGGTTATAAACCCAAGCTAAAGAAAATTCTAAAATTCATAAGATTTCCCAAGATTCACAGGCATAAACTTGCCCCATGCATTCACGGAATTGCAATGAATGAACTGGATAAAACAGACTTACTGGCATTTCAAACACCTGATAAAACATATATTACACATCCAATAATAGATTTTTATTATTCAGTTATTCTGTATATGATGCTATGAGAATATAAAATTATAAAACAAAAGAAGTAGAGGATCTTAACATTACAAAGTTTATGTGGTTTTCTAAACAGACAAGACTATCACCCTGAAACCACAGTGTGTAATTTTAGTGTAATATATGCATGTCCTAAAACCTTGTTCAGACGGTTTTCCATTTAAATATTATTCAACTGATCCAATAAAAAAGTTGATATTTTAAAAATATAGGTAAGTAAAATGAGTTATTTTCATCTTTGAGGATCTTGCCCTAGATGTTTTCTCAATTCTTTGCGACCAAAATGAAAGTGAATGTACATCCCTCTTCATGATTCATGACTGACATCATGAATCAAGACTTAGAAAGGAATTTTAAAATCTATAAAGTGCTTTTAAAATAAATAATCAATAACATTAACCAGTAACATTAATACTTGGTAGTCTTGTCTGATTCTGTAGAACTTCAAGATATGTGCCTCTTTTTGTGTGCTAAGCAGTTTATCCTTCTCAAAGTAAATGACCCAGGTCACTGAGTATGTCAGCCTACACTTCCAACTGTCTCTAGCACTGGAACTTCTCCTTTAAATTTAGGTGACAATCTGATTTCACTTGGGGTTACAAATCTTGCTCTTCATATACTTAAAGAGAATTTCCTCTAATTATATTGTGTTAAAACCCAAGGACAAATTGAAGTTTTCAGCATATCTATCTCTCTAACATCAAGAAATTGCTTTTTTTTTTTTTTAAGAAATTGCTATTTTTTAATATCAAGAGGCCGAAGTGAGGAAGAAAAAATACATATGGCACATGGGTGGCTCAGTTGGTTAAGCGTCAGATCTTGGTTTCCACTCAGGTCGCAATCTCAGGTCCGTGAGATCAAGCCCTACCATGGGCTCCACACTCACTGGGGAGTCTGCTTGAGCCTCTCTTCCTCCACCTCTGTCCCTCCCTACCTCCCACTCTTTCTTTCTAAAATAAACAAATATTAAAATACATATATATGCATATGCATGTACATATATATATATATGATGTATATGGTGGACTACATAACCAATGTAAAAGCCCATGATTTTTCTCAAAGTTGTGTAATTTTCTCTTATTTAGCAATTAGGTCTTTCAACTTAAATAATCTTTTTCATTGCATGATCTTGTAGCAACATTACATAACTCAGAATGGATTTTTAAACTGTATTTTCTTAGAGTTTTGAATTAGAATTTCTAAGGATACTCAAGATTTTTTAATCCAGTATCCAGCACAGAAAACTATATCAATATATTCATAACAATAACAATCCATAACAATTTCCTTGCTAGAAGGTTATCATCTCTGATAAATTAGGTTGGATTTAAGTTTGTACTAAATTGACAAGCATTGATATTTCTTTATAAAAGTTCTTGTATGTGTGCATTTTTGCCTCAGAAAGGATAATTCGAATGCCCTGAAACAAAACCCCTTTATTTTTTGAAGATTTATTTATTTATTTCAGAGAGAGAAAGAGAGCAGAGAGAGGGGTCAAGGCTTGATATCATGACTTGAGCTGAAATCACAAGTTGGACACTTAATGAACAGAGCCACTCAGACGCCCCCCGAAAAACCCTTGTATTTATGATAAAAACTCTCTTGAGTTAATTATAATAGCATTTCAGATGCAGGAAGTGCGTGCACATTGCTCACTGACAAACCAGCTACTGAACCTGGACTCTGAAATTACTCTAATGAGCAGAGAGGATACATAAGATAAATGAGGGGATGCTGAAAGTTCCTAAATTTTACTGAGAAAGTCAAAGGGTGCCAAACCTGGGAAGACCATGAAAGAAATGATTATTGCTTTTTCTATAGTGTTGAGGATTTAAAGATAATATAGACCTGTGCTGTCTAATTAGTCAGTAGCCATATGTGATTATTTGAACTGGAATTAATGAAAATTAATTAAAATTTGAATTTCTGAACTGCACAAACAAAATTTTAAGTGGTCTCATGTGGCTAGGGCTGCCATATTGGATGGTGCTAACAGATAACAGTTTTAGTAATGCAGAAATCTCTACTGGATAACAGTGATAAAGGCACAATTGAATATATTCTTTAAATCAGAAATCTCTTCCCCGATATGCCCACTTAAAATATAAATTTTCACACACTGTTTAAGGTCATATATGAATGTTCCAGGAACCAAGGAAAGACCTACTCTAGTGAAAAAAAAAAAAAAAGTTATCTTCCTCTGTCTTCCCTTCCTCTGGTAAAAGGTTTCTCTCTCACTCTCCTTCAAATGTGCTGATACTCATTTTTCTACTACCTACACCAAGCCCAGCTTTAGGAAAAAGAACTGCTTTTAGGCACTTAAAACACAGGGTAAATTTCTTCCTTCCTTGCTTCACTAAAACATAATTGTGTCTTTTATACACAGTATGCATAATATACATGCATACATACATAACACAAACACGCATACACACACACATATATGTCATCACATTCTGTCAGGAGATCATCTCGGGGAGAAAAAGATTTTTTCCAATAGCCTTAATTAAAACAGATATTTGCCTATTTACATAGCTGGGAAAAGTGCTAATTCTGTAGCTTTGAGAAGACTATAATGGAAATCTGTCTACCAATTAGTTCTGTTCTGCATAGCAACATCATGCACAGTGCACAGAAACAAGAGCAACCTAAATGAGTTATTCATTCATATCATTTATTCATTCAGTAAATAAAAATTATCTACTCCATGGAAGACATTTGGTTATTCCAGGAGTGCAAAGAAGCTTAAGAAAGCTTTTCTATACTTCAGGAGCTTACACTCTAGAAGAAAATATCCTCTTAAATATAACTGAAACCTGAAGTAAAGGTAGGTATGTCTTTTCTTCTTTAGCTACATGAGGTGGGGACATGAATTTGAATAAATTATTACAGCTATCACTTACTGATTGCTTAGTATGCTGCAGGTGCAGTGAGAAATATTCTACATACAGAAACTCAATATTCCCAACAATTCTCTGTATTCTGAGGTATCATCATCTCCATTTTACAAATAAAGGAAAGAAAGCATATGATGTTTCAGTTAGTGCTTCAAAATTAATGTCTAGAATGTGGAGGACCATCATGCAAATCCTTTTATCTGATAAAACAAGACCATGGTATATTCAGAACCATCATGCAGAAAGTACATGTTACTGAAACCTGGAAGAAAGTGCCATTCCAATGGTACTAACAGGGCTTCACAAAATAGGTAGTATATGAAGGGCATCTTGAAAGTGGTAGTGGTATTTTATGAATGGGGAATTGGGTTATACCAGCCAAGGAAATATGTGTGCAGAATCACAGGGAGCTGAAGGAGTGATAACAGTTCCAGCTTACTTGAGCAGAGAGTATTAGAAAATGAGGGGGAGGTTGTAAAGCCGGGTTGGGGAAAGGTAACAGAGGGCCTTGTAAAGCTAACTAAGTAGTTAAGACTCTACTGTAAAATTAATTGTGAAAGTATGAATGTCTTAAATATAGGGGAGTTACCTTTACAGAGTTTACCTTTCAAAGAGAGGCGGGAGCTGGATGGTGACCCCAGGAGGCTCCTGAGGCTTCCCTGCTCCCACAAGTGCGCCGAATGTACCCACGCACATGGGGTAATTCCCTCGGAGATAAATCCAGAAACTAGCTCAGAGACTCCTATGGGCTGAGTGAAAGAGAAAATAACCACATCAAAACAGGTAGGAAAGGCTGAGACACACTTTCCCATAAACTTCACCGAACACAGTTTCACACAACCGGAAAACCTACAAGTTCTGTCTTCTCCCTTAGGAGTAAAGGGTCTGAACGGCACACCTAGCAGCGCAACTTTTAAGGCCACTCAAAGGACAATTACCCTCAACACCTAGCTCTAAAAGCCAAGAGGACAAGTCCTACAGGACTAGAGCAAACAAAGAAGCAGTTCTTAAACGGGGACACGAGCTCTCATTATGACTGTACGCCATGGATCAGCAAAGAGGGAGCAGGGGAAAACATCCATCCCCAAGTCTTTCCATTGAAGAAGTTTGACTGCATACTTGCTTCTAATAAACATGCAGTTAGGGACTGGTTATAATCCTCACTGGAGCCTAGGGAAGGTAGTGGGCACTTCTCACACCTTTTCCCTCCAGCTCACTACAACAATAAAGCCAAGCTGACAGCATTTCCCTGGAAGAATCTTGCCCACACCCCAGCACTTCAATTTTATGGCTGCCACCCAAAGCATGGTCTCTGAATCACACAGCTATGACAGTTCATGGATTACATTCACAAGTCCTACAGGCCTATAGCAAACTAAGAAGCAGTTTTTAAATGCCTAAGACTCCTACATCTAATCAGTATGGATCTAGTACTGAATCCAATCCTTCCCTCTGAGATATAAACAGATATTCATAAATCCTCAACTACTGGAAGCCACTAAGAACAGATATGGCACCTTGTACCAAATAAGGTGCTCCCATGCTGACTGATGCATTAGTCACAATAGCCAAGATACGAAAACAACCTAAGAGGCCATCTACAGATGTATGAATAAAGTGAGATACACACACACACACACACACACACACACATTATTCAGTCTTAAACTGAAGGAGATTCTGGCATTTGCAACAACATGGATTAACTTGGAGGATGATATTCCAACTGATATAAGCCAGAGAGAGAGAGAGACAAATATTACATACTATTAATTATACATAAAATACAATAAATACATAAAGTTGAACTAGTAACTCAGAGGAGAATGGTGATTTCCAGGCACTGAGAGGTGAAAGACATGGGAAGAAGCTGGTAAAAGGGTATAAATTTTCAGTTATAATATAAATAAAGTCTGGGGTTCTAAAGTATAACATGGTGTCTCTAGCTGATAATACTGTATTGTTATTGCATCATTGAAAACTGTTAAGACAGCAGAATTTAAGTGTCTCCCCCCCTCCCCCAAAAAAACATGTTTTAAATAACTTGATGGTTGGGAATCCTTTTGCAATGTATATCAAATCATCATACAGTGCTTTCTAAATACATTTTTATTATATCTCAAACATGAAAAAAATAAAATTTACACTCGTATATTTATATCCTTCAGATCATTTGCTGTGGTGAAGAACTGCAAAAAAGACCATGAATATTATTACTGACAGGACAGACACACTGCCACCCAACCACAATTAACATGGTCAATGTCAGAGCTTGGATAGGGCTACGGCTTCCCTTGTATGACTTTCTTCCACTTCAGAAGCAGGAAGCTATTCAAAGATCAATCAGAACTTATACTTGGGGTGCCTGGGTGGCTCAGTGGGTAAGCCTCTGCCTTCAGGCTCAGGTCATGATCTCAGGTTCCTGAGGTCAAGCCCAGCATCAAGCTCTCTGCTCAGCACGGAGCCTGCTTTCCCCTTTCTCTCTCTCCCTCTCTCTCTCTCTCTCTCTCTCTCTCTCTGCCTGCCTCTCCACCTACTTGTGATCTTTGTCTGTCAAATAAATAAATAAAATCTTTAAAAAAAAAACCCATACTCAAGAAAAATCAAATTAAAACAACAACAGGGTATTATTTTTACTAGGCAGTTTACCAAAGTTAAATAAAACAAAAATCCAGGATTAATGAATTTGTGAGGGAAATAAGCACATTTTTATGCCATCAGTGGAAATAAAACCAATAAAACACTTTCTTTTTTTTTAATAAAACACTCTCTTAATGACAATCAAGTATATGCACATACACAATAAAGAAATTGAAAAATAATACCTCAGATTTAACAAAACCTTTCCTAAAAATGTGTCCACAGAAATATTCTCATAAATTTGAAGAGATTTATACAAATGCCCATTTCAACTACACACTCCATTTAACTAACCACTGAGAACTGAAATACCCAACCATATGGAATATTTGACTCAAAATTAAAAAGAATTTTAGCTCTGTATGCCCAAACATGAAAAGATACATGTGATACATTTCTAAGAGGAAAAGAAAACAATGAAATATAATGTTCATAATATAACCAAAATTTTGTTTTAAAAAAAAAAAGAAAAAACATAATAATGTCAGTAAATTTACTAAAATTATTGAGTAAAAATTCATTTAAGTATGGTTATCTTCAAGTGATGGGCATCCTTCAAGTGAACTTTAAAGAATTTTAAAATTTTCTATATTATATAATACTATATTATTTGAACTTTCATAGCTCTGATTTCACTTTTCATGCAATATTTATAAAAGAAAAGTAGGATTTAATGTACTGTTGAATCCTATTGGCTAGTATTTTGTTGAGTATTTTCGCATCTGTGTTCATCAAGGATATTGGTCTATAGCTCTCTTTTTTGGTGGGATCCTGGTCTGGTTTTGGGATCAAGGCGATGCTGGCCTCATAAAATGAGTTTGGAAGTTTTCCTTCCATTTCTATTTTTTGGAACAGTTTCAGGAGAATAGGAATTAGTTCTTCTTTAAATGTTTGGTAGAATTCCCCCGGGAAGCCGTCTGGCCCTGGGCTTTTGTTTGGAGATTTTTAATGACTATTTCAATCTCATTACTGGTTATGGGTCTGTTCAGGCTTTCTACTTCTTCCTGGTTCAGTTGTGGTAGTTTATATGTTTCTAGGAATGCATCCATTTCTTCCAGATTGTCAAATTTGTTGGTGTAGATTTGCTCATAGTATGTTCTTATAATAGTCTGTATTTCTTTGGTGTTAGTTGTGATCTCTCCTCTTTCATTCATGATTTTATTTATTTGGGTCCTTTCTCTTTTCTTTTTGATAAGTCGGGCCAGGGGTTTATCAATTTTATTAATTCTTTCAAAGAACCAGCTCCTAGTTTCGTTGATTTGTTCTATTGTTTTTTTGGTTTCTATTTCATTGATTTCTGCTCTGATCTTTATGATTTCTCTTCTCCTGCTGGGCTTAGGGTTTCTTTCTTGTTCTTTCTCCAGCTCCTTTAGGTGTAGGGTTAGGTTGTGTACCTGAGACCTCTCTTGTTTCTTGAGAAAGGCTTGTACCGCTATATATTTTCCTCTCAGGACTGCCTTTTTTGTGTCCCACAGATTTTGAACCGTTGTATTTTCATTATCATTTGTTTCCATGATTTTTTTCAATTCTTCTTTAATTTCCCGGTTGACCCATTCATTCTTTAGAAGGATGCTGTTTAGTCTCCATGTATTTTGGTTCTTTTCAAACTTCCTTTTGTGGTTGAGTTCTAGCTTTAGAGCATTGTGGTCTGAAAATATGCAGGGAATGATCCCAATCTTTTGATACCGGTTGAGTCCTGATTTAGGACCAAGGATGTGATCTATTCTGGAGAATGTTCCATGTGCACTAGAGAAGAATGTGAATTCTGTTGCTTTGGGATGAAATGTTCTGAATATATCTGTGATGTCCATCTGGTCCAGTGTGTCGTTTAAGGCCTTTATTTCCTTGCTGATCTTTTGCTTGGATGATCTGTCCATTTCAGTGAGGGGAGTGTTAAATTCCCCTACTATTATTGTATTATTGTTGATGTGTTTCTTTGATTTTGTTATTAATTGGTTTATATAGTTGGCTGCTCCCACGTTGGGGGCATTGATATTTAAAATTGTTAGATCTTCTTGTTGGACAGACCCTTTGAGTATGATATAGTGTCCTTCCTCATCTCTCATTATAGTTTTTGGCTTAAAATCTAATTGATCTGATATAAGGATTGCCACTCCTGCTTTCTTCTGATGTCCATTAGCATGGTAAATTCTTTTCCACCCCCTCACTTTAAATCTGGAGGTGTCTTCGGGCTTAAAATGAGTTTCTTGGAGGCAACATATAGATGGGTTTTGTTTTTTATCCATTCTGATAGCCTGTGTCTTTGGACAGGGGCATTTAGCCCATTAACATTCAGGGTTAACTATTGAGAGATATGAATTTAGGGCCATTGTATTGCCTGCAAGGTGACTGTTACTGTATATGGTCTCTGTTCCTTTCTGATCTACCACTTGTAGGCTCTCTCTTTGCTTAGAGGACCCCTTTCAAGATTTCCTGTAGAGCTGGTTTGGTGTTTGCAAATTCTTTCAGTTTTTGTTTGTCCTGGAAGCTTTTAATCTCTCCTATTTTCAATGATAGCCTAGCTGGATATAGTATTCCTGGCTGCATGTTTTTCTCGTTTAGTGCTCTGAAAATATCATGCCAGCTCTTTCTGGCCTGCCAGGTCTCTGTGGATAAGTCAGCTGCCAATCTAATATTTTTACCATTGTATGTTACAGACTTCTTTTCCCGGGCTGCTTTCAGGATTTTCTCTTTGTCACTGAGACTGGTAAATTTTACTATTAGGTGACGGGGTGTGGGCCTATTCTTATTGATTTTGAGGGGCATTCTCTGAACCTCCTGAATTTTGATGCTCGTTCCCTTTGCTATATTGGGGAAATTCTGCCCAATAATTCTCTCCAGTATACCTTCTGCTCCCCTCTCTCTCTCTTCTTCTTCTGGAATCCCAATTATTCTAATGTTGTTTCATCTTATGGTGTCACTTATCTCTCAAATTCTCCCCTCGTGGTCCAGTAGCTGTTTGTCCCTCTTTTGCTCAGCTTCTTTATTCTCTGTCATCTGGTCTTCTATATCGCTAATTCTTTCTTCTGCCTCATTTATCCTAGCAGTGAGAGCCTCCATTTTTTATTGCACCTCCTACACTGTTGGTGGGAATGCAAGCTGGTGCAGCCACTCTGGAAAACAGCATGGAGGTTCCTCAAAATGTTGAAAATAGAACTGCCCTAGAACCCAGCAATTGTACTATTGGGTATTTATCCTAAAGATACAAACGTAGTGATCCAAAGGGGCACATGCACCCGAATGTTTATAGCAGCAATGTCCACAATAGCCAAACTGTGGAAAGAACCTAGATGTCCATCAACAGATGAATGGATCAAGAAGATGTGGTATATATACACAATGGAATACTATGCAGCCATCAAAAGAAATGAAATCTTGCCATTTGCGACAACATGGATGGAACTAGAGCGTATCATGCTTAGCGAAATAAGTCAAGCAGAGAAAGACAACTATCATATGATCTCCCTGATATGAGGAAGTGGTGATGCAACATGGGGGCTTAAGTGGGTAGGAGAAGAATCAATGAAACAAGATGGGATTGGGAGGGAGACAAACCATAAGTGACTCTTAATCTCACAAAACAAACTGAGGGTTGCTGGGGGGAGGGGGTTTGGGAGAAGGGGGTGGGATTATGGACATTGGGGAGGGTATGTGCTTTGGTGAGTGCTGTGAAGTGTGTAAACCTGGTGATTCACAGACCTGTACCCCTGGGGATAAAAATATATGTTTATAAAAAATTAAAAATTAAAAATTAAAAAAAAAGAAAAGAAAAGTAGTATTTATGAAAGCTATGGATTCCATTCTTACTCTATGTAGGATAACAATAAGAAGTCCTCTCTTGCCAAATTCATAGATCTGTAGTTAGGCTGAAATAAGATAACATATGAAAGTTCTTTGGCAAGTGTAAAATGCTCTCTACTACCATATGAGGAGGCTCTTTGCTAGGAGACAACAATGCGTGTGTTCTTGGGAACAGGTAGAGCTCACTGCCATATCACATCTAGCTTTTTATGGTTACAGAATATAAATCCTTATTTCTGGATTGGTATCACCTACTGAAAATTGTAATGATTAAGAAAAATTAACAAATTGTGAAGAATCACTAAGATATAATAAAATGCTACAAAAAAATGACAGTTTAAATCATGACATCAAGATGAACTACATTGAGAGCTTCCATGGAAGAGACTCTGAGAAAAATTTTACTTCCTTTGAATAAATCTGTAGCCATATTTAAGTTGCATCAATTTCTTCAATGAAGGTGTTTTTTTTTTGTCTCTTTTATTCCTTTCTTCTTTGTTTCCTTCTTTCCTCCCTTCCTTCCCCACCCTTCTTCCCATCTATAATTTGGTTATTTCTATTTCCTTTCTTCAAGTTGATATGCAATGTCATATTAGTTTCAGGTATACAACATGGCGATTCGATAATTCTATGCACTACTCAGTATTCACCACACTAAGTATAGTCACCATCCATCACCACACCATGTTATTACAATATTATTGTCTATATTCCCCACACTCCACTTTTAATCACCATGATTTATTTATTCCATAAAAGGAAGTCTGTACCTCTTAAGCCCTCTCATCTATTTCACCCATTCCCCGTACCCATCTCCTCTCACAACTACTAGGTTGTTCTCTGTATTTAAGAGTCTATTTGCATACTTGAAACTAATAACACTGTATGCTTATTATACTTCAACAAAAAATCATAATTAAGAGAAAAGTCTTTTGGGGGGGGTACCTGGTGGCTCAGTTAGTTAAGCATGTGCCTCCAGCTCAGGTCACGATCCCAGAGCCCTGAGAGGCAAACCCATGTGGGCCCCCTGTTCAGTGGGGGTCTGCTTCTCCCTCTGCCCCTACACCCTGCCTGTGCCTGCGCTCTCTCTCACATAAACAAATAAAATCTTTTAAAAAATAAATAAAATAAAAAGACTTTTGATTGTTCATTTATTTTAAGATTCCATACACACATGAAATCAAAACCATAATGAGCTAGCACCTACCACCAGCCAAAATGGCTAGTATCAAAAAGATAAGGAATAACGAGTGTTGAGAGAGATGGGGAGAAAAAGGGAAACTTTATGCATTGTTGGTAATATAAACTGGTATAACCACTATGAAAAACTGTATAAAGTTTCCTCAAAAACTTAAAAAAATAGAAATACCATATGATCCAATAGTTCCAATCCTGGGAATCCTACTGAAAGAAAATGAAAACACATTAATTTGAAAAATATATGCACTCCTGTGTTTACTGCAGCACTATTTACAAGAACCAAGAAACGGAAGCAACTGAAGTGTCCATCCATAGATGACTATATAAAGATGTGGCATACACACACATACAATCACACATACAATGGAATATTACTCAGTCATTAAAAAATGAAATTTTAACATTTGACAACATGATGGACCTAGAGGTATTATGCTAAGTGAAATAAGTCAAAGACAGATCTGACTGAAGTTCTTCATAGCCATTTTTTAATCCAGGATCCAATTAATATTTAATTATTTCATTTAGTTATCATATCTCTTTTATATTTATTAATCTAGGATATTCCCCTATTTTTAGTTATTATTATCTCTTTTTATGTTTTTTCCAGTTTTTTTATTACATTGACATTTTCAAAGAGATCAAGCCAGTTCGTTTATAGAACTCCCTCACTTTGAACATCTCTTTGTTTTCCTTCATTCAGGCTTAACACTTTGATAATGATATTACATAGATAATGATATTTCCTTCTCAGTTGACTTATATCAGGGCACACATGACATCATTTTTATTCATTATAGATGATGTTGAATTGAATAATTTATTAAGATGATAACCATATGCTTTCTCTAATGTGAGAGAAATTTATTATTGTATAATTAATAAATGTTCTGTGAAACTTTTTTTATAATGAGGAATCAACATGAGAACATGAATCAGTGCACTTCTCTTGTAATTAATAAATAAGTAAATATACATACATATACTCATGGCAATAGATGAAATAAATTAATACAGAGAATATTTAGAAAGACTGCCCAGGATCTTACTTTGGAAGAATTTTTAACCTTACTTTAAGCATTTTTTTTTAATCTGGTAAAATGGTATGTTGAGGCATTAGGAATACAGCACTTATAGTCTGGCATAGGGTAATAATATTTTACAATATCTGACATTAGGCAATTTATAAAGTAAGCATGTGATCATTGCTGCTGATATGAGAAATCACTTGCAATTAAATTTTAGGACTTACAATGAGTCAACAGGCAGAAATAGATATATAATTTGAAGTCTGGATAACCATTAACAAAGAAATAATTTTAAATTAATAGGAAGAGGATTTAAGAGGAAAATGCTTACTGCTCAGTTTAAGTTGAATAACAGATAACAGATACCATATGCCATGCATGTTGAAGATGTAAAGTTTAAGTGGTTACTCAAAACTAGAACAATAGAAGTACAGAGCCATAAAAATAAATGTAAGTGTAACTCAAATGAACATGAACTGTGGAACTATGGATGTTTGAAGCAAGAATGAAAAAAAAGCAGCATGGAGATTCCAGCACTGGCCCCTGGGCACTAACCCTCAGGGAGGCACTGTTCGGAAAGAACAGGAACATATGGAAGCAAATGGAAAAAGAAGGAAAACTTAGAGAAAGGAAATATCCAACCACATTGTGTTACTACATAGTAATGTAACAAAGGAAGCTGGGAATTTCAACAACTATGGGGCTGACTGATCAGTGTACCAAATGAAGAAAAGAATTAAGGAAGAATAATGATGGAGACAATTTAGGCAAAAAGGAGATATTGTTGAGTTCTGAAAACCCATTTCAATAGTGGAAGCAATGGGAAGAAAAGCCAGACTCAGACATAATAAGGACGTAATTGATGGTACAAAAATCAGGGTGAGCGGTGGGAACAGTACGTACCCTGGAAAGAATTTTTCAATTTCTAGCATCATTTATATTAAAATTTTATGACTAGAAATTGAAATTGCTCAAAAGATATAAATATATCTTATTTCATAAAGCTTTATTAATCTAGTCTATTAAAAAAACATACAGAAAAAATTGGTATGTCAATGTACCCTTGACATATATATATATTCAAGGGTCAGTCATATTGCCCTTCATGCCCTCACTCAAAACTTTCTTTTTTTCCCTCAAAACTTTTTAAGCTGATCTCCCTCTTCATTGTCCAATGAAACCCAAATCTCCTCATTTGTTATTCTGTCTTAAGCATCTATGGTAGTTATCATACATGACTATTAAGGCTTTCCCATAAAATGTACAGCTTGCAATTTTAGGGTACAAAATGGGATTCCAGGAAGGAAATACAAATTATTAATCCATGCTTATAGAACATGAAGTTTAGCTGGCAATCTTCATCTGGGTATGAATTAGGCATCTTCAAGTTTAGCATATGATATAGGAATAATGATGAGGCTCTACAATTCCCAAAAGCTTTCTGCAAATTTTATCTCCACAGTTCTAAAATGTTAACAACCACTTTCTGTTCTTCTATTTTTTAATAAATTTTTATTCCCAATTTCTCCACTTTTCTTTTTTGAAAAATTCTGAACATGACTTGAAACAAGCAATGTTTTCAAAATGAAAGCCTGTGAATATTGTCTGATTATAAATGGAAGGCTGTTGTCGGGTTTCTTCTCCATATCCACAGGCAGAATATTTAACTCCTTAAAAATAAAAAATCCGTGCTAAATGAAGAAACCTGTATTGATATACAAAGAATTACTAAAAATGGAGCTGAAACCATGAAAATACTCCAAGTAGGCCTAATTAATTTAATTAGAATGAAGAGGAGCAGGGCTATTTTCTCTAGAAGAGAAAAATGAAAGAAGGAAAAAGATTCACAGCATAGGTCTCTGACCCATGTCACTTTCAGCCTTGTACTTACTGAATATCTCTTTTACACTGGTGAGAGAGTAGGAATGTAGAGATACAAGACACATTCTGGGCTTGGAATCTGCATTCTGTGTGCTTAGAATTTAGTTCTGATAAGTAGCATGAACCAAGAAGCAAACATAGCTTTATGGAATATTGTGCTGCTTGGTCTTTTGAGAATACTATTTTACAGGGGTGTTAGAGGCAACATGTCATCCTGGATTTATATATTCCAAGGAGTGGTGACTACAGACTCTGGGGCACAATTGTGATGGCACTGGAGTTTGTCAGCATTGATGAAAGCCAAAGAAGGACAGGCACCTGTTAGTCATGGAGGCATTGACAATTCTGTACCTTCATTATAACCACATCACATATAGGAAGGTATTTTCATGACAATACATATGAAAGGGAGACACCCAATTACAAAAGATTAAAGAATGAATAAGAAGAAAAAAAAACATTTTTGGAATCATCTAATCCTAAAATTAGCTGATAATTAAAACTACCATCAGTTTTCATTATTAATATGTTCAGTCACCAATGATCATGCATATTCCTCCTTGTCTTAAACATATTTGATTAAATTGCCTAGAAATTCCTTCCTGTTACCTAAGGATCTACAGTATATGATATAAGCAGAGAGTAGAAACCATTAGTTGAATTGTACTATTGGGTATTTACCCTAAAGATACAAACGTAGTGATCCAAAGGGGCACGTGCACCCGAATGTTTATAGCAGCAATGTCCACAATAGCCAAACTGTGGAAAGAACCTAGATGTCCATCAACAGATGAATGGATCAAGAAGATGTGGTATATATACACAATGGAATACTATGCAGCCATCAAAAGAAATGAAATCTTGCCATTTGCGACAACATGGATGGAACTAGAGCGTATCATGCTTAGCGAAATAAGTCAAGCAGAGAAAGACAACTATCATATGATCTCCCTGATATGAGGAAGTGGTGATGCAACATGGGGGCTTAAGTGGGTAGGAGAAGAATCAATGAAACAAGATGGGATTGGGAGGGAGACAAACCATAAGTGACTCTTAATCTCACAAAACAAACTGAGGGTTGCTGGGGGGAGGGGGTTTGGGAGAAGGGGGTGGGATTATGGACATTGGGGAGGGTGAGTGCTGTGAAGTGTGTAAACCTGGTGATTCACAGACCTGTACCCCTGGGGATAAAAATATATGTTTATAAAAAATTAAAAAATTTAAAAAAAAAGAAACCATTAGTTAAACGGTATCAGTTGAAAATATATTAATTAAAACTATAAATATTTCTCAAGTAAATATTCCAGGTGACCTTTTTATTAAAGATATCCATTCCTTTGCTATTCCATCAGGTATTTCATTTTAAATATATTTTTGACTTTTCTTATTTTTTCACAATCTGTACTTGTTCATTTTCATTTTTTTGACAAACACTTGTCAGCACTTATTATTTACCAAATACACTATAGATTGACCATTGTCTTTACAGACACTTGTAGAGATTACAAACATTAATTTAACAATCACATAAATGTAAATGTACAACTATGACAATTTCTCCCATCCAAGTACTAACCAGGCCCAACCCTGCTTAGCTTCTGAGATCAGACGAGATCGGGAGTGTTCAGGGTGGTATGGCCAGAGACAATTTCTGTGAAGATGAAGTTCACTGAAAACGTATGCCTATTAAGGGTGGTCATATAAAAATAACTTCAAATTTGCAGAACAGCATTTAATTAATAAAATGTACTTACACATTTAGAAAACATGACGGAAATACCTTGTAAAAAAAGGAAGCTTGTTGAACAATTACGATATTAATGAAAAACACTCCAGAATAGAGAAGAAAAAAAATTTAGAGATGAGCTGACAATATAGGTAAGATGATCTTAGAATACCATATATAATTTATATGTTTCTACTCAGTATGTTATTATGTTATTTTGCTCTTCAAAATATTTACTCCAAAGTCAGGATGGTATTTTGTCCACTTACGTATCTGTCATATATCCCATTAAGTACATATGTATATACACACATTATATACACATAAACATACACCCCCCCATACACACATACCCCTAAACTTCTAAGCAGCGTTTACAGAATCTAATAGCACTCCATATCTCTGCATTGCCAAAACGTAGTGGCATGCATCACATTCAGAAATAAAGCTACAGAGAATAGAATCTGACGCCTCTATTTGGAATCAGCTTAAGTTTTTGCTTTAATAATACAATGGTGTGAAGACCTATTAGTAGTAAAAAGGAATCTGCCAATAAAATTGGGCAGATTATTATAGTATAAACTGAAGCCACTACAGATTCCAAAGTTATTTCCTCTATACTCTATTTACAACCAAACATACATACTATTGCCACCTTAATGTTTGTGAGAGCTTGAAAGTAAGTTTGAACTTTAAGATCTCTTTCAGTTGCTCAATGCTTTCTCTTCTGTCTTCACATCAAGCAAACTTACCTAATGCAAATTATTGTAAGATATACTGGATTGTAACAGCTTGTGTTTCCAGGCAAATTTGAACACTTAAATAATTCTGATCACTCAATAAATTTTCAATAGTTCATCTTTCTTCCTGTAAATACATGTGTGTTATTCTATATTCATGTTTAATATTTCAGTTATAGCCATTCGGATTTCTCTTTCACTATCTCTATATCCTACAATTCTCCAAAACCTATCTGATGTTAGCTAGACCTTGGAGACCTTGCCAAAGACTACAGTGGGAGATAATTTGCTTCACTTTTAAACCTGATTCCATTTTAATTTCTCTCAGGGTACTTAACTACTGCATTTTGTAATCGTGGTGTTTACTGTTCAAAACTCATTAAAAGAAAATTGTTTTAATTGTCAACTCTAATATCAAACATCCCAATAGTGTTTTGTACTGAGTGCTGAATACATATTAACTGACATTATTAAATGGTAATCTAAAACCAAGTACAGAATACTCTGTATTAAGTCAGAATACTCTCTATTAAGCCACCTCTTATTTCACAGAACAAAATTATAATGTGACATTATGACCTTATAATATGACATTAATGTGTAATAGTATCCTTAGAATATGGGATCTAATACAAACTGAAAGTATGAATACTAAATACTAATAAATAATAGTAAATACCAAAGAATAAAGAACTTCTAAGAACAGTTAAATAATTTGAATGCATGCAAAACCAGCCTGCTAGATGGTCTCAATGAACCTTGCCTTCTAGCCCAGTGTGTTAACTCACTCTCACATTGAATAGGACAAATATGTAACAAATAAGATACTGCAGATATAACAACTCCTAAGGTGAAGTCATAAAGAGACATTATGGACTGTGCTTTGTTCTCTTTTGAGCTGTTCCCTCTGGGAGAAACTAACCACCATACTGTTGGAACACTGAAGCAGCCCTCCAGAGATTTCCATAAGGAGTGCCACTGAGCCTTTCATGGAGAACTAACAAACAACTGAAGCCCTCCTACCTCTACGGACATGTAAGTGCATCATTTTGGAAGGAGAGTCTCTGGCTTCACTCAAGACTTTAGATGACTGTAGTCCCTGTCAACATCCTGACCATGACTTGTAACAGATCCTGAGACAGATCTCTCATCCAGTTAAGCCACTTCTATATTCCTGATTCTCAAAAACTGTGTGGGATGATAAATATTTGTTGCTTTAAGAAGCTAAATCTTGGGGTAAATTGTTATACTGCCACAGATTAACTACTGCAATAATTAATCAATAAATACAGCTAAATACTGAGTATTTGCGAAACGCTAAGTGCTAAGCTAAGTACTTCCTTTGCCTTCTACCATTAGTCCTTTACAATCCTATCTGGTATTCATCATATTTCACAGATGGAAGTTCTAGATACTTAAAACTGTGCCTGAAAACACTGTCAAGTGATAACTAAAATCAACAACACAACAAATGACATATATTGATGAGGATGTGGGGAAAGGGGAACCGTCTTGGTAGGAATGCAAACTGGGGCAGCCGCTGTGCTAAACAGTATGTGGGTGCCTCAAAAAGTTAAAAATATAACTACCCTATGATCCAGCAATGGCACTACTGGGCATGTACTCAGAAGAAATATAAAAATACTCATTCAAAGGGATACATGCACCCTTATGTTTATAGCAGTATTCTTTACAATAGCCAGATTATGGAAGCAGCCCAGTGTCCACCAATTAATGAATGAATGAAGAAGATATGGTAGATACATAGACAATGGAATATTATGCAGCCACCAAAAAGTGTGAAATCTTGTGATTTGCAAGCACATAGATAGAGGTAGAGAGTATAATACTGACTGAAACAAGTCACTCACAGAAAGACAAATACTGTATGATTTCACTCATATATGGCATTTAAGAAACAAAACAAATGAGAAAAGAGAAAAAGAGAGAAACCAAGAAATGACTCAACTACAGAGAACTGATGATTACCAGAGGGGAGATGGGTAGGGGGATGGTTGAAATAGGCAATGGGGACTAAGGGGTATACTTGTGGCGATGAGCACCATGTAATTAAAAAAACAAAAACAAAACAAAACAAAAAACCCAGGAAAACCCAAACAAATAAAAACAAAAAGACTGTGGCTTTTGTATTTAGGTATGTCTCTCGCCCACTCACTGACTTTAGGGGATGCAACTGCCCTGTTGTAATTAGCCAAAGAGTGAAGCCTTCATAGCAGGGGACTGATAGTTCTCTCCAGCAGCCAGTGCGCACCTGAGAACTGAAAAAAGCCGTTTCTACAAGTTTGAAACTACTGGATCTTTTGAGGCTTACCAATTATGATTTGAGTGAACTTAAAACCCAATTTCCCCCAGTCTAGCTTTGCAATGACTATAACCTAAGATAACATCCTGATTGCAGCCTTGTTAGAGACACTGAGTGAAAGGACCCAATGGAGTCACACTTTGATTCTTAATTCACAGACGTGTAAGATAACAGATGTTTTAAATTTAGGGATAATTTGTTACAATGTAGATGATAACTCTCTCTCTCTCTATTTCTCTCTCTCTCTCTCTCTCTCTCTCTATATATATATATATATATTTATTTATTCATTCATTTATTTATTTATCTACACTGAAGTAACTTGTATTCTTTGTTATGGGTGTTCATAATAGGGTCTTTTTTGTTTACTGTTTCACCATCATACATAGACAAACATGAAAGAACACTTAACATTTAAAAAAACATTAAATAACAAGAAAGACACCATGGATGTCTTTTAAGAGAAAGTGAAGCCTGAACTAACACTGACTTGTTTGTTCAACAAACAGCTGAGGGACTTAAGTATGTTCATCACATTAGGTTTTTGGTGGAGACAGATGGAAAATGTAGTTCATACTCTACTACAGAGAGACTACTACCGTTCAAACTCAGAACAAACTTAGTGCTAAATAGAAGCACAAGCATGTATTCTCAAGACACTAAGAATCTCTTGGAGTTGATGCAAAAAATATACAAACTGGTATGTTATAAAGATACGTTATCTTTGAAAAAAAGGCATAAGGAAACTTACAGATGAAGTGAGCCTATAATCAAGGGAAAGAGAAATGAGAGTTGCTTGATAAAATCAGGTCATGAATAGGGAAGAATGGTGAGAGGCAGCTGATGTTAAAAGAGTGTCCCTTTCTCCTATATGCTGACTTCATTTTATTGACCCTAGAAGACAACTATCAGGAAAATGCTAAATAAAAACAGCATGGCTGAGGCTGTATTTTTAGCTCTGAATAGCGTAAGTCCAAAATGAAGAGGTTTGGGGTTTTTTTTTGTCTATTTGCTTAGTTTTTTTGTTTTGTTTTGTTTTGGGGTTTGTGTTTTTTGTTTTCTGTTTTTTTTTTGTTGTTGTTGTTGTTTTTTTTTTTGGGGTGCTAGAAAATATTTTGCTAAAGATTGTTGTATGTAAAGAAAAGCTTCACCATCCTTGTATTTGAAAGAGCTGCCAGGAACTTCACTGTATGTGTGTGATCAGATGAACTTTAGAGAAAAGAAGTGAAAAATTTTTTTAAAATGCAGCAATGTATTTTTCTTATATCTAACAAATTTATACATTAACTTGTAACATAAACAAGCAAAATAAAACCATACAAAGACACCATCATTTTTTTTTTTTACTGCTTCCATGTCATTCCTTTATATTAATACTCTTCTTTTCCTAGGTGAGATTTTGATAAAGAATAAAATCACATCATTAAAATAGTAATGAAACAAATGCTCAATCAAAGTAAAGTTACATTTGCTAACTATTGCTGGAGAAAAGCAATGTCATCAATACAACCATTTGCTGGATAATTTTAAGAGCTCAAATATTGGCAAAGGACCCAAAAAAAAAAAAGTGGTAAATCCAGACCCTCTCAATATACCAGATCACTTCTATGAGGAGGAGACTGGAAACAACTGCCACAACATCAAAACTTATGAACAGTACAATGGATGCAGCAAGTGAAGCAAAGATGACTTGAGCTGAGGAGCCTAGGATGTAAATAAGCTGGTTAATAATGAATTAAGAGAGGAGTCAACAAATTAGAAGAAATACTGTGATTCAATCAGGTGCTACTGGAGTCTGTCAAAAACTAGTCCAGTGGAATAAGTCCAAAGCACTGCTAAAACTAGTATAAGCTTTTTGAAGTAAGTACCTTCCTCTACTGCCTGACAATCTGTTGTATAAGTTTACCTAGTCATAAGGGAGCACCACCCCTCTACAAAGGATAGTTTGTTTAAATAACTGGTGATTGACTACTGAGCATTTTAAAAAGAAAATCTTAATCCAGTGTGTTTTAAACTAAAATATAAGGAACTCTGGTGGTTGACAGATATATTGCTGGGTAAAGCAATTTCTAAGAATTTTTTAATTAGGGGATCTGCATTCCAATAATAATTTGAACATATTCTAAACAATCTACATCACTACACTAACATAAGTATTACTTTAATTGCATTGGTTCCATTTGCCTTTAGATTTTATGATCTGCTTCGCCATAATTATTTAAGGAAGGCTCTTAAAATGTAATGTAATGTTCCACACACTGGTGTTCATATAACCCTGGAAGTCTATCAACATAATCTCAGAAGTTTATAATTTCTCATGTTTGAGAAACTCTCAATTAGACCCATTAAAAGGAAATGTGAAAGAACCCAACCATATTTTAGGAGTAATCATTAAAAGCTATCTGTGCATTTGTTTTGTGGAAATATCCATAATCACCTCTGATAGGATCAAGAATTGCCAAATGAGAGGTTTCTCTTATTAAATTTGGAATAAAAGCTGAACACGCAAGAAAAGCAAATCGCTTAGACACTTTTCAGTATCCCAGGCTCCAGGCTTTTCTTCTACCTGAACAATTCATCCAGCTTTCTATTATTTATAAACCTATAAAAATGCCTCCTCTTCCATGAAGTATGCCCTAACAAAACCATCACTACAGAATAAGTTTTCTCCTTTTAATTTATGAAAACTATAAGCCATATTCTTTTGAAAATTGTATCTTTGATTTTCTGACCTAGAAATAAAACTAATGATAATTCCTTTGTTCCCAAAAGCAACTCCTAAAGTCAGGCAGTGATTATATGTAGTTTATTTGGCAATGATCCTATGAAGCCCAAGGAAGCAAATGAAACAGAGAGAGATGGAATACAATAAAATGTCTGAAAGGTAACTATGATAGGAATCTAGGTCTCGATCACACTGGTGAATTTTGAGAGGTAACCTAGACCTATATGGAAAACATACCATAGAGTTATTGCAACCAAAAGCAAGAGAGATAGAGTATTTAGCCAGCTCCCCATCTACCATTAGAAGAAAGCAACTTGGGACAATTGCTCTCCAACATTTCAGATCTGTGCAGGAACAAACCAGCAGCCTCGTGAGATTAGCCCTTGAGCAGAGCCTCAGGTTGTTACTGGAAGCAAACCTAGACATGCGGGTGCTAGACTATATGAACAAGGCAGGCAGTGTGTCTGGTAAAACAGCTCACACTGATAACAACTCATAATAGGTTACGAACTACAGCTCTTGCCTCATGGTCATTGTGTATGTTTCATCCCTTCACTAGATTAGAAGAGTCTTCGTATGAATTAGTGACACCAATTTTGGAAATATAATAGTAGTGACATATACAAAATAATGTGAGACTTCTTAAAAAGATGTTAGTAAAACAAAACAAAAAAATGTAACACATTATTCTTTCATTAAAAGTTCTTGCATGTAATATAAACCTATTTTGGAAAAACACTAACAAACTAAAAGATACACCTTAAATTCAATAGGATATTTCCCCAAAAAGTTTATATAAATAAAACCTAACATGAAATAATGATGCCACTGTATTCTAAACTAAGTGGTAAGATCTAGCCAATCTGATGTACCCAGAGTCAAACAATAAAACAGACACAATGTAATATATTTGTCAATAACAGCACAAAGTAATTGAGAACAACATAGTAGTGGGCTAAGGAATGACACCATTTTAACTCAAATTCACAGAACAAATGAAGAAAAATAAAAATTGCTAATAAGAAGGTAAGGTTAAATAATAAATCTTATAAGCATATACTTTCCTTCTATTGACTTTGTTAAAAGATATAAAAATAAATAAATGGTAAAATGATGCTTATAACAATGTATTGTTTATACACACATATGTATAATACATATACAAGGATTCCACAAAAGAAGAAAGGGAATAATCCTACATAGGAGTTTCATTTCTTTATCTTAGGGGAATTAGTATAAATCTGAAGTAGATTCTAAGATGTACACAGTATGCCCTAGAAAAATCAATAATAATCTAAATATATATATGATAAAATTAAAATGTTGATTAGAAAATATTCACTTAATAGAAAACAATGTACTACAGAGAAATAGAAAACAAGATATGATGCATAGAGAAAACAAAAAACAAAATGGCAAAAATAAAGCCAACTATGTCAAAATAGCATTGGATATGAACGGATTTAAGAACTCAAAGCTGTGTCAATTACTGTATGACAGAACAACAGCAATGAAAAAAGATCATAATACATGCTGTCTATAAGACACACGTTTTAGATTAGAAGATACAGATATATTCAAATAAAAAGAAAAAAGATACAACAGCAACCCTAATTTCTTATGGAGTAGCTACAGAATATCTGAAAAGTAGATTTCAAAGCAAAAATATGTAACTAGAGAAAAGCCACGCCTTATAATGAGAAAATAGTCAACAGGACAATATAATAATCATAAAGATATACGAAGTTACAAACCGGGCACCAAAATATATGAAGGCAAAAAGAGATACTTCAACAATAATAGTTACAGATGTACATACCTCACTTTCAGGAATGAATAGAAAAACTAGGCAAAAAATTGATGAAGAAATAAAGATGTGACAGCCAAATAAACCTAACAGACATCTCCTGAAAACTGTATCCAACAAGAAAAGAATATATATTCTTCACAACTGCACACAGATCATTATTCAGGGTAGCACATTATTAAAACACAAAGCAAAGGATATTCTCTAAACACAATGGAACTATATTTTAAAAATTAATCTCAAAAATAATTTGGAAAATTCAAAACTGTATCAAAACAAAAGAACACACTCTTAGATAATCCAGGGATTAAAAAAATCACAAGGAATAAGAAAATGCTTATAGCTGAAAAAATATAAAAATACAATATACCACAATTTATGGGAAGCAACAAAAGTAATGTTTATATGAAAATTTATAGCTGTAAACACTTATACTAATAAAAAACTCAAATCAGTAACTCTTTAAGAAACTAGAAAAGAGAAAAAAACAGTAATATACAGGAAGACAGAAATAATGTGGATTAGAGGAAAATATGTAATAGAGAAAAGAAAAATAGAAAAATACAACTAAAAGTTGGTTCTTTCTGTACCCCTGGGGATAAAAATATATCTTTATAAAAAATTAAAAATTAAAAAAAATCATTAAAATTTACACATTTTTAGCTAGACTGACCAAGAAAACTAGGAAAAAAAAGTTAAAACATCCAAATTCAGGGATGGAATAAAGAATATTTCTCCTGACTTTACAGAAATGCATATAGAATGAACAATTAAACAACCATGACAACAAGGACAAATTCCCAGAAAGGAACAAAACACTGAAACTCAAATACAAAATCTGAAGCCCAGTAAAAGCTAAAGAGATAGTGTTTAAAAACAAAACAAAACAAAGAAAATACTGCCAACAACAAAAACTACCCACAGAAAGAAAAACCTGGAACATATGGCCTCACCAATGAATTCAAATGAACATTTAAAGAACAAATAGTAACAAATACCCATAAACACTTCCAAAAAGTGGAAGAGGGACTGTGATACCTAAACCAAAGTTATCACAAAAAATAGAAAACCATAAACCAGTATCTCTTATGGATATATGCATGGAAAAAAAACAAAAACAAAAATGTTAGCAAGTTAAATCCAGAAACATAAAAGAAAGAAAATTAAAAAAAAAAAAAAAAAAAAAAAAAAAAAAAAAAAGACTATCTACCATGACCAAGTTGCAATTTAACCCAGGAAGCAAGGTTGGTTTAAAATTCAGAAATCAGTTAGTGCAATACACCATATCACTAGGAAAAAATTTAAAAAGTGACCATCTTAATAGATGCAAGAAAAGAATTTAATAAAATCCAACACACTTTCATGATCAAAACTCTCAACAAACATATGTAAAAGACATCTGTGAAAATCCACCATTGTGGGTATACTTGATAGTGAATGACTTGGCAATGATTGCATGTATATTTCAATTAAGACATTTCAGTCAAAGCTTTAGTAATATCCAACAGCCTTTACCTTCACTTCCTAAGCAGATTACACTAAAGGTAAAGGAAAACCTTTTATAATCTCTTAGAGAAGAACAAATATCTAAGAAACTTTGTGATTTTAACAAAAAATTAGACACCAGTATCAGTACATTACTGAACACATGTGATACAACCCTTATAACTTTATTCAATATTGGCCAGATTTGACTTCATGATAAAAATTTTCTTGTCCACAAACTTGCAAATTTCTTTATCCATTTAGCTTTTGACTTCTTCTTCTTTCTTTCTTACTCTGGAATAACTGGTCATTTTATTTCAGACATTACTCTGTTTTTCCTTAATAAAAAATACAACCTATATTTTTTATATATTCTTCATATAAAAACATATCCCATTTTCTTCCCATACCTTGCATATAAAATTGTTTTCCTTTTCTTGTATTGGTTCTAGTTTTGTTTTGTTTTTTAACACACTGATTATAAATTTTAACTATTAGTAATCTTTGCTTTCCAGGAAAAACTAGAAATCAGGCAATTGTGAACCACCATATAATCCTGTAATAGGTTAGCAAATTTATAAAGACATAATTATAAAAATATGCTTCTTAGGGGCACCTGGGTGGCTCAGTGGGTTAAGCCGCTACCTTCGGCTCAGGTCATGATCTCAGGGTCCTGGGATCGAGTCCCGCATCGGGCTCTCTGCTCAGCAGGGAGCCTGCTTCCTTCTCTCTCTCTCTCTCTCTCTGCCTGCCTCTCAGTGTACTTGTAATTTCTCTCTGTCAAATAAATAAATAAAATCTTAAAAAAAAAATATGCTTCTTAGACACATTGTTTATTTAATAGTACAATTTTACTATGGCAAAAAATACTTATTGATAGACCCAAATATCTTTTGTCTCTCCTTAAAAAATTAAGCCAAAAGTATCTAAACATACCAATCAAAGAATGCATTCCATTATTTCTGAGAGATGTGTGATCCTCTCTTTTCAAGGGTATAAGTTTCCCTAAGGCACCACTACAATTCCAAATTATCCAAAGGTTCATCCATTTCCAAAAAGAAGATTCTTTTCCACAATGGGTATACATATAGGAAGGAACAGTTTTTCAGGGAGGTGGAGAAAGTGATTTAGACCAGGTGGCACCCACCCTTGCCTTTAGAGTCTCTAAAACATCTTAACTCTGAGGGGCCCTGTTCTTAACAGCTGTTCTTTAATACAGGCAATCACAGATTTTCCCTTTTGAACAAAATTGAGCGACTTACCAATAAGCCCCAACAAGCAAGATAAAGGTGTGCACAATCAAGTTGGAGAGCTCAAAACTCAGAGCAGAGCTGTAATCCATGAACACCCATGAACTCCATGGTGCTCTCTATCGTGAGAAAAGTATAAGCTCAATTGATGAAATGAATACCACCTCTTGATTTGTTCACTATCATAGAGTGGTCAGAGGTCTTCTTTGGATCCCAGTTGTGATGCCAAAACTTCAAAAATCCAGAAATAGCAAAAACTTAAACCACTAATGAATAAATAGTATTTAGTAAGAGTTTATTTTAACTGTAACAGTACGGGAACTGGGAATATTTAAATTAAAAAACTATTCTGAAGTTCAGGATAGTCTTACCTTTCAGGATGAATTATAAAGAGGAAACTGTTTAACTATTACAATGATTGGTTACCACAACGGGAGCTTCCAGACTAAAGAACATGGTTGAAATGATTCTTCTACCATTTCTGGAAGATGCTTACCCAAGCCATTTACATGAAGCAAGTTTCTCTTTTTTTTTTTTGCAGAATATGTGAAATTACGGAGGACTTACATAGTTTTGTCTACTAACAAAATTTTCGAATCTAGTATCTGTTTTGTATTTTAACTAAACGGCACCCTGGGCTCCCCATTCTGGACACTGCTCTTGTTAAAGCAAATTCTCAACCTTTATTGGTTGTGGGCCCTCTTTCTGGGCTCCCAGGGAAGCTATACTTTAACACATAAAAGGTCAAAATGACTCCACAAAACCTCAAAGCTGGGATTCTCTTTATCCTAAGTACAAATTGTAACTCTGCTTTCTTAAAACAAAGCTGCACTTCATACGTAAAGATAAGGGGACGGGGGACCTCCCTGGTCCCATAAGGTTAAAGTCATACAGCCTTGCACACACTAAAAACATAAGTTAAAGTCTATAAATTTCTGGAACGCCCTTCATCACGATAATGTGTAACTCTTCGTGTAAAAAACATACATAACTGTGCACCACATGTTCCCTTTCCGGAGCATTCTCTTTTTTATGAAGATCGTATATTGGGGGCAGCTGTCCTAACTGAAGCTAGGACAAAACTCTTCTCCTTCCTCTTTAAAAAGTTTGTTCCTTTTTCGTGGATGCTCTCAAGAGCAAAACCCTTTATCATATCACAGCACGTGAAATAGTGGGAAGAGAATAAAAAAGAAACAAATGCATGCAAACACACACACTCACGCACATTCTTGGGGTTCTTTGCTCTCCCAGCAGCTTCGAAGGGTCTGGAATCCATACCAGATCATCAGCGCCAGTTTCTGGAAACTTTCCCATGAAGAGAAACCTTAAGGCAATGCGGTCTCTTTCTAATCCAGTCCAAATGCCAGCACTCTGCTACGGGGGGGAGCTGGCCCCTTCACACAAGTCCCTCCATCTGGAGATGGTCTCCCCTTTAAAGACCATGGAGGACGCCAGACACCAGGGTAGGGCCTAGTCTGGTCGAGTGGAGTTTCCTAGAAATCAAACAGCGCGCAGCTGGAGCCAACCAGAGTGCGCTCTGTAACTCTGGAGATGTGGGTGAAGTAAGTGAGGGTCCTGACGGAGGGGCTCAGGGAGAGTGGGCTGGCATCCACCAGGTTATTAGGAGCCGCTCCCACAGTGGTGGAAACAGCCTCCACAACAGCAGCCACGATTTCTGGTCCAGCTGAAAACCCGATATCGTCAGATCACCGGAGCTTTATGCGTGCGCAAGCAGGGAAATCCTCCGAGGAGAAACACTGGGATCCCGGGCATCAGAGGCCCCTGTTGCCAGATTCTTCCTGCGCGGTCAGGCTCAAACCACCCACCATGCAAAATCCAATCATCTTGGACGCCTAGCCTATTCCATTCACAGTCACAGTGCAGAGGCGCCTTGTCCTAGGGACCCAGAAAGTGATTGTCCAAAGGCTGTGCAGGGTCGTGCCACCCCAGGCCAGCAGCGGAGAGCATAAAGCGCATGCTCAGGCTGCATTTTGGCCTCTCTGTGGGTCTCTCCGTGGGCCTCTCCGTGGGTCACTCCCTAGTTGTGGGCATGCACTCTTTCTATCTCAAATAAATAAAATCTTTTAAAAAAAGAATACAATTATTAGGAATAAATTTAACAAAAGATATGCAAAGCTTGTACCCTGAAAACCACAAACCACTATCGGAAGAAGTAAGAACAAAATAAATGGAAATCTATTCCGTATTTATGACTTGGGAGATTTAATGTTGTCAAATGGCAATACTACGCATGTTGATCTTCAGATACAATACAGCCCCTATCGGATTCCCAGCTGGCTTTTTTGAAGAAATGGACACTCATTTCTAAAATCTGTATGGAAACTGAAGGACCCAGAAGAGCCAAATCACCAGACAAAACATGTTTTAAAGGAAGAACGAATCTGAAGGACTCATACCTCCCAGTTTTAAAACTTACTACAAATCCACAGTAATCAAGACAATATAGTACTGGCATAGGATAGATAAATAGCTCAAAGGAATCAGATTGAACCCAAAAGCAAACCCATATTTATGTTTAATTCATGTTTGAGAAGTGTGCCAAGACCACGAATGGGAAAACAACAGACTTCAACAGATGGCATTGGGGCAACTGTATATGCACATGCAAAAAAAAAAAAAAATTGCATTCCTGCTTCATACTGTATGTAAAAATCAAATCAAAATGGATCAAAGACCTAAAGACAGCATCTTTTGAACTACAAAATACATAAAAACACATTTGATAAATCTTTACAACGTAGGAATTGAAAATGGTTTCTTAGATATGACACAAAAACTATAAGTTAACAGATTAAAAATATATATAAATTAGACTTCATCAAAATTAAAAACATTTTTATTCAAAGGACATTATCAAGGAAGTAAAAGGACAACCCACAGAACCTGAGAAAACGTTTGTAAGTTATATATCTGACAATGGTCTAGTATCCAGAATACATAAAGAAAACTCTACTCAATAGTGAAGTGACAAATAACCCAATTTAAAAATGGGCAAAATGGGTGGATAGACATTTCTCTAAAGAAGATATGCAAGTGGCCAATTAGCACATGAAAATATGCTCAACATCATTAGTCATCAGGGAACTACAAATCAAACCCACATTTTACTCCTACTAAGATGCACTTCACACCCACTAGGTTAGCTAGTGATGTGGGCATGGGTGTAGAGAAATTGGAACCCTCATGCACTGCTAGCAGGAATGTAATGATGCAGCTACTTTGGAAAACAGTCTGGCAGTTTTTCTAAAATTAAACATAAAGTTACCACATGACTCAACAATTCCACTCCTAGATGTGTGCCCAAAAGAAATGTAAACAAATGCCCACACAAAAGCTTGTAGCACAAATTTTCATAGCAGCATTATATATAGTAACCAGAATGTGAAAACAAGCCAAATACCCATCAAAGATGAATGGGAGAAAAAATAAGTTTATATAATGCTGTATTTTTTAGCCACAAAAAGGAATGAAATAAGTAAAAAAAAAAAAAATCACAAAAGACTATGTATTATACCATTATATGTTATATTAAATGTCTAGAAAACACAAATCTATAGAGAGAAAATCTATAGAGAGTAGATTAGTGGCTGCCTAGGCAAATGTGGTGAGGGCACTGGGGGACTGACAAATAAATGATCTCTTTTTGGAATATTTAGAAAATATTCTAAAATTGATTGTGATGATTGCACAATTCTGTGACTATTCTAAAAACCACTGAATTATGCAGTTTAAGTGGGTGCCTTGCAGAGCAGCTGAATTATATTTCAATAAAGCAATTAAAATATAACAAAGACTTTCTACTCTCAAGAGCTGCTTTTTCCTGAGTATGTCCTTTGCCAATAAATTGATCATCAAGCACACTGGCTGGATAAGATGCTTAAATGAAAATACCGTTACATGAATATGTTCCAATATAAAAAATGAAAAGCAGAATAAGGCAACAGAGTGTGACAGGAGTTAATAATTTAATAAAGGATATTCACCGAGGATTCTTGTAAAAGCAACATTTCTCTTCCACTACACAAATAATTTTACGTGTCATATAAAATTTTTAAAGATTTTACTTAAAACTCACATAACATTCGCTAATGTGAATATGGGCTCAAACCTCATCTTTGACTCTTCATTGACTAAATGGAACTTAAGACTAAGGAGCTGGGTCTTGTACTAATTTATCCCCGTTGGCTGAGTTGTTTACCCTCAGCCAGAGGTCCTGACTGGTTACAGCTAAAATGGATGAAGATGAAGTTCACTGGTAAGAATTGCCAAGCAAAAAGCCTACCTCATTCCTTCCATAGCCCCCTTCATGGGGTGCTTTGTATCTTCAAATTGTATTTAGTTCACCCCTTTCCTTCACTAGGACTCCTTCCAAACTACAGCTATGTTGGTGCTGATACTGGGTCAAAATTTTAGGAGATTTGTGATGGTTAAATAAGAGCATGGTGACCACAGAAGAAAGAGACAATTAGAGCATATAACTGTGTAGTATCTTTTGGGGGGGGGAAGGTGGTGCTCAGAGTCTCTAGCAGAAAGATGATAATGTGTTATTTCCCATGCAAAATTAGGTTACATCAGACCTAGAAAGCTCAATTCCTTGTCTTTTGTATCTGGAGCTTGTATCACTATTACCACAGAATTTACATTTGAAAATCTGTGTTTCCCTATTAAGGGGTTGTTTATAAACATTGGCATTTCTCACTTTGGAAACAGAACTAGCATCAGTAAGGCAATGTCTCCACCATTTTCATTTTTTTCCATTTTTATTTTTAGCAAATGCTTATTAGCGTTCTTTCCAGAAAATACCACCTGTACTTTAAAGATCCAATGAAAAGGACTAATTTATGGTATGAACAGTAACTGTATTATGAATTACTTCTATCTATCTCACAAGGAAAAAAATACTGTGTTCCTGATTTTAAATTGTAAATGAATGTATGAGGACTTGGAATAACTGTCAGTAAAAATGCTCATGGTAAATGTAGATGATTTTCTTACAAATTCATCTTAATACTGGGTAACTGTTGACTATTAATATACCTCTGATGAAAATGAAGAACACAATATCTAAAAAGAAATAAATAAATAAATTCTGTTTCTTCTCACACACAGTATGTAATGCTCCAAAAAAAAACCAGGAGCCTTCCATAGCATATATATATATAGTGCATATAGCTATGTATACACACACACACACACATACACATCTCCTTTGCAAATTTATCTATAATTATTTCCATTTGGACTATGGTGTCAAATATCAAATAATGTGAGAAAAAGAATATTATCTGCAGAGAAATCAAATAACTCTGCAATTATTTTTGGTTTTATAAGCAATTATTGATTAAACAGTTTGTAGACGGAACTGGATTATGAACAGAGATACATGAAAAAATATGATACATTACCTTGTGTTTATTAAATACACTGGGGGAATATATTACAACATGGTGAAATATATAAAATAAACAAACAATATAGTTGTACATATAAAGTATGGAAATGTAACCATACCACCATGTATATTACCTCTAAATAAATTTTTTTGATGTACGAAGTTTTAAAATTAGATCAGTTAATGCTATTTCATTACGTACTTCATTTTTTAAAATTCTCAACTTACAATTTAGAATAGCGTTCATCACTTAAGAGGCTTGAATTCTTCTGATGGTAGTGTGTCATAAAAATCTCTCCATCCTGTACAAATAATTGCATGAAGTTTCTACATCTATGACATAAATGGTTTCAATGAGATGATATTTAATTCCATGATAATAAAATATTCATGAATCTGTCACAAATATAGTTCCCTACTGAGTTTTTTGTTTGTTTCTTTACTAATTACCTATTTTCTTTTCCTTTGCCTGTTGGTTCGGGTCAGTTATATTTAATCATTACTCTCTCAACTTTAGCTTTCACTCTTAAAGTAATGTGGTGATTTACTATTAATGGTATACAATTGTGTGAGACAATTTTGTGCTATAAAGATCTTAAATATTGAACTGGCAGCTATACTTTCTTGGTACTATTATGCTCGCGTGAAATAAAGAACAGTCTAAGATTTATTTTGATTAAGGTATTTCTCTTCATATAATATTCAGCAAAAGGATAAATGAACTTTCAGATAACTATAACACCTTTCCACTTTTCTTTCAGTAAATTCCTTCTCACCTATGGAGGATTCTATTCTCCCATTGCCTCCTCTTATTTCAGATTTGACACAGTCAGTTTCCTTTGTTTCAAATTTGGCAATTCATATTTGTAACTAAACTTTCTCATTCTCCTCTAGATATTTGGAGGGATAATAATGATGCTTCTTTTCAAAAGACATTCTCTTAAGAAGATAAAACAACTCTTGCTTTGAATTTTTTTTTAATAATTCAATAAGGGAATAGGATGCTGTCATATTTTAAGCAATGCCTACTGAAAGAGTTACCTATTGTTATCTTCCCATTGATTTTACTTTTAGCAATAAAATCATTCCAAGCAACTTGTATTATAGTGAAGGCAATTAGATAATAGTTGGCATAAAGGACATGGAATAATATGAATATTTTTAAAGTTTTAATCAGACAGCCCAACTGTAAGATCTTTGTTTTTTTGGATATCGAAGTCAAGGTTATATTTTCTGTATTTGTTCAGACGTGCTTAACTTGTATCTTCTCTGTGATGGGAAATTCACTTCCCATCAGACATTGTGAACAAAAGACTGGATACCTAACCATACATATTTGAAGACAAAATCTCTAGAGAATGACACAGAGGCATGACATGAACATAGAATGCAGACCAGGAGCTCATAAAGATTTTTGATGAGAAAACATATTTTTCTATATTCTTAGGATATCTATGTAGTTATGGTTGGGATAATTAAGTATAAGGGATGCATTTAGTGTCCAATGGTCAACATCAGTTCTTTGCAAAGAAGAAAAATTAACCATTTCTATGGGATGATTCCTGTGATGACAAAAGGTTCTACCCAGGTATACCTCTTTATGATACTGAATCTAAATGACTTTGTGATCAGAAAGTCTGATAAAGCATTCTTTTTTTAAAGACCTCATTTAAAAGGAAATATTTTAACTGGTAAATTCAGTTAAATATTTTACTTGATTAACTTGCATTAGTTTCTATCAGTTTACTGCATTGTGGTCAAGCACATTCCCTAAAAAGGATGAGTCTGAAATGTGTTAAGTTCTAAGATAAGGGAATAGTAATGACTTGAAACCTAGAACTTCTAACCAGAAATCTGTCCATTTCTCCTAGTTACCTGACCTATGTTTTTATCCAGAGTATATATCCAAGAAGCAGAAGTCTATAATTTATACCAAGTACATAAACATTAATTGTAGGTTTTTACTTCTGTGAATTAACTGATTATAGACATACAAAAAAAGACCTCAATGTAGAAGCTACAGAATGATATAGCCATTTCAAGTCCCATTGCTGTCCGTTAAGTAATATTACGGCATCTGAATAATTCCGAGAAAAGAGCATGGAATCATGGAATTGGCAATATTTGGATCTAAAATCTGATTCTAAGCACACTTCCTGCCTCTGTTAAATGAGAATAATAATAGCAGCTTTTCCAGGTATTTTGAGAGGATTAAAATGAGATCATACACAAAACAATACTTGGAGAAAAACTATAATTGCATTACTTCCTTTTTCCTTCTGTTCAATGTGTTAAAAAAAAGTAGGGCATAGACATGTTGGGAGATAATTCTCCAAATGTCTTGCATTTTTGGACACTTTCCAAGAGAAAAACAACAAAAAAACATTAAAAATTTTTGTTCCAGACTAACTTTTCATTACTGTTATACAGCAAAATATATTGTAAAATAATGATAGTATTTAACTTTTTGAGTAGAGGGCAACTTTGTTTTCCACCAAATAAAATAAAGATAATGTCCTTTGAGTAAAAACTGAACAATTTTTTTTAAAAAATGGGGGAGGGAACCAGGGTGGCTCAGTCCTTAAGTGTCTTCCTTTTGACTTGGTTCATGATCTGAGAGCCCTGGGATCAAGCCCCACATCATGCTCTCAGCTCAGTGGGGAGTCTGCTGCTCTTTCTCCCTCTGCCTCTTCCTCTGCTTGTGATCTCTCTGTCTCTTTCTCTCAAATAAATAAATATAATCTTTTTAAAAAATTGGAAAAATTTTCTAATAGCTAAGCATGCAATTTCTCTCAACTTGAGTCAAATCTGCAGTGAACACAGCATTATCTAGGTTACTGTGGAACATGGAGGGAACAGGAAACATATGCAAACATGAAGTTCATGCGGCCTGGGCTATAAGAACCAGAAGTCTTGTGCCTTCTGGCATTCATGAAACTACCAGGGCTACTTATAAACAGAGTAAAATCCATCAATAGTCCCTGACAGGGGAAGAGAAACTCAATGACTAAGTGAAAGCAAATTGATAGATTCAGCCATGGTGACACCCAAGGTCATAGACTTGGAAAAACTGAAATCGTAAAAAGAACAAGGTAGGCAAAAGGACACCTGTGGCAAGTCTTACAGGAGAATGTCAGTGAATGATCTAAAAAGGACCTAAGGTGATTATAATATAATGCCAAGTCAGGCAGACCTAGTCCAAATGTGATTTTGATTTTCCAAGTAGGAGTGTAGCCTGACATGGGAGAAAAGAACAGAACAGTAAATCTCCTATCAAAGAGTTTGTTCTAGAAAGTTGGAGTCTCTCGGTACCTGTCAACTGTTGAAGGAGGCATACTCAAGGACAATTGTGCACAACTGGCCCCACACAGGTGTGGGGATTGGCATGAATGGCAACAGAGTTTAGGAGGATGTTTTTAAAAGAAGATTCAAGACAGCTGAATTTCAGCATTGGGACGTTGGGCTGGATGACCCATGAGGTGACTCACAGATCTGGAATTTAATGGTTTTTGAAACACTGTCAGTTGCTGAAGACGTGTTTAATGTATGCTCCCTAAGGAAAAGCCATTCCATTTGCAGCTTGATAGTCTGCAAGGATGTTGGAAGAAACATCCACACCCACACAATCTCACAGTTCAGTACAATAGGACTTGTATTGTTTTTAAGGTCTATTTATTTATTTTAGAGAGTGAGCATGTGACACCAAGTGGCAGTGTGGGGCCGTGGGGCCGGGGGGGCGGGCAGAGGGAGCGAATCTTCAAGCACACACACCACTGAGCCCAGAGCCCACCACAGGGCTCCATCTCAGGACCCATGAGAGCATAACCTGAGCAGAAACCAAGAGTCAGATACTTAACCAAGTGACCCATCCAAGAGTCCCTAGTACAATAAATCTTTTAGTTGCATTATCTTTTATTCCACGGGTGGTGAAATGGGAGAGAGGGGAGACTTGCTGCCAGACTCCCTGAGGGAGAGGTGGGTTGTGGCATTCATTTCCTGAGAGTAGCATTGGAGGAATGAAGGCTGGGTGGTAAGGAAAGCACGGTTAAGATCCAGGAGAGTTTGAGAACCTCTAAGGGAGGGGCGCCTGGGTGGCTCAGTGGGTTAAGCCGCTGCCTTCGGCTCAGGTCATGATCTCAGGGTCCTGGGATCGAGTCCCGCATCGGGCTCTCTGCTCAGCAGGGAGCCTGCTTCCTCCTCTCTCTCTCTCTGCCTGCCTTTCTGTCTGCTTGTGATCTCTGTCTGTCAAATCAACAAATAAAATCTTAAAAAAAAAAAAAAACCTCTAAGAACCTCTAAGGGATATGAACTCTATAAGGGGATACTCTTTGTAAAACTAATGTATGCCCTCAAGGAGTTGTGGAATGGGAGTGTTTGCCTAGATGAAGGTGGCAGTGATCACATGGGCAGGGGGTGGGGTTTTCTAAACCAGAAAATAAATTGCTTTTGGCTGAAGGTATTCAGAAGTTTGTTGGTATATTAAAGGGAAATTGTGTAGAAATATTTAAATGAGTTAAGCAGTACAAAATACAAAGTTAGCATTAAAACTCGTAACAGAAAGGGATTGATAAATACTAAATTTCACGTTCAGATACAACCTTTATTGTTCATTTTGAATCAACTTAAATGCTTCACTGTACAAAGGTATGCTTATATACTGAAACGCATACTTAATCACCCCAAAAATGAGAAAAAAGAGACCAGATAAATAAAATCAATAGTTAACTCAATTTAACAATTAATTTAAACCAGGTCTCTGAAAAAAATGCTTAAGAAACACCACGTAGAAATAATAAACCACATCTTCTTTTTAATACTGTAGTCTTCTAAATATATTAATCAATGCAATAGAGACATTTCTATGAATAACATAAAATAAATATAGGAAACCTATTTATATAATTATGCTGAAGAAGTGCTATAGATTCAGCTCTATCTTGGTTTTCAATCTACCCATATCTATCATCTACCTACACATCATTCTAAAAAAATATTCTTCTGTTCAATATTTTCCCCACGACCCTGTGAAATCATCTGAAAAGGTTTTTTTTTTTGTTTTTTTGTTTTTTTGTTTTTTTTAATTCCCATACTTTGGATATAAGGAAACGAGAACCTGGGCGGCTCAGTCAGTTAAGTGTCTGCCTTCAGCTCAGGTCATGATTCCAGGATCCTGGGATCAAGCCCCAAGTCAACCTTCCTATTGAGTGGATAGTCTGCTTCTCCCTCTGCCCCTCCCTGTCATACTCGTGCTCTCTCTCTCTCTCTCTCAAGTAAATAAATAAAATCTTAGCAACAAGAGGATAAGAAAACTGAGAAATACAGAGTTTAACTGAGTTCCTCAAGATCACAAAACTAATATATGATAAAACTTGCACTAAAAATTTGCTATACCGACTTCATTGTACTTTATTTCCACTAAAATATAAGAAAATACAATGTGCTCGTTTAAGATCAGTCCTGGTTTGGAGGTAGGAAAATTATGCATTCTAACTTGTTATAGCTCATATTCAAAAACTGAATCTCTTCAACAGCTCTCAAGATTCAACAAAACATATTAGACTCATAAATATTATCCCCAATCCTAGCCTCTGTGGGAATTTATAAAAACAACTATTTCAATGACTGATTTTGGTTAATGTTGGTAACACTAGCCAATGTTGAAGAATAGATGCCTGATTACTTTTTTTTTTTTACTGTAGAAGATATTAAGATAGTCTTGGGGAAAATTTTACTATTTCTTTTCACTTTTTTCTTTCATTTTTCCCTAGGTCTTTCCTGATTCTCACTTCCACTTATTTTGAATTTCTTCATCTGTTATAAACATTGCTCAAATGCCAACCAATAAAGTTAATTGGTTGAAAATGAAAATTTTATCACTGTCACTGATATTTAAATTTCCCTATGGATTTCCTAAAAATCAAAAGATGGTAAAATGCTAAGTCCACTAATTTTAAAATTTTAAACAAGAGTTCTGTCCTGTGCCCTTCATACTACTCCAGTTGTACAGCTTTCCACTTTTCCAGTAAGGCTTTCTTCCCAGAAGAGAACTGCCACCTCTTCTGCAAGTTAAAATATTTAACCATCAATAATGGTTTTGAATAGCCACTCTGTTTCTTTCTTTTAGATATTATTATTTTTTACTTTAAAGCATATAGCAACATCACATATATTTGCTGTGTCAATTCAACCTGGGAAACCATGCCTGGAAATAGGCATAAAAATGACATGTTAAATTTTCATCTGCAAGTCAGTGAAGTGTTTTCCTATTTGACACGTCACAGTGTGTAATGAAACATAATGGTAAGAAACTACTAAGATGAAAGGAACCATATGTGGCCTTCTCAGAATATGAAAAAAAGTCTGCTTTACAATATATGAATCATAGCTAAAAGAGGACTGATATGTTTTGGGACTGTTTTAAATAGAAGCATTTATATGAACTTTTATACCTTTGGGCTATTGATTTTTAAGTATGTATTTTTACATATCCTGGATTAAAGTCCCATTTTCAATAATTCATTATGGAACAAAAAAACAGGTAGTTTCCTGATAAGAAGTTCAACTCTATTTGAACAATGATTTAGAGCAATTATTCCTGAAAACAATAACAACAAAAAATCTGTTATACCAGAAACTGTTTTTTTAATATATTATTTAACTTCCAAAAGTGTAGACCTCTTACTCAGTTATCCTCATTTCCCAAGTGAAGAAACTGAGGCTTTAAAGAAATTACATGATTTGCTATTGATATACATGAGTAAGTTACCGAGCTGGGGTTCAGTGTGCCTCTTTTTGTCTCCAGAAACCACACTCCCTACTTCAAATAATTCACTGTCTGAGTTCCTTAAAATTTATTGCAAATAATAGAAAGTCAATTTGCCACAAGAGTGATACAACATGTCTTTTGTTTTTTGTTTGTGAGGTGTCAGCAGAAACAAATACTTTGTATCCTTATAGGGGATGTGGCACTTCAGGTGTGGGTTGAAGGATCCTATAATGGAGATTGGGAATGGAGGGTGTAAAAGCAATGGTTAGCACCCTAGAAGACTGAGCAGGTGGCATGGCTTCAGATCAGGGGCATTTTGTCCTGATCTAAATCAGCCTGCTTCATATTTGCAGACTGGTAAAATCAACAGAGTTTTCAAAGCCTGAATTATAAATTGTCAGTTTCATAATACTGAATACTAAGATGGAGGCTCTTTTAGACCCAAAACAGTTTCATTTCAGCACTGAATGTAGATTGTACAATGCTCTTCAATCAATATTTTGCCTGAGTACCAGCAGTATTTATCCTCCCTGGAGTCAAGAGGTTCTGGAGTATTGGGTCCTGGGTAGGCATTAACTTTGCCATTTGACTCTGCGTTCAGAGTAGTGGTATAGATCCTTTGTATCATAGTATTAGGTCAAACTGAGAGCTCTACTGACCTCTCCTAATTTTGAGCTCAGCTTTTGAACATCAAAATATAGGGATTCTGGAAGATATGAAAACATATTGCCCAGAATCATAGTGTCTTAAAAGGAATTTCTAAGGTTCTTTGACAAGTGATTATCCATGCCAGCCATATTCTAGCCAAACCTAGAGCCTGAAAGCAGTTTTCTACCATTTTATCTTTTACATTTATATACTGAAGTTTGACTTCATACACTGTTCTCATTGTTTTTTTTTTTTTTAAAGTCTAGTTAGCTTTCTCTTTTTATTTGTATTATATGCATGGTTAGTTTTTTAATGTTTAATTTTAGGCCTTAAATAATAAATACCTAGATTTTTGTTTTTGTCCTTTTCTTGCTGTTGTTGTTATTGTTAATTTAGTTATTTTATTTTTACCAAATAATGTTTTTGAAACAGGAAGTTAAGTTGAATAGATTATATAAGGCTGTCCCATATATTAACTAGGCCCCATAACTAAGATTTGTGTGCAAGCTGGACATTTCCATGAGAAACTGAGAGCACCAGAATAATAAAAAAAATATTTATAATATTAATAATTTAGTAATAAAATTTATTGGGTATTTATTAAATTCCAAGTCTTATGGCAAAATAATTGTATAATTTTATCAAAAATCCATTGGACTATGTATTGCCATTACTTCATTTTTACAGTACTGACCAAATGGCCTTAACATTCTTCTCAGATTGATTAAGACTAAAATAGTCTTCCTGACCCTAGGTCTCTGACCTCCTTTTTCTTGGAGCATTTCCTTTAGAATGCTTAAAATTAAAAATTCTCTCTCTGCCCCCTTAAGTTGTAAATCTTTATAACATAGCCTCCTGACAGTTTAAAACCCAGGAATGTCTCTTTCAAGGACCCTGGAGTCATCCCTTTGAAATGTGACCACCAGGGAAGACAATGTCCAGATCTCCCAGACTCTGAAGAAGAGTAGGAAACTATGGGCACTAAGTAGTAAACGGATAGCTTAACCACGGAGAAAAACATTTAAATTTAGGAATAGCTCAATCCCACTGATCATCCCTGCTTAGGCCCTCCAGCACTTTCCACAAGCCATCCCAACACTTAAAAACACTCCACTTCCTTTGTTTCAGCAGATCTGCGTCCATGCTGAATTCTACTCTCTCTGCTCCATTGCAATGACCTTCAATCAAGTCTTCATTGTTTAATGTTGTCCATCAACATTTTTGGTACAAAAGAAGTAGAAAAGTAACACAAGTAGAAAGTGGAGGAGTCAGGTTTAATCACAATCTTTGTGAGTACTGAAAATTCTCTCATTTCAGCTTTTTTTTTGTAAATAGAAGTTACATATGTATCACTAGAAGTTGGTGTTTTTCCATTAGTAATAATAAAAACAATAGTGCTGATTAATTAATAGCAAGAATAATGTTAGTAAAAATAAAACTCTCAGGGTGCCTGTGTAATTAAGTGGGTTAAAGTCTCTGCCTTTGGCTCAGGTCATGATCCCAGGGTTCTGGGATCGAGCCCTGCATCGGGCTCTCTGCTTAGCAGGGAGCCTGTTCCTCCTTTCTCTCTCTCTCTCTCTGCCGGCCTCTCTGTCTACTTATGATCTCTGTCTGTCAAATAAATAAATAAAATCTTTAAAATAAATAAATAAATAAAACTCTCAACATTTTCAGAGTGTTCTCCTGGATGACCACTTGATAGCAGTATCTATGTCCTACTGCTTTACTTTTTAAAAAATTATTATTATCAAGTTGTGGGAATAAGCAGGGAAGAAAAGAGGCATAATTAACATGCACTTAACTTGTAAACGATGCATTCACGTCAAAAGAAGATGAAAGGATAACCCAGTGGGCATATGACCTGCAGGTTTCCAGTAGCCTATAGACGAAAACAGCAGAAAAAGCAGAGCATCACACAGTATACAAACTTAGGGGCTTGTCAAACTTAAAAAAAAAATGCAATTTAAGTGATAGTAACACATTGGAAGAAGAAAATTAATATTGCTAATAAAATTATTAGTTCCATACTACCATTTGAACATAATTAAAATGGAGATATATGTAAATAAGAGGTAAAATAATAAAAATTTGAGTTTTTATTTGTGTGTATTTAAGCAAGATTTGACTGAAACAGAAATTGGGTCAAACTAGCCATTTACAGTTTTAAGGAAATAGTGCATTTACTCAAGCTTGAGAAATATTATAAGGAACACAGGAAAAAGCAAGCCCTATCTTGAAAAATCAAACATGGCAGGATTAGCAAGTTGGCAATCTCAACTTCACAGATCTGTGAAAAAAAAAAAATACTGCAAGGTTTATAGAAGTATTTCTAAAGATCAGTTTGATGAAAAGAAAGAAAGAAATTAAACAACGAAGGAATGAAGGAATGAACAAACAGATGAATCGGGGAAGGATATGATGATGGTAGTAGCTTCCACTAGTCCTGACATATTGAATTATTCCCTTACCAAATTTATAATTTTTCACTTGCATACTTTAACTGTTTTATGGAAAAACTAATTCAGATTGTTTCTGAAGAATGAGCTATGGAAATAACATAAGATTTATTCTATCCACTGAAATAAATATGGAAATGAAGGGAAGGAAACATAATAGGAACAATTCTAATACAGATGCACCAAAAACAAAGAAACAAAAACAAACAAGACTAATTTCTATTTTCCCCTTTATATGGTAGTGTACCAGACTTTCATCCAGTCCTCTAAAACAGAGTTTATGCTGGATGATTACTTCGTCTGAGCATCATATGTGAATAATTTTCACACTATATAAACTCATTTTTTGATTCACTGGTTGTCTTCCAAATATAAAATTATTAGATCAAATATCATTTTTAGCAGTTTATTTATAGGCTATAAAGTACCATAAGCACACACGTGCACGTGCACGCACATGCACATACACACACACACAGCCATATATATATATGATATATATATATATATATATAAAACTGTATATAGTCTAAATGCATCCCCCCTCATTGAATTTATTAGCAGTACAGCTGGTTTTATATCTTATAATCGCACCGGAAGTCATTATTTAGAGCATAGTCATTATTTACAAACATTAGCAAAGACTAGGAGCAGTCTATCTCCAATGACTGCTCCCAAGACAACTCCAAACTCCAAGAGATAAAATACAGCAGAACCACAGAGTGAAAAAGGAGTGTTTTTAACTGAGCACTGTATTCTCACCAAAAATTGCACTGGGTGGAGAATAAGAGTATATAAAATATCATTTATTCATATCAATGGTAGGATATTAATGATCTAACAATTCCTGTTTTCAATATTGATATGATTCATTTCTTAAAACATTTAAATACTTTTTAGTGTATTATGTTAAAAATTAAAATCCATGAAAACAGAACACTACCACTTTGTTTTTATGAGCAAATGACTGTCAGCAGTTGCTTGTACTTCTTTTCAGTCACAGTAACAGCTACTTAAGTATAAATATGTACATTCACACATTTTGACTAGGTTTTTTTTTATTTTGTACATTAGCAGTATTATGACCATAATCACTGGTCTGTGGCTTTTTCTTTGTGGTTAGCATTACACCCATGAAATTTTTCTCAGCACATGCTCTTTTAATGGCTTTAAATTTTAAAATACAGTTCTAGAACAGCCTCTTTTATTTTATTCTATTGTGGCTATATTTCTACCAGCATAGCCTTTAAAATATGAACATTTTTTTAAAAAATTAACTTTGAGCATTTCTTTCCAAACTAAAGCTGAAGTTTTCTTTTTAAGTGCAGTTGGCCCCTGAAAAATATGAAGGTTGGGAGCACCAATAACCCACAAAACCAAAAATCCATGTATCACTTTTGATTCCGAAAAAAACAAAAAACAAACAAAAAACAAAACAAAACACTGAATAGCCTACTGTTAACTGGAAGCCTTACAGGTACCATAAACCATTGAATACATGTTTTGTGTGTTATATGTGTTACATACTGTATTCTTACAGTAAAGTAGGCCAGAGAAATGAAAATGTGGCTAAGAAAACCACAGGGGGGGGCACCTGGGTGGCTCAGTGGGTTCAAGCCTCTGCCTTCGGCTCAGGTCATGATCTCAGGGTCCTGGGATAGAGCCCCATATCGTGCTCTCTGCTCAGCGGGGAGCCTGCTTTCCCCTCTCTCTCTGCCAGCCTCTCTGCCTACTTGTGATCTCTGTCTGTCAAATGAATAAATAAAATCTTAAAAAAAAAAAAAGAAAAAGAAAAGAAAACCATAAGGGGGGGCGCCTGGGTGGCTCAGACTAAACATCCCACTCTTGATCTCCTCTCAGGTCATGGTTTCGGGGTTGTGGAATTGAGCCCTGTGTCCGGCTCAATGCTCAGCTTGGGATTCTCTCTTCCCCTCTCTCTGTCCCTCCCCCCTGCTTGGACTCTTGCGCTAAGTAAATAAATCAAACCTTTAAAAAAAAAGGAAAAAATCATAAGAGGAAATACCTTTACAGTACTGTACTATAAAATAATCCATGTGTAAGTGGACCCAGATAGTTCAAACCCATGCTCTTCAGGGTCCACTCTACTACAGTAGCTGTGGCACAGTTTTAATGTCATAGTCCTTTTGTTATTATTAATTTTAAATATTGTTAAACCTACTAATACGTAGAACATTGATAGTACAATAATTTATTAATGACTGCAAAAAACATATTCCATAAAATTTTCACTCTTGCCATGAACTTCACTTTGTCTTATTATTCCTTAATACAGAACTTTATTTAACAATATTTTATTCAAAACTTTTTCAGTAATATTAAATTTTTTTAGTTTTATAGGTTGTTTTCAATACCATTATTTCTTCCTAAGAAAGTATTTGTAGATCTTGGATATCAGCCCTTTGTCTGTAGTGTCATTTGCAAATATCTTCTCCTAGTCCGTGGTTTGCCTCTTTGTTTTGTTGACTGTTTCCTTTGCTGTGCAGAAGCTTTTGATCTTGACGAAGTCCCAAAAAAATTCATTTTCACTTTTGTTTCCTTTGCCTTTGGAGACATGTCTTGAAAGAAGTTGCTGTGGCCAATGTCGAAGAGGTTACTACCTATGTTCTCCTCTAGGATTTTGATAGATTCCTGCCTCACATTGAGGTCTTTTATCCTTTTCGAGTTTATCTTTGTGTATGGTGTAAGAGAATGGTCAAGTTTCATTCTTCTATACATAGCTGTCCAATTTTCCCATTTATTTAAGAGACTGTCTTTTTTCCACTGGATATTTTTCCTGCTTTGTCAAAGATTATTTGACCATAGAGTTGTGGGTCCATATCTGGCCTCTCTACTCTGTTCCATTAGACTATGTGTCTGTTTTTATGCCTACCATGCTGTTTTGCTGATCACTGCTTTGTAGTAAAGCTTGAAATCAGGCAACGTGATGCCCCCAGTTTTGTTTTTCTTTTTCAACTATTTCCTTAGCAATTCCAGGTCTTTTCTGGTTCCATACAAATTTTAGGATTGTTTGTTTTAGCACTTTGAAAAATGTCGGTGGAATTTTCTTTTTTTAAGATTTTATTTATTTATTTGACAGAGAGAGAGAGATCACAAGTAGGCAGAGAGGCAGACAGAGAGGAAGGGAAGCAGGCTCCCTGCTGAGCAGAGAGCACCATGTGGGGCTCAATCCCAGGACCCTGAGATCATGACCTGAGCCGAAGGCAGAGGCTTTAACCCACTGAGCCACCCAGGTGCCTCTGTCGGTGGAATTTTGATTGGGATGGCACTCAAGGTATAGATTGCTCCAGGCAGTATAGACATTAAACAATGTTTTTTCTTCCAATCCATAATGATGGGATGCTTTTCCATCTTTTTGTGTCTTCTTCAATTTCTTTCTTGAGTGTTCTGTAGTTCCTCGAAGAAAGGAGAGCCCTCTTACACTGTTGGTGGGAATCCAAGTTGGTGCAGCCACTTTGAAAAACAATGTGGAGATTCCTTAAGAAATTAAATATAAAGCTACCCTTTGACCCGGCAATTGTACTACTGGGTATTTACCCCAAAGACACAGATGTAGTGAAAAGAAGGGCCATATGTACGCCAATGTTCATAGCACCAATGTTCACAGTCGTCGAACTGTGCAAAGAGCCAAGATACCCTTCAACAGATGAATGGATAAAGAAGATATGATCCATATATACAATGGAGTACTATGCCTCCATCAGAAAGGATGAATACCCAACTTTTGTATCAACATAGATGAGACTGAAGAAGATTATGCTGAGTGAAAAAGTCAAGCAGAGAGAGTCAATTACCATATGGGTTCACTTACTTGTGGAGCATAAGGAATGACACGGAGGACACTGGGAGAAGGAGAGGAGAAGTGAGTTGGGGGGATATTGGAGGGGGAGATGAACCATGAGAGATTGTGGACTCTGAGAAACAAACTGAGGGTTTTTTGCGGGGGGAGGATGGGAGCGCTGGGTGCATAAACAATGGTGCATTAACAGTGAATCTTGGAGGAATGAAAAAAATAAAATGTTTTAAAAAAGAAGTATTTAGAAGTTTACCATCTTTTATAATGCTTCAAAGTAAGTAAAAGAGTAACTTTTTTCCTCAAATAATTAAAGAATACAGCCATAATAATATTCTGATTTGAGTCAGGCATACTTTTTCCTGTCACATTTTGGTAACTTTTTCATCTGATGCCCCTATTGGTCCTCCAGGTATTTACTCTTTAAGCTTTCAAAGCAGTCAGCTGTATGATAGAGAATTGTAAGCCTGGCTTTAGTCTTCTCTGCATCACTTTCTAATAACTAAGATTTTTTTCATGTCTTTCACAGTGTTAAGGGAACAATGTATTGATTAAGAATATTATGTCTTACAGGTTTTTTGTTTTTGTTTTTGTTTTTGAATTCATGGATAAAGGTAAAAGACTTAAGAGTTCGAATATGGGAATGGTAAGGATTCTTAATTATAATATCCATGAGGCATCCTCGGGGAAAATAAAACAAAGCAAACTTGATGTTGAAATTTAATATTGATGGCTGAGAAGTGGATAGAGAAGCTGAATAAAAAGGACTTGTGATGAGCAGTGAATTCAAAACCAAATGTAATTAACAAATTCGGATGAATGGAATGTTTGAGAAGAAATGTAAATTTGTTAGTTTCCTTGTTTTTCTAGTGATTTTTAAATCTATTTTATACTGGTAATTAAGATTTTAGATACATTAATCTAAGTTACAATGGGAGAAATAAAAAATATATAAATGAATTGATTGTTAGAAAAATGAAGGAGTAGTGGTAAGAAAAGTAATTGTTTCCTTTCTCATACTGCACTGAAGGGATAGGCACACATCTTTGCTTCTCCCTGTTCCCATATTCAGGTAAGGAAACTAACCAAGTTAATATCCAGGCAAATAGCAAGTGCAGTTTTACTATTAAAACTCAAGTCTTCCCTAATTTCCTGTTCATGTTCTAAAGTCCTCCAATCTCTGTTTTAGGAGTTTCCATATTAAATAGTTTATCCAATAAATCAATGTTTCCCATTCTCTACAGCATATTTATGAGAGTCTATCACTGATTCATAATTATAATCAAGGTAAATTAAGTAAAACTAACTTGAATCATATGGTGTTTAATATGCTTGGAAAATTAAAATAATCAATGACATTGAAGCAATAACAATACAACAGCATAGAAAGTATTTGACTACATTTCTACTTACTGAAAGTTCAAAGTAAATGGATTGAGAAGTACATTATCATTACTTGAGGTGAATTGTTCTGAATTTATGTGGTGTATTTTCCATGTTCTCAAACAACTTTCATACTTATAATCTCCAAGTCAAACAGCAATTGTAGGCAGAAAAAACCTACTCTTTAGCTTCCTCACTCTGGTTTTAGACTCTTGGCATTTTTTTTTTCCAAAATTAGGAAGCTGATAATCATCCTCTTGTCATGAGTCTGATTAAGGCTGTGTTGACAAAGACTTATTGACAAAGAGGCCCTTCCTCAGGAGTCTAAATAATCTCCCACTACAATAGGAAAAAAAAACAATCATAAGAATCCATTCATCTATTCCAACAATCAGTCAAACATTTTGCATCATATAGACAGAGCCAACCTCATCCTGATGTTAGGATCATTCTAACTTACTATGTATGTTAATATCCTTTATATCATTCTTCCCTGACTCTTGCTAATCTGATCTGGATATACTAACATTCATGGTGACCATTCTGCTGCTAGTATTTAAATTGAAAAGCAGAAGTTAAAATACTTTAAAAGAAAACCGTTTAAAGGAGAAATTAAACTCATTTTCTCAAAAATATTAGCTAATATGCTAAAAGAATTCTAATGCAAAAAAAATGTTTCAAAGTCAACCAGAAAACTACAGAGACATGAGATGAGACCCGTACAAACTACGTACTATTAGCCTACACCCAAAATAAACAAGTGAAAAGGATCTTAGAATATTTGTTTCTTCTCATCCAGGTATAGCCCATCTCTCTGCACGTGTTAGATTCAAGTCGTTCAGTTCAGAAATGAAATACCACACTATTCTCAGCTTCTTCATATTTGTTGTTGCCCATTTCTCAGAATCTCCATGGCTTTTTACAAAGAATGTCTCCCTAGATCTTGAAACTAGAATTACAGAATGGCATGTCAATCCTGGTCTATCTTCTTAGCAAAGTGGCAGGGTTGATTCTACCTTTCCCTTTGCTCTTTTCAACTCCTTGCACTTTAAGCAATTTAAAAACTTAAAACTCAAGTTTAAATTTTAAAACTTAAAACAATTAAGTGGGGTAACAGCCACCAACTCCCCAATTTCCACTGAACACAGCGCTGTAAATATCTGAAAGGGATCTGGGCAGTATGAGAGAATGGCTGCTTCAGACACTGGAAGTGTGGTGATACCCGGATGGCCTGCCACTTGCATGGATGAGTTCACGGGAGGCTGGCATCCAGGGAGAAGAAAATAAAAGTTGCTTTTTATTATCAGGAGAAGGGGGCATTCTGAAAGGTTAATAATTACTAGTGGCCAGCGCCAGGCAAGGAATTTGTGCAATCAGGTGCAAAATAAAAATGCCAGAACCCTTTTTCAAAATGGAAAAAAAAAAAAGTACTTTCTTTCTTGACCTTTCGCGGCGTTTTGTACTTGCTATTTAATTCTTGCACACCCTCAGGCACAGGGATATTTGTGCCAAGTGCCGACCCTCACAAGCATGCCAGGTCCTACCCTCTGGATAAGTGGGTGCTCAGAACATGCACTGACCCTATCAAGAACCCACCTGTGCCGGGAGATGCGCCTGGTGTTGGACAGAGCCAGGAAGCAGGCAGGTGAGAATCGACTGTCCCATTGGACTAAATTAAAGGATGAAATTATGAATAATTCCAAACCAACAGTCAGAAAGCATCAAACCCGGAGCATGGCCTTTCCTCTGTGACAATGGTCTCACTTGATGAGACCAACCCTGCTGATGATATTTATTAGCAAATATGTAATTCCAAACAATGTACATTTTCTACTATCATAACTTAATTTATACTTATTTGTACTTATTGTAGCAGTTTATACTTGTTTGATATTTTTGTTCTCATGAAATGGCCCATGTATCCATCCTTGACCATTGCTTATCCAACACTTAATTTGTCACAATTAAGTTCTGGAAATAGTCTGGACATAATCTGCTTACAAACTCTATAGTTGAGTATATAAAGATACAATATATGTGCAGATAATGCTATCTAAATATTCTTATACAAACATATGCAAGAATATACATTAATGTATATTTTAATGTGTATATTTGTATCAATGGCATATATCCCTATAAAATATAGAGGCACACATACACACAGATCCACATTCTATGTAATTTTACCACATGTGTTTTGTATGTTTATTTCTACTGCGATACTCCCTTTAAATGTTTTATTATATTTTTAAATACTATCTCTTTCTATATGCCAACTTTAAAGAAATAATGTTTTATTTCCTGTTCTGAAGCAGTGAAAGTAATGCCTCAGAAACTTTTCTATATAAATCAAACACCTTCCTTCCGTGTTTTCCTTAGTATCTTATTTAAATGCCTACTCTCCCCCTCACCCTCAACTATGTCTCCCCTTCTTCCTCCTTTATGGTGAAGTTAAGATCTTCCTTTGTACTACATGCCTCTCCCAACACCCAAATCATGAATGAATCTTAAATAACAGAAGGGGTTTTTGCCCACTCTGAGTGGGTTCTGATAATAATTTTTCTGATAATAACTCCACTCTATATCCAAAGAGTAGCAAAATAGCCTTAGCACCTGAGGTCGAGTTCAAGAAAAAGTTGTTTAAGTGCATAAATCATTTCAGTATTCACGACGCTTAACCAGGCATCCTACTTCGCTTTCCTTCTTCTCATAGAGAAGAAGAAAACTCTTCGTGGAGTTAGTTCATTAAATAGATCTCTAAAATCTATTGATCTAATTCTTGCAAGGTACTTATATTAGTCAATCAATTCAGAATGGACAGTCATTTATTAATTAATTCATTTATTGTTTTATTCTCTATTTATCTCTACCTTATGTCACTGGAATAGTTTATGGAAATGCATTCTTCTCCTCCTATTATTTTATTCTTCTCTCATTCTGAAGACACACTGGGACATCTGTTTTAAACCTTCTTTTAGCCAAAATTTCTATCTCATTCCTGCCTTGATTTTCTTATCTCCTCCCAGCAACTTGCTTCTTGTTGCAAAGCTGCCAGACATAAATTTTAAGCTTCCTATTTGTTTACTTTAAATATGGAAAATTAATTGAAAATATCATTCTTATTACACTAATTGCAAACTAATTTAAGTTAGTTTAACCCATGTGTAAAATGGCAATAACACTTAAATGTGCAACCTGGTAGTTAAACAAGACTTGTGGAGATTGATTATATATAGTCCTCCTTGACTGGCCTAGGACAGCACTTTACTTATTTATTTTTTCATGGAACTTGGACCCAGACACAACTTCTTATTTTAAGAGTATTCTTTTTCTGCTTATAAAATTTCTTAAACCTATATATAAGCCAAATGTGTAAGATCTCTCTTGTTATACCAATAATTTCTCTCCCCTGCTGTATCCGGTATTACTTCCAGTTCCTTAGTAGGGAGTTTTAAAACATTTTATGTTCTTGTCTCCCTTATTCATAACAGGACAACACATACTACTGATAAGGTTCTGAACCTTGCTCAGAAACCTGGTTCTGAACTGTCACTAGATCTAGTCACAATTACAACAAAAATGAGTTCCAGATTTGTCCCTTCATAGTATCCCCACTGTACTGAGTAGGTCAGACCCTCTTTATTTACCAGTTAGAATATTTTCTTAGACTTCTAACCTATGTTTGGGTTCCCCCTTTACCTTTGTAGGGCAACAGTCATTCAGGGCTGGGCAGTCAATCACCTCTTCTAAGTCACTGCTCCTGAAGAATTTAAAGACTGATCTTAGCATTGCCTTTCAGAGTCTCCACAGTGATCACACAAATACTCTATCATTCCTCTCCCCTTACCCCCACAATATTTTCCATGATTTTTTTTTAATTCCTTAACAATCTTGACTGTTTGCCAGTGGATGCTCTCTAGCACCCCCATACTTAGGTAATTCTGCCCTTTAAGGAATTTGTTGATGACTGCATTTTACTAACCCTAGCAAGCACCAGGTACCATCAGCTGTTTTACATCAAACATCTTTCTTCTTTGAAGTAATTCTGCTCAGTGTTAGTTTTCTTTTTCTTAATGATCAACTGACACATAATGAAGATAGGATCCGTACTCCGAATTTTTGGACTCAAAAGTCTATGCTTTTAAAGTTAATGGTTGTATTTAGATATGTCAAGGAAAACATTTACCTTTCTACATTTTAAAGGCATTTGCATAGCTTTAATTTTAGGTATACTTACTTTCAAATTTGTTCATCAATGGCTTATTGGTTGGTTCTAGATGCTGCTGCTCATGTGGTCCTTATACACAGATTTCTCCTTCCCAACTTTCGGAGGATTTCCTGGATGATATCTGTCCTGTATCCTGTTTTTAACCATCACTTTCACCTAGAACATCATCTTCACTTAAGCACCTGCAACTCTTCACATAACAATCAGTGGCATTTCTATGGACACCAATATGTTGCCTACATCCTTGAAGGTGTTTTTCTAGAAACAAATTCCTCCAACACGGTCACTTTCTACCACCTTCTTTGCCTTAACTAGAGATCTATAGTGACCAGATGATAAGCATACAAGGCATTAGCTCTTCCAGCATATAATGTTGGGGGAGGGTGGGGAAGAGGACAGCCCAGCCCATCCCATCAGAGGAGAATTTTATCACTAGTGCTACCAGAATTTGATGATAATTAAACAACAAAAACAAGGCCGTTTTTAGTTAGTTTTATTATTGTTTTTAAATTCTTTGACAAGGTATCTCTTCCTTGCCTCTTACCCAAGGTGAAACTTCACCTACCATCTTCCTCAGTAAGGCTGAGTCAGATTGACTATAATACTTGACTTGTTAAAAAATATGTTTTTTAATCATTTTCTTTTCATCCTGGCAGTAAGGGAAGGGCAGCCCAATCTATGGCACCGGACACTGGACAAATTAAATTGACAATTGTTTATTCATCATTTTCACAGTCTGGGGGAGAAGGACACCGAATGCTATTGAGGGACACATCAGGCTCTTGGAGGTGCCCCCCCCACCCCACCATTTCTCATGGAGGATGTAATTATCTAGTCTGGATGAGTCCACAGGTTCACAGGAAACTGAAACCTGCTCCTTAGGAGTAATCAAGGACTGTACTTGGTCCCTTTGATAAAGAGCTTATTTGGCTGGAGACCTTATCCATGAGAGCAGAGTGGAGAAGGAAACTTCTGGTTAGAACATTCAAAGCCCTCTTGATTTTATCAGATATAAACTGAGCTTTAATTTTAGCACTTACATTGCAGTGAGGTATCAAATGTTTTCTGAAGCTTAAATCCTGGGGAAGCTGCGTTCCAGTTAAACAATATCTGAGTAACAAGTAAAAGTTATATCTTCTATTAATGTTATTATAATGGGAAGTTTATTAATTTATGGGAATTAACCTATTTTTATCAAAACAATAAATATTACACTCATGGTTTCATTTAACTGTTACCTAAAAAATAAGTATCAGGGCGCCTGGGTGGCTCTGTGGGTTAAAAGCCTCTGCCTTCAGCTCAGGTCATGATCCCGGGGTTCTGGGATCTGGCCCCGCATCAGGCTCTCTACTCGGGCAGGGAGTCTGCTTCCCCTCTCTCTCTCTGCCTGCTTCTCTGCCTACTTGTGATCTCTGTCAAATAAATAAATAAAATCTTTAAAAAATGATTAAAAAAAATCTTAACAGGAAAGAAACCAATCACTGTGAGTAATGTTGATGAACAGAGTGGTAATCAATATTGTGTAAAACAAGATCCCATTTCCCCTATGTGTTTACAAACAATTAGACAATGACAGTAAAACAAACTAGTTTAAACCAAGTATGATGGCTATATAAGAGCTTTGAAAAAATTACTATGGGATGCTAAATAGAAACGACTAATTCTGCTTCATATGAGAACACAAATCCTTCAAACTGTTTAGGTTTATCTCCGCCAAGTATTGGGTAATATTGGAAACCTTATATTTACCTTCTTTGCTTTTGTTGATTAAAGGTCAGTGAGGACTAAGGGTCTCCTTTTGCATGTATCATTTTTATCATATTGCCTTGTATCTCCTCTGGTACTGAAATTTTTTAAATGCAAGGAGGGCATGTTTCACATTTCAACTCCCGATTCCTAACACAGTGACTGCCATTCCCTCCATAAACGTTATAAGTTATATTTATGCATGATGAATAAATATTAAAAAATAGATGAATGAATGGCTAAATCCAATATTGTGCTGTTCCATTATGTTTTAAAGATGTATCTTAGAAAATGTTATCTTCATTTCAATGTTCAGCAAACCAGATTTTATCATAACATAATATATACAACACTATAATAACACAATAACACATGGAGAAAAGATAGTCTAAATAAAGTCTAAAGACTGTCTATAAACCTCATCGGTTTTCTAACTCAGTCCATAGACTTTCAAGGAGGAATGCCAGAGTGGACTGGCTCAGTTATAATCTGAATATATTATTTTCAATTGGGACATAAATTTGTATGAAGACATAATGTCTTCTCTTTGTGAAATACTATATATCAGAGGGCATTTGGGGAGCTCTCTTGAAGTGGATACCAAAGCAATTAAGTATGTCTAGAAGATTTTCCTCTTGTCTTCTCATTCTTCTTTCTTGAAAACTTGCTTCTTACATTCTGGTCTCGTAAACTTAATACATCTCAAAAATACATGTCATTAAATAGTATGCATAACTACATACAAGTTATGATTTGATTTTCCACATATTTGGGTTTGTTTTTGGCTGTCAATGAATTTCGGTAATTTTCCAATTTTATTTTGTTTTCAACTTATATAATGCAAAAGCAATTCATGCACATACAGGCAAAAATCAAAAAATGATAAATTGTATAAAACCAACATACCTCCCGACCTGATTGTCTTTTACCATCCCCATTGACAACTACTGGTAATGGTTTTTCATTTTGTTACTATAAAATCCTTGAATGTGAGAGAAAAAGTTTCTATTGTTTTAAGCCGCCCACATTATGGCATATTGCTACAGCAGCTGAAACTAATACAGATTTTGGTACTGGGAAATAACATCTTTTTGCAAAAAATACATCAAATAGTATAAATGGTTTGGAAATTGAGTAATCAAAAGAGACACAGATTTTTGAAGTACACATTATAAAGAGCCTAGATTAAAATTGAAGAGACTGTTGATGAAAATAGGGACATTACATTTGATGGTAGTGAGGGAAGTGATGGAAATGAGGAGCATGCTATTGGAAACTGGAGGAATCCTTATCATGACAGGCCAAGAACTTGGCTGCACTGTGTTCAGTTACGTGGAAAATAGAACTTGGAAGCAACGGGCAAGAAACTACAGGACAGGATCACCTAGAGTTTGCAAAATTCGGGAAGAGAAAGCAGATGAAGACTATGCCTAGGAGTGTAGAACCCATTCTCCTTGTTTACAGTAATTCTACCCAGGGTGATCACTCAGGAAATGGAGCCATTTTCTTCCTTTCCAGTTGAATTTGCCCAACAAAGAAAATTAGGAGCAACTAAATTAAAACATCCTGGAGACAGTATGCAAATAAAATAATCTGTTTCTATAAAAAAAATATAATGTATTTTTATAGAAACAGATTATTTTATAATAAAACAGATTATCTTATAATAAAAATACACATAATGTATTTTTATAGAAACAGATTATTTTATAATAAAACAGATTATCTTATAATAAAAATACATATAATGTATTTTTATAGAAACAGATTATTTTATTTGCATACTGTCTCCAGGATGTTTTAATTTAGTTGCCCCTAATTTTCTTTGTTGGGCAAATTCAACTGGAAAGGAAGAAAATGTCTCTGCCTTCAGCTAGGGTCATGATCTCAGAGTCCTGGGATCGAGCCCCTCATCGGGCTCTCTGCTCAGTGGGGAGCCTGCTTCCTCCTCTCTCTCTGCTTGCTTCTCTGCCTACATGTAATGTCTGTCTGTCAAATAAATAAACAAAATCTTAAAAAAAATACATTATATGTTTATTAAAAAATTTAAAAATTAAATTAAAAAATAAAAAATAATAAAAAATAAAAATGAATGCCATTTCACACACACACACACACAAAAATAATAATCTGTTTCTGTGGAGGCAGAAAAGAAAGAGCTAGACATTCTTATCTTCTTTCTCTGTCACATGAACCCGGAGAGAACATCAATAACAATAGGACAGAAATTATATTGGAAAGAAATATTTGACAACGAATAATAAAAAAAAGAAGACGACTTGCAATAACACATACATAAAAGTAAAAGATGGCTAAAGGAAGAAGTAAAAAAAGTACCACTTCACAGGAAAGAAAACTCACAATAATATTACTGCCATGGAGCAAAATAAAAACTGTGGCCAAATATTTCAGCATGAATTATAAACAAAAGTGCAGGTAAAAATAATGCAATATATAAAATATTGAAGTTCCCAAAAGAAAAAAATAAAATAATGGAAAAGGGCTAACATTTAAAGATATTGATACTTCAAAACTCAGCTAAATTTTGCCTCCTAAAGGATGGCATTCATGATTCCCTTGTTCCCAGGTTTTTAAGATGTTTTCTCATCATTTGACACACATTTTCTTAATCAAATATGAAGTTGTTTCATTACATATATATGTCTCTGTCATTAAGCTACAAAATTATTCTGGGTAAGGGACTGTTTTTATTCCTTTTTAAAAAAAATATGTTATTACTATTGTTGTTGCTCTCATTTTTGGATTCCTGGTGTCCAGGCACATGTAAGAATTTGGTACAACATCTGCAAAATAAATAATAGATTGGACATATGAATTAATTAAACTAAAATTTCAGAACAGTAATAAACTAGCTTAATATACTAGAGTAATTATGAACATCTGAAATAATGTATGTAAAAGGAAATAATAAAAGTGCTATAGAGTGGAAAATTAGTATTCCTCTCCAATGCTGAGGTTCAGTTATCTCTATAAATGTAAATATTACCCTGCTATGTTGATAGTTTAGAAAAAACATTCTGGCAGTATTTGTGTAAAAATCCTAAAATTGTATCCAAGCAGCAGTTACCAGCATACTTGTTTACTGAAGTAGATGGAACTTAGAAACCTTCTAGGCCAAATCAGCAGCTTGGCAAACCAACCCTGGCTTGTTTGGAAGATAGGTGTTCTAAGGTCACCAAAATGTAAACCACCCACACAACACTCACCAATTTTGTGTTAAAAAAAAAAAATCATGAACCACTTGCAGGCCAGTAATTTGTGCAGTTATTAAAGATCTTTTAGATTTCATTTTAACAGGTGATGTTATGCTATTTGCTCATTGAGTTTGAGTAACTCAAAAGTAATTAGAAAAAAATAATTAGATAAACGTGAAAAATCAAGAACTGGATTTTCAAAATGAGGCAGCTGAAGTAAGTGAGGACATCTTAAAATCAATATGAAAGGTCATTTGGAACTCCTAACATACAATCAGAGCTTATCATATGTCATTACTAACACTTAACTTTTTAATTTCCACCCCAGAAATGAGTTACAGTGCAACAGATATATTATCCCTCCTTAAAATATATCTGCATCTGTAATATTCCTGAAATAATTAAGTCATACAATTTAACCATGCCTTTCTGTTACTTTCTGCAAGCAATCATTTGTATATTTTAAAATAATTGCCATCATAGAGCACCTGGGTGGCTCAATGGGCTTAACAACTGACTCTTGGTTACAGCTCAGGTCCGGATCTCAGGGTTGAGGGATCCAACCCCATGTGGGACTCTATGATCAGCATGGAGCCTATTTGAGTCTATTTGAGATTCTTTCCCTCCCTCTCCCCCTGCCGCTCCCCACCACACACACACACACACACACACACACACACACACACACACATTCTCCCCTCCTCCCGACTCTCCGTTTCTCTCTCTAAAGTAAATAAATAAATAAGTAAAATCTAAAGTAACAACCAACATGGTTTGGATTCTCATGTTTGAGCCATTTTCAACACCCTATCATAAAACAACAGATTTTCCAGAACATTGGACAAATGAGTCATCAGCACACAAATATGTGGAAAGATGCAAACTATTTTTTACCTTAGTATAAGAGAAAACCGAATCGATTTTTCGATGGCATGCACCACTACTGAAAGTCGGGTGAATGCAGAAAGTCAACTTCAGATTATATGTGCTCATCATGAGTCCTCTGTCCCTGACTAAGAAGGTCGATTTAACTATTTGAAGTGAATTACTTAGTATCTAAAAAGTCAGTAATCAATTCCAAATGACCTAGAAATCCATCAGAAATCCATTTTTAACGAATGCTATAATATGGCCAAATTATTAAAAACTGAGAAAGAGACAGAGAGAGAATGAGAAAGAGAGAAAAAGAATGTGTGTATGTGTGCAAGTGTGCATGTGTGTGTGTTTTGAGGAGGGTGTAGGCTGTCAAAATTTTGGCAGAACTTTCCCAGTACTCATTTCCCAGTCAGAAAGTACTATTGAACAACAATTTTTATTTCCAGGTGAAATCAATTAAACTTAATTTTGTTTTGAACATCTTTTTTTATCTTAATTATGTGAGCTCCTCTGAGATCATCACTCTATAAATTTTGGTTTATATATTCAGATTACAGTATCTCTTCATCTGCTATTTATTCATTTTTACGTCCATAGCTTAAATGCTCCTAAACATAAGCTCTCAGGTCTTACTTAATATTTGGGATTCCTTCCTTTGCATTCCTTTCCTAAAATTACATATATAGGGCTGCCTGAGTGGCTCAGTCAGTTAAGCACCCAACTCCTGGTTTTGGCTCAAGTCATGATCTCTGGGTGATGAGACTGAGCCCCATGTTGGGCTTCATGTCCAATGTAGAGTCTGCTTGAAATTCTCTCCCTCTGCTCCTCCCCCCATTCACACACACTCTCTCAAGTAAATAGATATTTAAAAAAATACAAATAAAGACAGGTAGGCAGGTAGACAGGTCAGTAGAGAAATTAATCGAATTTATCCACAAAAATGTTAGTCTTATCATCTCAGTTTCTATTTGGTCATTTCCTTATATCTCCATATGAATATATCTCTTGATCTAATTAATTGTTCTACGTATTTTATCTTTTCTGAATTAATTTGGCTTATTACCACCCTGCTATTTGCTAAATATGCAAGTAGAAAATATTGAAAAGCACAAGCATTTTCTCTGCAGTCAGAGTTCACTGTGGAGTGGAGGAAGCAATCGCAAGTCCAGATAAAGTGTTTTTCATCTTTCTTCATTTTATTCTTATTTTCCTAGCCCAAATCTCTTCTGTCTATTCTTGATTGTCCACCCCCACATTTAATATATTTTCTTCCTACCCCAAAACTTTATTCCACTGGCAGTACCATTGAATGGCAAATCATATGCTGCTGTTTGCTGACTCTTTCACATTAACATAACTGAGCTATTTCACCTTTTTTTTTTTTTTAAAGATTTTATTTATTTATTTGCCAGAGAGAGAGAGAGAGAGAGAGAGCACAGGCAGGCAGAGTGGCAGCAGAGGCAGAGGGAAAAAGAGGCTCCCCGCCAAGCAAGGAGCCCAATGTGGGACTCGATCCCAAGACGCTGGGATCATGACCTGAGCAAAAGCAGCCGCTTAACCAACTGAGCCACCCAGGCATCCCGCTATTTCACCTTCTCATCTTCATTACCCTGGTCAGTCATCTGGCACCAAGTTAATATTTAGAGATTCCTTCTCCAACTTGATTGTAAGGGCAGAGGTTGTGCCTTATAATTTCTAACAGATGACAGAACATGAAACATATGACAACTGTTCAGAAATGAACTTCCACAGAATGTAACAATTTTAATCTAATAAATAAATAAAGGAATGAGCAAACAATAGATGAATACTACAGACCTCTGCTACTCAAAAAGTGGTCCATGGACTTTAACCAGGCCCTGGTTCAGACTTACTGACTCTTAATCTACATTTGAACAAAATCCTCTATTGATTTGTCTATCACAGTTTAAGAAATACTTTAAGAAGCCATGCTGTGATGAATGGATTCATTTAATCCACTACCAACAAGTCATGCAGGTGTTCCAGATAAGTAATGATTTCCTGAAGATGGGATACAGTTGGTTAGAGAGGAGGAAGTCGAGGAGGGGAAGGAGAGGGGAAAAGAGAAGTCCAGCTGTCCCAAAGTTGTCTCTCTTTATTAAGCTGAGTTGGGTTCATTTCCAAATGAGTCAGACAAGGAGAATCAATCAAGAAGTTTTTCAGTCTATTTAGTCTTAGAATGACCATCGCTTGTGTCCTTGATCTCTTAATTATCAATTATTGAAATTATTGAAATGAATTATTTAATTATTATTATTGAAATGAAACATGTAGAAATGTCATGTTTATTTTCTTTTTATTTTTTTCAATTTTTCTTTCCAGATTACAGGTATTTTATTTTGTTATTATTATTTATATTTTTGGATGGAATGGCATTTAATTCTTTTTTTTTTTTTGATGTAGTGTTCCATGATTCATTGTTTGCATGTAACACCCAGTGCTCCATACAATCCGTGCCCTCCTTAATACCCAGCACCAGGTTCAACCATCCTCCCACCCCCCTCTCATTAAATAGTAATGAGATTGAAAGAGTGATCAAAAAACTCCGAAAAAACAAGAGTCCAGGGCCTGAAGAATTCCTTGGGGAATTTACCAACCAGTCATTTCTTTTTCTACTCTCTTACTCTTTCTTACTCTCTTACGCCACAGTGAACACCCAAGGGAAAACTCTTCCAGGCCAACCACCTGAGATCTATTACTCTGACAAGTAGAAATGATAAATTCTTTCCCTCTGCTTTTTAAAAAAAAAAAATGTATTTTTATTTATTTTAGAGAAAGAAAGAGAGAGTGGGCGGGGAGGCCAGAGGGGGAGGAAGAGAGAGAATCTCAAGCCAACTCCATGCTGAGCATGGAACCTGACTCAGGGCTGGATCCCCGACCCTGAGATCAAGACCTGAGCTGAAACCAAAAGTTGGCTACCCAAAGGACTGTATCACCCAGATGCCTCCCCCACTCTAGACATTTTTGTATTATTATGATTTTTAGAGTTCAGTGATGTTGGAAATATGACATTTGTGAATTGACAGTCCAAAGTGGAAAGTAAGAATATTTAGCTGGTAAAATCATATATGTCCCAGCTGAAATCTGAAGGAGAGCATTTCACAATGACATTTTTTTTTTTTTTACCAGTTTCTTTCAACATAGTTTATTCCAGAATTACAATGATATTTTTTAGGCACAATCTGTCCAAGTGAAACCTGGAGATTTTGTGTTAAGTCAGTTCTTGGCACTCTAGGGCCATTCTGTTCCAGCTCTCAGCTTTAAGGCTTCTTGTGATTTTATGTTAGCTTCTTACAGCCTGATGATGACCAAAAATAAGAGAAACAGAGCAAAATAATGATTACTCATGGCAACAAATCTAGACTCATCAAATTACCAGCAATTTTAAATATTTAAAAATTGATGATACCACACATACATGCACACAGTAGCACATACACACATATCTTTCAATATATAGAACAAAGGAACTGTCCTGTATCCACTGCCAATCTTGAAGAATAACAGTATCTATATAGCTATTCTAGAGCCATGATAAGATTTTCATCCAGTAAAGAATGAGTGTCATGCTTCATGACATCAATCTGCTGAGTTACAGCAATTATCTGAAACTTCTAAAGAGTTATTTTTATTCATTTATATATTTTAAATAATAACTAAATGATGTGGTTTATGAAGTCAGCCCTATGAGTAAGTTGAGAAGGCAGTTTCTTGCATTTCAGGATATAACTGATCCTGAAGATAGCCTTGTTTATCCCCAAACAGGCAATATCAACAATCAGTATGAACAACAACAACATTTTGGCAACTTGTAAAGCTCATAAATTCTTAAATTCAGTTGTTGAATTTCTTTCTTCTTAAACATAATAATTTCTTCTTCCTTACATTGTAGTAGCTATTAACTTCAGAAAAATTACTATATAAATTTAAATTATAAGTCATAAATGTCATTCCATTATTTTATTTTTATATAAATGCATGCAGGTAATATAAAATTGTATAATATATAATTTATACATATATAAATGGCTTTACAAATTTCTGGAAGTATATTTCTATATTAAATAGCATTTCATGTTAACAAGTATACATTGCTAAATTATTTTGAATCTGTAAGTATTAATTGTATACCAAGTATATGTTAGGCATTGTACTAGGCATTACAGTGTGATAAAGATAAAATCTCTACACTTAGATTTACACAATTGAGAAGGAGATCAACAATGAAGAGGAAATGCCCTTAAAGTGCATTAAATGCTGTGAAAATGAAAGCACAGAGAATTATGGTATCAAAAAGTGAGACACTGGATATGGATATAGAAGATATGGGGAAGGCTCCTTGGGTGAAGATAATGCCCACGTTTGATCTCAATGCTATCTAAGAGAAGAGAAGCAGGAAGAACATTACATAGTATCTCCAGCAGAAGAAAGAGTATGTGAAGAAGTCTGGGACTTATAATGAAATATGATGTGTAAGGATAATAATAAATTGCTCTACATTATTTTTGAAACTTCAAATCTTCAAAGCATGTATTTCTGGAAGATCAATGTTCTGAACAGGGTTCTGTCTGACACAGACTCCAAGACATGTGTTGATGTGCAAGGAATTTAAGGAAGAGCTCACTGAACTGGGTAAATGTTAAGTCCAGGAAGCAGGAAAGGGAAACTTGCTAGGAAAGGTTCATTTCCTGACAAAGATTCTGGAAAAGTAACTTCAGCCTTATTAGAACATAAGTTATAGTCCAGAGTATGTCCCCAGTAGAGGGAAGGAAGCACTGTCTCCAGCCTCAGCTACCAGTCAGTAACTGGCTAAGGCCACCCTGGGAACTATAAATCCTCTGGCTCTCTGAGCTCTCCACCAGGTGAACAGAGAAGGTTCAGTAGCCCAGGGTAGTTGTCCAGAGAAAGTCTCAGATATAAGCTGTGAAGAAGCACACAGAAACAAATAAAAAGACCTAAAGGAATCACAAAGAATACTGACATGTTCCTTATAGGTGGACACAAATTAAACTTGTCTGAAATGGGATTACATCATGACTAACGGGAAAGCCAGACAACACTGCTCATTTAGAAAAAAAAAAATCTTTATTAAGGTATAATTCATATACCATAAAATTCATATATTTTAAATGTATAATTCAATGACTTTTAGCAGATTTACTGAGTCGTGCAACCTTCCACATAATCCTGGTTTAGAACATTACCATTGTTCCAGGAAAATCCTCATTCCATTTTACAGTTAATCCCCATTCCCACTTTCAGCCCTAGGCAATCATTAATCTACTTTCTCTATAGATTTGCCTTTTCCAGACATTTCTTATAAATAGAATTATAAAATATGTGGTCTTTGGGGCATGGCTTTTTTCAATATTATACTTAACATAATGTGTTCAACTAGTTTTATTGAGCACCCACTTTATGCCAAGCACTAAAAACTAGGCTACTGGGGGCCCAAAAGAGGCACAGATCTTATGGTCTGATAAAGAAAATGGACAGTAACAAAGGAATCATACAAAAATGTGAAAGTTTCATAATGCTCTGGAAACATGCATGGGAGTCAAGGGAAGGCTTCCCTGAGGAAGTAACACCTGACTGACACTGAAGAATAGGAGTTAATTAGGCAAAGAACAAAGTAGTCCAGATAGAAACAGGACATGTCCACCCCAACAAGGGAAGACATTTATTACAAGTGACTGAGAGAATGTTACCTGGTTGGAGTTTTGATAGGGAAGAAAACATGGTGAGAGGTAAGTCTGGAGAGAAAGGCAGGGACCAAATTAGACTGAAATTTATATTAAAGCAGGTTATAGATTTTCATCTGTTTTAGGACCAATAGAAGGAAACTGAAGTGGTTTTGGTTGAGTTGTGGGGGAAGGTAGCTCATACTACAGGTTTTTTGTTTTGTTTTGTTTTCTAGAGACACTCACTCTCGATAAAGGAACAATTTTTTTTTTAATGTTCTCAAAGTACATTCTCTAAACATCTCACTTTACCTGCTTCAGACTTCTACTTCACGACAAATGAAGGCTATTCTAGATGTAAGTGCATTTAACAATTACAGGATAAACATCCACTCATGGATATTTCTGAACAGTCTATAGTTCACTCTAGCATTTTCATTCTGATTCCCTAATGGAAGAGGGACATATCATGTGCATCTGGGCATTATTTAACAACCATCTATTCTGATTAAATGGTGAGTCTTGGCCTCATTTCTAAGTTAGTTCATTATGTTGTATGAACTATGTGGAGAACTACTCATAGACCTCACTATATATTCATGATTTTCTGGGGTTTTTTAGCACTGAAGTGGAAACTCAAAAAGATTTTATTTCTCTAAGTCACACAAAATCTATTTACATAGAAAAAAAAATAGCTAAGGTAATTATCTAGACCATTTGAGCAAAAAGTTGACTTTGTTGGCCTGGATGATGGTACTGTATTATTTACATGGATCCAATTTACCAGATAATGGCTTACCAACACCTTACAATACTCCTGAATAGATAGATACTGGATAACTTACCTAAGATATGTCGTAAGATGTGGGAAAAAAGTGTTACACTAAAAATGGAAAACTCATGGTCAATAAAAAAGAGAGAATGTCTGATGAGTATCAAAGCGAACATTATGTTGCCTGTTTCCCATACTTTATAATGAATGTGAGAAAAAGACAGCATAAATGAAGTAGTAATATCGGAACATAAACAGATGTTAGAATTTAGGGCTTAAAAATATGCACATGCTAAGACACACACACGTGTGTGCATGCCAGGTTCTAAAAGCACTGCATGAATGACCATTTGGAAGATGTGAAATTGATTATCTTTCTAGAAATATGCTAGACATATTTAATTCATTGGGACTCTTCTAACATGGCAACCAGAATCAATAATAACTGTGTGTACTTTGCTTACATAGTGTTTACTCTGGATAACAAGATACACAAAACAAAACAAAACAAAACAAAAAACACATATTGTCAGTACATACATTATAACTCCTTTTGTCCTCAGACCCCTACAATACAGGTACTTTATTGCCACTATTTTACAAGAGAAGAAACTGAGAATGAGGGTAAGGCATTTGCCCAAAGCCATATAAACATTAAAGATCTAAAAATTCAATCCCATTTCTGTCTGATTCTGAGTTCCCATAACTTGTTTCTTCTGTCTGTAAAATATTTACAGTTTATCATTCTGTAATTTTACTCTGAGTTTGTTTTTCTGCTTTAATGATCATATTAACTTATTCACTGGAAAAATGCTTCTATTTTATAACATAAAAAGTGGTGTGAACAATTGCAGATTCAGTTATTTAGAGGAATGTTTTTCGTTAATTTCTTAAAGTAATACAAACTTGTGGAAATAATTATGATTTAGACAGATGTGGGCATCAGATAAACATTTCAGTTGTAATAACTAGAAACCTACAAATACAGGTGACTGGCACATTTTACCATGTTCGTAGTTAGGAGTTAGCTTGAGGGTAACTCAGACATCTGGACATGTGGCCTTTTTGAATTAAGTATTCTTCACAGAGGAGGATTGAGGCTCTGTATTACCAACTCCTAAGCTTATATGCCAAGCCTGGGTCTGCAGAATAACCAATACTTGGACAACTCATTCAAATGACAACTTGCTTTGTAAAACAGGAAACAAAATTAGTCAGATTAACAGAAATGGCTGACATCAGCATAGAAAGTTGTTGGGGGTTAGGAGAGGTGGCTCTTTACCACATTGTACCAGAGGCTCAATTAATTTTCCATATTCTCTTGCAGCTGATTATATGTGATTCTGAAACAGAGTGAAGTGGACTTCTAGGAGATTAACAATGGTCTATATAATCAGTATATTATGCGAAGTGCATTGAATTATAGAAAATAATTCTATTGCGAGGGTAAAAGGGCTTTGGGGGGTGGCAGGAGAGGAAGTACGGGAGGCTTGTCTGCAGGGAGATCAAGATTTCTCTAGATATTTTCCAAGTGCATGGCCCCTCTCTCCTCCTCCACACTGCTCTACCCCAGCCATTGACGGACACACATGCACACATACATCCAGTTACTTTACGGTTAATATTAATAACGGAGCGTATTACATGCCTTCCAGATTTTGAAAGTGTGAGGAGGGGAGAGAATCAATGATGTAGAGACAATGGCAGAGTGATGGAGGAGTGAATGGAGGACACCAGAGCACTGGGTCTCTGCTTCTATCTGTATGAACTAGAGCTAGTTAATGGTGCATCTTGCTTTTATTTCTCTTACCTAAAGAATGATGAATTTGAATTCAGTGAACTGTGGCTTTTTGGGTTTTTGTTGTTGTTTTTGTTTTGGCATCTCTTGAATTTATAGACAAACACAATTACAGGTGATGTTAACACATTTTTCTCAGTAATTGATAGAACAGATATAAAAATCGGTAATAAACTAGATTTTGAGCAACCCATTGTAACTTAACTGACATTTATATAACACTATACCCAACACCGGTATACATTCTTTTCTTTCTCTGTTTTTAAAGTTTTTATTTAAATTCTAGTTAGTTAATCATAGTGTAATATTGGTTTCAGGAGTAGAATTTAGTGATTCACCACTTACATATAATACCCAGTGCTCATGACACGTGTCCTCCTTCATACCCATCACCTACTTAGCCCAACCCCCACCCCCCCTCCAGCAATACTCAGTTTGTTCCTACAGTGGAGGATCTCTTATGGTTTGCCTCCTTCTCTCTCTTTCCCCCCACCTTCCCATATGGTCATGTTTTTTTCTTTAAATTCCACATATGGGAACTCAGTGAATTTTAAGGGCCACTCCAAATCCACTGTCTTTTATTATTGTATCCTTTATAATTAATCCAAGACTTGGAGGCCTGCAATTTTAATACAGTTCAACAAGGTCAGGTTAGACATAAACAGATATATTCAAACTAGACTTTTGTTTTGTATTTGAACATTTTTGGAAAAGATTTCATTTGTTTTGTCTTATCCTATTCTACCTTATCCTATTCTCTACCCTAAACCTTCTACTTAGAAAATATTTTACTTTAAATAGTATAATTTCTATTTCATTCTTCATTATCATATCAGTCATATTCTAGGTGTCATTGTCAGGTGCTTTTATTTTTAAGTGCACACTTTTAAAGGTTTTAGTCCAAATATTTACTTTGCTGCCCAGAATTATTACTTATCAGTTAATACTCCCCTCCCCAGAATCCAGAGGTTAAGTGCTTTTCTTTTGTCTACTTTTATTAAGTGATCAATTTTTTTCCCCCCTTAAGCAACATTCATTCTTAAACACTACAGTGCTATAGACACTTAATATGTATTCTGGGCAGAGATTCAGCTTTGGAGAAAATAATAGAGTATTTTCAACTAGTTCAACCAATGTTAGGAAGTGTGCATTTTACGGTACAAGCATTGGTCAGCCACCATTAAGAGAAATGTTTTATTCTGAAAGTATCAAAACTTTCACATCCTTGAGGAAGTTTTATTATTTGATTCAAATTAATGTTCCATTCATTTATACAAAGTAAAGCATGATCAACTTAAAATCATGATCAAATAAAATTCCTTCCTTAAGACTCATTGTCATAGAGTAAAAGCCTTTCGATTAAGATTTCAAATGAAGTGTCAGCAAGGCTTATTGTCCAATAAACTACAATGTGCAAGCACCAAACCATGCAAATGGACTTCGATTCTTTACAGTGGCTGCAGCTTTAAAAGAAAGGGACAATTTGCTGGGAAGTAAGCACATGCTGAGCAAAATAGCCTGCCTACAGACAACGCACTAGGCTCACAAACGTAGCTGGGAATTGAGCACAGAAAACGGGTTTAAACTGATTTTGGTCATTTCACATTCAGGGCATGTCTGACCTTCAGACTTACCCTGAAACGCACTGTGTTTCAGACCCTGTGGATTATTCCACTCACGTCTTCTGCTATTCTCCGAGCACCTAGAGCCACTGGAAGAGCCAAGGTCCTGCCTTTGTAATGGAGACTCGCCCTTGGTATGCTGGGGGACCGATGAACTAATAAAATCATGGAATCTTTGTTTGCAGAAGCCTCAGAGAATCTCTGTATTTGTCCACCCAAAGGAGGAATCCATACTCAAATATCAGTAACAAATGACAATGCAGGCTCCACTGGATAGTTTGTCACAGAGAGAAAACTTTGATCTTTGGAAATCTTTTCATGTTAGTTCTTCCTGGTTTTACTGGAGGATTCAAATGTATCTTCCAAGTCAACCTGTTGGCTGTGTTTCTACTGTCTAGGCAAACCACGATCTTTTCATGACTATATTTAAAAAGTTGTAGAAAACAGACATAATCCTATTTGCTTGCTTAAGTTCTATGTTTAAAAGGCAATTTTCTTTCTACTGTTTCTCATAAAACCTCGTATTCAGATCTCTTGGCAGGATAATCAATTTCCATGTGGTGTTGGGAGAAGCTAACTCCCAGCTAGATATTGTGTCTATAATAGTCAAAAGAGAGAGAGCAAAATCCTCGCTGATCTCTGTAACGTAACTACAGGTAGTCTGTTATATGGTTATTACTTTAACTACACACTGCCATCTTTTTAACTTATCTTTCCCATTGCAGAAACAGACTGCTGATTACAGTGCTTTCATTGACATTCAAATGTTGTTTTAGGTGCCTTCCTATGTCTACCGTGAGAACTATAAAATAAATACTTGCATCCATAAAACCAAACAGAACTAATTTGGGAAGCTTACCTTCAAGTTTATCCTAATTTAAAATCTATTTTAAGGTAATGCTTATGAAAGATTAATGAATATATGTGATAGTTTTGAGCCAAGTGAAATTCCTTTAACACTTCTCTTTTACGAAGGAAATTCTGATTTCCATAGATGCAAAAACTCTAAAGAATTAAATTGATGTATTTTATTCCTATCAAAAGTAACGGATGGATTTTATTTCTGTCAAAATCTTATTGCAATAACAAAATATATTTTAAGAACAGAATATAACATCCAAGCAGACCCAGGTTCATGTACAAATACTCCCACTTTCTAATTATGCAACCTTGGAAAGTTTATTTCAGCTTATTACCTGCCTTAGTTTTCTCATGTGTAAAATGACTGTGGTAACTATATGTACCTCATTGTGTTTTTGTGAGGTTCTGGTAGAACACACTTAACCTGTGACCGGTAAATAGTAAGGTTAGCTTGATATGTTCTAATTATGCTGGAGTGTTGATAATGTGAACATACTAATGATGATTAATCTGAAAGTGGTAACTGTGATGACATTGGTATGTCCAATTGATAAAAGATCAGGAATGGCAGAACTAAAGAAAAAAATAATCTGGAATCTGTTAACATTCTTTAGACTGGGGGTAGTGAGGGAGAAAGAGAGAGGGAGAGAGAAAAGGAGGAAGAGAAAGAGAGAGAGAGAGAATCATTAGTAGAATGACCAACTGCATGGATTATATTTCTTTCCTGTGGCAGGAAGAGTACAAGAGTACAAGATCACTGACTTAGGTTGACAAATGTGTAAAGTCAGGGTTAAGCTTGACAATGACAACTTAAGCACAGTGAAATAACCACCTGCATTCACCTTCCATCAGAGGAAATAAAATGGAACAAAATAGCCCTGCTCATACAAAACAAACAACAAAAATGAAACCAAGGCAAACAAAAACAAGATATAGCCATGGAATACAGATCAAACATTTTTGTAGAAACAGAGGAATACTAATAACTTTTTCAAGTGGAAAACTCATTCCAGGTGCCTACAGAACTAACCACAGACTCAGTGGGGTCTTAGGCATCAGGCAGCACAGAGGACACTGCTGAAACAACAACAGAGCGAATGTTTGAAAGTTAATGCACAAGCATTCTAGATTCCTGTTTCTTTTGCAGTCCTACAGACAACAGGTTGCTAAAAAGAAGAGAGATTTAATCTCTTGTGAAAATGAATCTTCCTGACTCTGAAATGGAGTTGTGGCTTTGATATGCGGCTGGGGACCGGAGGATGAAGTTAAATACTTGTGCATAATAAAATTATTGAAACTTAAAAACCACAAGGAAACTTAGCAGACGTATATAGAAACCAAGTGACTGAAGAGTAAGGATATAACTAGAGGTCAATCCAGAAAGAGTAAGGTTACTAATGAGCATAGGTTGGATTTTTAACACTGAATCTGCTTGTGGATCCTCTTCTGCCTGACTGATAGATAGAAGGTTAACTTTTCCAGGTCTGGATCTCCTTCCTCCCCACTGAATTTATGTGATCCTAGAGGCACAGATGTTGTCTCCCAAACATATCATGCTGGGACAAGGAACTAAATGATTTTGCATTGTTACTCATGCTGCCATTTGGATTGTTGTTACTTTTTTTTTTTTTTTTTTAACTTTCACTGGAGTTATTTATTCTCCCTCAATAATGTGATGGTTTCAAGAAAAAAAAATCACAATTTCTTTTTTTTTTTTTCACAATTTCTTTTAAGAACTAATGCTAAGCTTGTGTTGGGAAATGCTAGTATAATTTTTTTTTATTCATTCTCAGTCATCTTGCAGTTCTGCTAATAGTGATGGGGATTGTACACCTAGTTTACTTTATTAATATATGAGCCATTTTTGTACACTTTTATAATGGTATTCCATTGAAATTCCAAAATCCTGGTCTTCTTTCATAATTCATGGTTCTTACAGAATGTATGGAAACAGGAAGGGCCAATGGTTATTTGAGAGTGAATATTAAACCTATTAGTTTAAGGTTTGTTTACTTATGGGCCAATTTAGGAAATTTTCTTTCCTTTTATTGAGCATTTTCCACAAAATTTGTTGACAAGTTTAATAAAATGTCTTGTTGTTGTTGTATATTGTAGGTGATCGTGCTTGACATTGTAATTATTGATTAGGCTAAAAAGTAACATCTTCTAAAGACAAACATTCTTTCATCCACTGAATTTTGTATGTATATGAATGCGTGTGCAGGTATGTGTGTGTATGCATATTCATATATATTTTCCTATTATAACTGTTACAATTAAATTTGCAATTTCTGAAAATATAATCCTAAACAAACAAACGAAAGTAATAGTAGGCAATTTCTGAGTTAATACGTGGTATTTTATAAGAATTACTAAGAGCATCCATTTGGTTTTCAAAATAAAATAGAATGTGCAAGAGCCAAAATTCAGTTTCTCCCTGTGGCTACTTGGCTGTGATTAAATGCTCAGTAACTTTAGTGATTCCTTTTCAATCAGACAAATTGTTCAGGTTCAATTACCTTGAACTGAAGTGTTAAAAAGTAAACAAAAACTTTGCAAAGTTTAAAAAAATTTTTTTTTTGCATTATTGTCTCTACTTATCAAAAAACTATGCTAGGTATATGGATTTCCATGATAAGATAGCATATTACTAAATTCCATAAAGCAAACAGAAACACTTCCATATTCCTGATACATAACTGGCTACACAGTTTATAGGGCTCGGTGAAAAAAGGAAAAGTGTGACTCTCCTGGTTCAAAAAGACAACACAAGTCTTTAAGCAAGCAGAAATCCCCACCCCCCTAAGCACAGGGCTCTGAGAAACTACAGCGGTCACGTGTCCATGAAGCCAGCATGTGTGATACAACTTTTTCTCTCGTACCCCAGTTCCCATCCTTCCTTTCACTTTCCTAGTTATTTCTTTTTTTTTTTTTTTTTTTTTTTTTTAATTTTTTATAAACATATATTTTTATCCCCTGGGGTACAGGTCTGTGAATCACCAGGCTTACACACTTCACAGCACTCACCAAATCACATACCCTCCCCAATGTCCATAATCCCACCCCCTTCTCCCAAACCCCCTCCCCCCGGCAACCTCAGTTTGTTTTGTGAGATCAAGAGTCACTTATGGTTTGTCTCCCTCCCAATCCCATCTTGTTTCATTTATTCTTCTTCTACCCACTTAAGCCTCCATGTTGCATCACCACTTCCTCATATCAGGGAGATCATATGATAGTTGTCTTTCTCTGCTTGACTTATTTCGCTAAGCATGATACGCTCTAGTTCCATCCATGTTGTTGCAAATGGCAAGATTTCATTTCTTTTGATGGCTGCATAGTATTCCATTGTGTATATATACCACATCTTCTTGATCCATTCATCTGTTGATGGACATCTAGGTTCTTTCCATAGTTTGGCTATTGTGGACATTGCTGCTATAAACATTCGGGTGCATGTGTCCCTTTGGACCACTACATTTGTATCTTTAGGGTAAATACCCAATAGTGCAATTGCTGGGTCATAGGGCAGTTCTATTTTCAACATTTTGAGGAACCTCCATGCTGTTTTCCAGAGTGGCTGCACCAGCTTGCATTCCCACCAACAGTGTAGGAGGGTTCCCCTTTCTCCGCATCCTCGCCAGCATCTGTCATTTCCTGACTTGTTGATTTTAGCCATTCTGACTGGTGTGAGGTGATATCTCATTGTGGTTTTGATTTGTATTTCCCTGATGCCGAGTGATATGGAGCACTTTTTCATGTGTCTGTTCGCCATCTGGATGTCTTCTTTGCAGAAATGTCTGTTCATGTCTTCTGCCCATTTCTTGATTGGATTATTTGTTCTTTGGGTGTTGAGTTTGCTAAGTACTTTCCTAGTTATTTCAACTGGAAAATATTTTTAATTTTTCTCCTAAAGGTAAATTTCTTCTGGTTTACAGGTAAACTGGTAAGAACCTTGGGAGATGGAGCAATTCCATTTTTTAAGGCCATTTTAAAGGCCTAAAATTACAAATTACTAATTTCTCAAAGAGAATTCTTACTGCCTCTAGTAGTTTGCAGGCAAAGCTTTGGTTACAGCTCCACAAAAGTAAAAATGGAATACCTCATCTACTAAATAAAAACTAGAATGGTAAAAATGTGTCATAGATACATGCAAACCATACTTAGATATCTATATGAAAACTGTCCATATGTCCAGAGCAAGGGAGAAAAAGAGCTTTCTTTTTTATTTTTTTTAAAGATTTTATTTATTTATTTGACAGACAGAGATCACAATTAGGCAGAGAGGCAGGCAGAGAGAGAGAGGAGGAAGGAGGCTCCTTGCTGATCAGAGAGCCCGATGGGGGACTCGATCCTAGGAGCCTGAGATCATGACCTGAGCCGAAGGCAGTGGCATAACCCACTGAGCCACCCAGGCGCCCAGAAGAGAGCTTTCTAAAGAACCTATTGGTTCTATTTTGGATGATTTCATTTTTTCCAGACTTCCATAAGTAAGTTGAATTATTGTAGATCCTACACTTATTTCAGTTTTAATGTATTATTCAAAGTAATTATATATCAAATTAATATGAAGTTCATATATTAAAATTATTTTTTATATGGGAAGGCTTTTTTATATTAAAAATACATTGATCATTAGAGTAAATGTTATTATGAAATAATTTTTCAGGAAATCTTAAGGTTTGTAATGCCAAAAATCACTTGATAGTCAACAAGTTGCTTATTATTGGATTTACTTACCTTTTGTACGTTTGTTGAGAACCAATTTGTGTTTAGATTGGGTAAACCTATTTTGTCTGAATTTGTCATGAATTTTAAGTAATATTTTAGAATATACTGCTGATTTAGGGCTCTAGGATGAAAGTGACATAGATTTATGCTATGATGTATTTATAGAGAGAAGAAAACAGTTACATCAGTGCAAAGGGTATTGTAATAGAACTAATTACAATAAAATACCCAGTAAGTAACACAATAACTATAATATCACAGTTTGTTTCTTCTCAATAAATTAAGTAAAATAATAAAGCATTTAGGTTTCAGATAGCAAGTTCTGTACCACAAACCTGTTGAAGAACAAAATTCTTGCCAGCTCACTGTTCTACTACCTCCAGATTGGATAATGATGAAGAAAAAAGTAGATTTGCCAGATCTCTTTTAAAGAAGGTTCCTGAGAGCTGCCACAGGATCTTTCCATTTCCATTTAATGGGTCTAGCTATTCACAAAGCTACAACAAACTTAGTGAAGTCTTAGAAATGGCATCTTTATCTTGGGGGGCCAGGCATTAGCTAACACGTCCTATTATTAGGGATATTGAGAACAGCTTGAATTTTTCTGTCACAGAAACATTCTGGGAGCTCAACTGTTTTCTAGATACAGGGATATCTTACAGGGAGTCCAAGTTTTAGGCTATAACAATTAAGCGGACAATTTGATGAAGGTTTAAGCATTAAGCAAAAGGTTTTGGAGGAATCCAAAGGCTGAAAGAATTATTAATGGACAAAATTGTGTGCTTTTAAGAGGATGCAATCAAAGTTTATACTAATAATAATTTAGACTGAGTACAGGAACTAGCAAAAGCTTGGTACAGAGCACTCTATCTCCCTGAGAACCCAATCGGTTTCAAAAAACAGTTACCCAATTATCCCCAGTAACACATTTGGTTTTAGTGGCATGCTAAAAGCTTTACCTCATTTCAACATGATCCCAGGAAGTGGACTGGGTATGATATGATATCATGGTATCATGGATGGTGGAGTATGGTTGAGCCAAGCAGAGAAACTAAGACTAAAACATGGTTACCAGCCTAGTCTGATATTGTAGGATACATGGAAGAATATACCTCCTTGGAACTGAAGAATATCATTGAAGACCTGAACATACGTGCCTCCTAGAGTTGCTAACAGTTTATTACTAATTTCTGTGATTGAATGAATAAGCTAAATATAAATAAACACACACATATATATAAACACACATGTACATACATTTTGAGCAGGACAACAGAAGAAACACTGATAGAAGGCCAGTTTCTTTTTTCTTCAGCAACCACTGAAAATATAAATTAATACAATATTTGTAATCTGTTGCTGACTGCTTTATTTAGGAAGAAGCTGGTTTGTAAAAGTAGATTTGTTGGCATTATCTTAGAAGGTTCTGCTTTGTCCCATGATGCAAGCAACAAGTTATTTACTAAATGTTCAAAGAAGGGTAAATGTTGATATAAACAGAAATGTAGTAAGGGGTGTTCAGCCCTCAACTTCCTTGACCTCCCTTCAATACCTCAGATGAATAAACCCTATGAAGCTGACTCCATCCTGTAACCCTTTTCACTCTTAGTTCCTATAATGACATCAGCTTTTTCTATGTTACTCATTCATTACACATAAAAATGAACTTATATTTTGTTTAAATCTGTATTTTTTCCTATTTACCAAATATATCTATCCAGAAACCCTGGGGCTTATCCTTAGCTTATTCGTCTCTATCATGTCTCATATTTAATTAGACTCCAATTCATGTCAATTCTACCACTTTAGCGGGTCTTTGTTAGTCTTTTCTTTCCTTTTTCACTACCCCAATATAGCTTTGCAATTGATTCTTCATTTGCATTAGTACATAAACCAAGAGCTTTGCTTTTTTTCAAAAACCCTACCCCTCCCCACACTTAACTGATCCTTTTCATGGTTCCAAGAGAGATTTTTGTACAATGTATACTTGCTTTTTGCCCTTTCCTCTCAGATCCTTCACTGCTCTTCATTTCCTGAAGGATTAATTCCCTCAAGACTTTGCCTAAACTACCAAGAGTCTCAATGATTAGACCTTCTTATGGTATCAGCCTTATGTTTATCATGCATCATCATCACAAACAGGAACAAAAGCAAAACTAAACTTCTGGGAATACACCAAAATAAAAAGTTTCTGCACAACAGAGAAAACCATTAACAAAACAAAAAGGTTATAACTGAATGGGAAGAAGATGTTTGCAAATGATGTGTCTGATACAAGGTTAATACCCAAAAAATATATAAAGAACTTATATAACCCAATACCAAAACACCCTCAAATAATGCAAATAAAAAGTGGTCAGGGGACCTGAATAGACACTTTTCCAAGGACTGTATGAATATATGTGTATATATATATATGATGGAATATTAGTGATAACGAAGAATGAGATCCTGTCATGGTGACAACATGGATGGACCTGGACGGTATTATGCTAAGTGAAATAAGTCAGACAGACAAAGACAAATACCATATGATTTCACTTGAATGTGGAATCTACAAAACAAAATGAACAAACAAACAAAACCAGAAGCTGATCCATAAATACAGACAACAAAGTAATGGTTGCCAGAAGAGAGGGAGATATGGAGATGAAGGCAAAATGGGTGATGGGAAATGGGAATTACAGGCTTCCCATTATGGAATTAATAAGTCATGGAGATGAAAGGTGCAGCATAGGGATTGTGCAGAATAGGTATTTTAATAGCATTTTATGGTGACTGATGGTAGCAACACTTGTAGTGATCATAATATAACATACAGACTTATCAAATCACTATTTTATACACCCGAAATTAATGTAACATTGTCAATTATACTTTCATTTAAAAAAAGAAAGAAAGAAAAGCCAGGTCTAATCATAGAGAATTTAGGTGACTAAAGTTAAGGGGATTAAAGACAGTTATTGTGGGGCACCTGGGTGGATCAGTGGATTAAAGCCTCTGCTTTTGGCTCAGGTCATGATCCCAGCGTCCTGGGATGGAGCCCCATATGGGGCTCTCTGCTCAGTGGGGGAGTCTGCTTCCCCTCTTTCTCTCTCTCTGCCTGCCTCTCTGTCTGCTTGTGATCTCTGCCAAATAAATAAATAAAATCTTTTAAAAAATAGTAATAAAGACAGCTATCGCTTGAAATTTCAGGGATGAGATTATGGCAAGTATTAGTCATTAAACGTGGTGGTAACAGAGACAGAACTGGGCCACAATGTGGTAACAATCATGGATCAGAACATCTCCTGGTGTTCTATCTTGCTTTTGTAAGCCTGCTAGAACTTGTTCTGTGGTAGAATCTACAAGACTCCATGTGCTAGGAAAAAGTGGATTTGGCAGTATGGGGTGAGAATTATTTAGAAAGGCAATGAACAATTGGTGGTTCTGGCATCTTGTTATAAACTAGCTCTATTACATCTTAGAAAGGAGGTTCTATTGTAAGTTTATCCATTTGAATTTAAAGCATAATAGGAGAAAATCAAAATTACTTAAATTCAGAAAAAATGAAGAGGAGGCCAGAAAGACGATAAAGTCATTTGTCAAACGAGAGGTTCTAAATAAATAACAATTAAGAAAATTAGTGTCAGAAGGCATAAAAAATAAAAGTAAATTTTATTTATCAAAAGATTATTTAAATACAGTAACCTCAAATACTAACTTTAAGCTCTGGCTCCCTTCTTATGTCCAATCTCTCATCTTCTGTCGCAGCCGAGAGTCTCTTCTTAATAGAGTCAAAATATCCCAACATATCTAAATAACTTTCCCTGATTAATTCAATCAGAAAGCCAGAGACAAGATTCACATCCGTATCTCCCTCACTTCAAATTCATTTCTCTGCTTTTTCAATCAGATCATGCTCTCTCGTATAACTTTCAGAAAGTTAGAAAATTGAGAATCAACCATTCCAGTACTCTGGTTTACATAAAATACCACATTGCAATTTTCTAAGTGAAAAAAGTGAGATGATGAGTGCTAGAGACTTGTCCAAAGCATACACCTAAGATTTAGTAGTTACAGAATTACTGGAAGCAACAACATGAAGGACTTTATGTATTTTTTTCCCTCCCTCCTCCTTTTCACCTTTTAACTTCTTTTATTTCTTTATACAAAGCTCTGTACCCAAACGGATATGAACAGCACATGGAGTCATGCCTCACATATACTCCTTAAGTCCAGTTATTCCATTTCCAGACACTTCAAACTTTTGTGCTGCCAACTGACATTACAGATCTTCATTCCCACCATTAACTTTTACATCTATAAACCTTCCTCTGCTCTCGTTAGACTTTGCTCACCCCACCACACTACCACTCATCACAGCTTACCCTCTTCAGAGATCTGAGGGTGTATAAGTGGCTAGACTTCATCTGATGAAAATAATACAATCCCATGTATTAGATGCAAATTAACTGTTACGTTTTATGGACGACAGATCTGCGTATCAACCAGGTCCACTAAGATAATGCCATTAAAACACAAGGCATCAAAGGAGAGAAAGAGTACTTTCCATGTCAATTTCATGATAGGAAACACTTTATACAAGATAAATATTCTCTCATTCCAGATCGATAAAAATTAAGAGAGGAAGTAAACTTTCAAGCGAAGAATGCTTTTGCCAGGGATTCCTTTCCTTTTTTCCCCCATCCATTTCCCCTTTGTTTAATTCCATACTTGTCCTACTTCTTTCTCCCCAGCCCCGTTTTTTTTCTGAATCATTGCCTCTGACTCTTGTTATTTATTCATTTATTTATTTATTCAAGCATTGACAATTCTGAGACTTTTCCAGCTCAGCAATCTACAGATCATTCACGAGCATATGAATGTCTTCCAACAGTGACCTTGGCACTCCAGAATAACATACTCTTTCTTTCCCCTGGTCCATCAGGTCAGTATTCTTGTTACAGAGCAATTCTAAATCAATGGAGAGAGTTGATCATTTTAAAGGTTACACAATCTCTTTTAAAGATTATATAAGTGCATTCCATTTTTGTAAATATGCTTGAATTATTAGGAAAATAAAAATAAACACTGAATAAAAGTTTAAGAAATCAGCAGGTGGTATTAAGACATTCTTTATTCTTTTTTGGAAAGATAAGGTCTACTGCTTAATTCAGACCAATGTTTTTTCCCTGAAATATATTGCTTATAGTGGAGCAGTCAGCAACAGGAAAAGCTTGAGCCTTATAATGTGGGGACTTGGGTTGGAATATATAATATATGCCCCTTTGCTCATATTATTTCCTCAGATTGGAAGGTCTTTTTGTTGTTGTTCTTCTTCTGAATTCATTAGCTAAACACCAAAACTACATCCTCAAGAGAAGCCTTCTCTAATCTCTTAAACATTGGTCAGAAAGGACACTGTCTATGGGCACAGAACCCCTAGTTTTGAACCCCATTCTACCAACATTACCTTCATATACTTGTCAGTTGTATTTATCTGATGCAAATTTTCATAATATATCTAATGTAAGTAGGTTTTCCTCTTGCAAGATCATTAAAAAAAAAAAAACTGCAAACCCTAGATTTACAGTGTTCCACATGTAAGAGATACTCCGTAATTGGTAATCTTCTTACTACTCTTTAGTTTTCCCACTTAGTAATATTTTCTTCCTATTTTTATAATACGTATTTAGCCCCTCATTAGATGCTTTTGTTCCCATGTTTGTGTATTAACCCAGGATCACTACAAATAGAGCAGAGAAGAAGAATTAATGTAGGAATAATGCTTGGCAGGTATAAGCCCAAAAGGACAAAAGTGGGGGAAAGTGGAGCAACAGAAGACATGATGCAGGGGAAGGTAATTCTCCATTGTCCTGGCGCCGTATCAGACTGAGCAGTGATGAGCTACAGCAGTTGTATAACAACCCACAGAATTTAGGATGGGTTCAGAGGAACAGCATATGGAACAGTCTTCCGCATGAAGGGAGATTTGTGTGCCTGGGTCCTTCCCACCTTTCTCACTGGTTTAAGTTCACCACAGGGGAGATAACAGCTCCCCTTTCTGAGTTAAATCCTTTGACTCTTCAGTGGACATTGTGGAAGGGGGTCTTATATCCCCATGCTGTGTTGTTTTATGCAAATCTGAAAGAGAAGGGTCAGCTTGGTGAAAGTAGGTACCAACAGAGCAAGAAAACAGGATACCACTGGAATCCAAGGTGGCTCACAAGGTATATATATCAATGCAATTATTCTCCCATTATACAAGGTAATACTTGAAGACAAATACTTTTTGTTTTTCCCTCTCTCTGTTTTGTACTCGGTGTAGTGGCTGGCACTGAGTGTCCTCTTGTAAGATAAGTAAAATGAAAGAATCAACGAATCAACACATAAGCGACATCATGGTACCAAAATAGTCTATTACTTCATTCCTTGGAAGACACAGTAAAACAATTCCTCAGTGAATGATATATACAATATTAACTGAATTAGATTGCTATTTCATATTATTATTTCTTAACCAATTAATTGTGATGAATGAGTCACTGGGTTATTAATATATCTATTGCTTTTTTCCTTCTGCAAAACGGATTGTTTCTCTTTCCTTTGCATGTCTTTCTCCATTTGTGACTTCCTAAAATGTTCTTAGAGCTTTTTGCTCCTTTCTTTTACATTTACTGCCATACTCTTTCCATCATTAAAACCTGGAAAAAAAAAAAAGAACACCAAAATACTGTATAAAACACACATCCCTGATCTCTGGGTATATTCCTTCACTGTTTGTATGTTTATAAAATGCTTTGTTTTTCTGTCTTGTTGTGCATGTTTACGTGTGTGTGTGCTAGAAACAAATTTTTAAAAATGACAGTAACTTTAAAAACAAACAGCCAATATATCATACTGATTCATGTTTTAAGGAAAAATGTGTGTTGTTCTACAGGATAGCATAGAAAACAACTAAGTTACAGCTAGGGAGAGCCCTTGGGAATAATATTTCAAATATTTTCCAGCACTGAATGGCACAGAGAAGTGAAGACTATGTATTGCATAACATACAGATGGACAACCTAATTAAAATGAAATACCTACTTCTGGAAAACCGTTTCAAACTCCTTGAGTCATGCATATGGTTGGCTAGCAGAACCCTTTGAAAAGATCTTTATCAGGCTGGCAATTATGTAGCACTTGAGCCACCACTTACTGCCCACCGGCCCAGCCCTGTATGGTATCAACTAATCATTGATCTATGTTCTATTCTTAACTTGGAAGTAACAGTCTTAATGCCATTCTTTGATTCCCGTGGGCTAGTTTCCCTTTTGCTCCCTCTCAACAGGGCTTGTATCCAGACTAATGTTTTGTTTAATACTGGTTATATAGATCTGAACAAGGATTTATATAGCTCAATGCAACTTTTTAAGGCTTCTACTTTACTTAACATGTTGTATACGAGAAATACCATCTTTGAATATAGGAATAAAATGCATAAACTCAAAGTCATCTGCTACATAGCTATATTTTCCAGAAGCAAGAGTATAAATCAGCATTTCCCCAACCACAAACATATATAATAAACATATAATATACATATATTATAAAACCACAAACATATAAAAAAATTTATGCAATTTTATTAGGACTTTCCTTTCAAAAATAGTATGTATGTATTTTTTTAATGGCAAAATGAGTTTTGGTCACCTGCATACTCTCTTTCCCACCATCACACATACATTCATAGAACTTATGTATAAATTAAAGCCTCAGACAAAACCTGCTACAAAGATAAATGTTTTGCGTTATTCCAGTGCTATGGAAACTTGGGAGTTCAAAAAACCGTTAATCAGAGAACATCTATAAATAGAAACTGGAAGAGTAGTGTTTCACAAAACTCACTTAAGAGACACTAATAGGCTAGACAAAGTTATATGGATGAGCAGGAACTGGTTTTCAACTCGTCAAGTCTTTTCTCAAAGACACTGTACAGAAAAAGCCATCCTCTCTCTCTCATGTGGTTCTGTAGCTGTAAAATTTTGAACTTCTGTTAAACTGCCCTCATAGTATGCCTTGCCTATAGTCAGTCATTGATTCTTTTATAGCACTTATTATTTAGTGTCAGTTATTTTACATAGAATTTAATCTAATTTTCATAAAAATCCTTCAAGATAGCTATTAATATCCTACTTACAGATGGTGGCACTACAGTTTAAGTAGTTAGGAAAAAAAGTCCCTCTGTCTTGTCGTTTGCAACAACATGGATGGATCTAAAGGGTTTAATGCTAAGTGAAATAAGTAAGAGACAGACAAATACCATATGATTTCACTCATGTAGAATTTAAGAAATGAAACAAACAAAAAGAGGCAAAACAAGCAAAAAACAGATTCTTAACTATAAAGAACAAACTGATGGTTACCAGAGAGGAGGTGGGCAGGAAGATGGGAGAAATAGGTAAAGGGGATTAAAAGTACACTTATCATGATGAGCACTAAGTAATGCATAGGATTGCTGAATCACTATATTGTACACAAAAAACTAATATAACAATGTATGTTAATCATATTGGATTAAAAAAAAAAAAAAGAACTGCCCCCCCAAAAGAGTCATGCATATGTTATGGTCAGACATTTCGAATTATATTATTGATTCTAATTTCTTTCTTTTTACTGTTTTCCTGATCTTAATAGTAGGTCATAATTTAACCATGACAATATATAAAATAAGGACAATCAACAATGTATTGTTATACCATGCATCTGGTAACAAATTTCCATACTTTACTTAAATATTCTCTGGAAACAACTAAGTCACTTATCGAAGGACACATATATAATTTTGTCAATTTAATTTCCCAGATTTGGTGAACAGTCAAGTTTCTTGAGTAGCAGTGGGTATGTCCTCATCCTCCTCTAGTCTCCCATTACTTCTCAGAGTGCCTGATCTCTTCACAGCCACACAATGTGCTAATTGGAACAAAATATTTTTTCTGAAACTGTATTAAAAACATCCATTAAGGTGTTTAACCCAAGCTTTTTTCACAGACGCTTTTGAATTGGAATGGAGAACTCAAGAGGTTTGATGACAGAAATCACAAATTTTTTTTTTTTTAGATTTTATTTATTATTTATTTGACAGACAGAGATCACAAGTTTGCAGAGAGGCAGGCAGAGAGAGAGGAGGAAGCAGGCTCCCCGCAGAACAGAAAGCCCGATGATGCAGGCTCGAGCCCAGGACTCTAGGATCATGACCTGAGCTGAAGGTAGAGGCTAACCCACTGAGCCACCCAGGTGCCCCATGAATCACAAATTTTTAATAGAAAAATTTAGGTAGCACAATAGGAAGAGAACAAAATACTTCAAAGGGATATTCATTCTGAGAATCTTTTAGAACATGGCCCACAATCTTACACTCCCTTCCCTGTTATTATCTGGAGAAGGTGGCCATGGGGCACACTAGAGCTCAGATGTGTCTTTCATCAAGGGCTGCACTTTGGTAGATAAATGAAATATTGGTCAAGTGAGAACTTGAAGCCTAAACCAAGATACATATGCTGGCCGGCAGAATTGGAAGAGGAGATTTTGACAAGAGGAATTTTTTGGAAGGAAAAAATTAGTTATTACAGCTGGGGAAGGAGGGAATAAAAATTGAGATGTCAAGGCTAAATTCCCTCACCTAATACGAGTTTTCAACATTTTTGGTAAAACTATCAACCACATTTAGTCACAAAAGCATGCCCAGAGAGCATGTCCTGAAGTGGATTATTATGAAGTGAAATCCTAACTGTGAATGTTCTGTATCCAGAATGGTTGGCTTAGAGCAAAGATAGTAATATAAAGGGCTTTATTACCAGAGTTGAGTCAATAGAGTGATGAAATGGGAAACAGTAATGTAGAATTATGAAAAGATAGTGCCTAGAACATCCATGTGACTGACCGAGTTTTTAAGTGTTTCCTTTGTATCTTAACTATTTAGAAAAGTGACAGCATTTCCCTGCCACACATCAGTTTCAAAAGCTAGTGCTACACGTACAAAACAACTTCCCTTGGAGGGTTTCCTCAGATACACTGTCAACATTAGTGTAAGCTCTGGAAAATAAGCCCTTGAGTGGAAATCACTTGCTGCCTAAATTATTTCTTGCTGCTGAAATTGGAATCTCACTAATGCCTAAGTAAAAATATAGCACTTATAAATAACTGGACCCAAGCAAAAACTGCTTCTACCCAGAGACATTATTGAACCACTTGTTCTAAATATCCAGATGATTTGGTCTTATGGTGTCCTTATACAAATTAGCTTGATCTGTGGAAGAAAAGGAAGGAAGGAAAAGGAAAAGGAAGGAAAGAAAAGAAATCAATGACTGAGGTACATATGTGCATTTTGCAGAAAATATTGTATCTTCAAAATCTTTATTGCCATATCAACCAAAAAAAATTTAGCAGTATATAAAAAGCAGTTTTTAGGAAGGATCATGCTATCAATACTTCGTATTTGTGATGCTAGCTTATTTGCCCATTATTTTAAAATCCGTAACTTACACTAGATACATCGTAAATCTTTACACTAAGAACAAAATGCAGTGAGGGAGAGAATTATGTTTATTTTAGTTTTTTTTAAGCCTTTCATCTATCAGCAATGGATCACAGGTGACAAAGGATGGTGAAATGAGATGGGCCTAGATAAAAAGGGTGGACTATTTCTAACAAGAGGGCACATTAAGATTGAATTCACTGAGTGCGCTAGCTATACGTAACCATCAAAGTACCAGTAGTCTAAATAGAGTGTCTTTGAAACAGAATAGCTGAATAAGACAATAAAATATCAAAACTGAGGGATGTCCTTTCATATTATGAAAAGGGCTGTCTCACAGATGTAGGCAGATATGGTTTAGTAAATGAAGGAATCACTTCCCAGGGAAGAGAAGACTTTCACAGGTAATAGTGGATGTGGTTGACACCTCTGTCCTGTGGAAAGCTGTCATAATTCTAATATGAACCATGGGAACATTTAAACCAAGAGATATGAGCAAATGAGCCTAGGAACACTTACCCTGTCACTTATCTGTTATTAAAAAACCCAAAAGAGGGACGCCTGGGTAGCTCAGTTGGTTAAGCAGCTGCCTTTGGCTCAGGTCATGATCCCAGTGTCCTGGGATCGAGTCCCACATCGGGCTCCTTGCTCAGCAGGGAGCCTGCTTCTCCCTCTGCCTCTGCCTGCCTGTGCTCGCTTTCTCACTCTCCCTCTCTCTGACAAATAAATAAATAAAATCTTAAAAAAAAAAAAAACCCAAAACAAACACAAGAATTTTTGCTAAGTATACTATATATACTTAGTATACTTTAAACGGACATGAGGGGCTCTAGACAAGCTATCTTGAATTATGTCAGTATCATGCCAAATGATTCCAGGAGGGTCTAGTTACATTACTCCAGGAGGTTCTAGCTACATTTAACTTCTAATTATTTCTTATATATGTCATACTCTTTCAAGGTTTTCCAACATTGACTAGATTTTTCCATTCAGCTAAAACTATCTTACTTATTGTCTTTGGAACAATCTTATATCATCTGTACAGTGTTTAGAACTTAAACTTTTCCTCTTCTGGGATGCTTGCTCTGATTACTCCTCTCTCTACGATCTCAAAAAACTTTGTACCTTTTTTAGACTACTTACCAAATGTTGCTTTAAAAAAATTGCTTTGCTTTGCATGTGTGCATCTTCTAATAAACATGTTATAGCTTCTAGAATAGGAATCCTATTTTTGTGTGTTTTTGTTTTGTAATCTTTGTATCCTCAGAGCTCCAATTGAGTCTGATATGTATTTAATAAACAAATACTGAATAAATGCAAGAACACATTAATCCCACTTCAAATCCTAATTTGGTATGACTATTTGAGGAATTTCCTCTCACTTCCTATACTGCAAACCTCAGGAATATGAAAAGTCATATGGCATAGTAGAAAGTAAAATTTAAGAATATCCAATGGAAAAAGACAGTCCCTCCAATAAATGGCATTGGGAAAATTGGACAGCCACATGCAGAAGAATAAAACTGGATCATTTTCTTACACCATATATATAAATGGGCTCAAAATGGGTGAAGGACTGGGGCTCCTCGGTGGCTCAGTGGGTTAAGCCTCTGCCTTCAGCTCAGGTCATGATCTCAGGGTCCTGGGATTGAGTCCCGCATCTGGCTCTCTGCTCGTCAGGGAGCCTGCTTCCTCCTCTCTCTCTGCCTGCTTCTCTGCCTACTTATGATCTCCATCTGTCAAATGAGTAAATAAAATCTTAAAAAAAAAAAATGGGTAAAGGACCTAAAGGTGAGACTGGAACCCATCAAAATCCTACAGAAGAACAAAGGCAGCAACCTCTTTGCCCTTGGCTGCTGTGCTTCTAACAAGAAGACAAGTTACAAGTTAACAAGTTAGACAGGTATCCAAAGGCAAGGGAAACAAAGGCAAAAATGAACTACTGGAGCTTCATCAAGATAAAAAGCTTTGCAGAAGTCAACAAAACCAAAAGACAACCTACAGAATGGGTGAAAATGTCTTATCAGATAAAGGGTTAGTATCCAAAATCTATAAAGGACTTATCAAACTCAACACCCAAAGAACAAATAGTACAACCAAGAAATGGGCAGAAGACATGAACAGACATTTCTCTAAAGAAGACATACAAAAGGCCAACACACACATGAAAAAATGCTCCACAACACTTTGCATCACAGAAATACAAACCAAAACCACAGTGAGATACCATCTCATACCAGTCAGAACAGCTAAAATTAACAAGTCAGGAAATGACAGGTGTTGGCAAGGATGCAGAGAAAGGGGAATCCTCTTACACTGTTGGTGGGAATGCAAGCTGGTGCAGCCACTCTGGAAAACAGAGCTACCCTACAACCCAGCAACTGCACTACTAAGGATTTACCTTATGTAAATTAAGGATTTACCAGATATAGTGATCTGAAGAGGCACTTGCACCTCAACATTTGTAACAGCAATGTCCATTTTCGCAAAACTATGGAAAGAGCCCAGATGTCCATTGACAGATGAATGGATAAAGATGTGGTACACACACACACACACACACACAGTGGAATATTACTCAGCCATCAAATGGAATACTACTCAAGCCATGAAACCTTGCCAATTTCCTTCCAATGTAGATGAAACTAGAGGGTATTCTGCTAAGTGAAGTAAGTCAATCAGAGAAAAACAATTATTGTATGATTTTGCTCATATGTGGAATTTAAGAAATTAAACAGAGGAACATAGGGAAGGGAAGGAAAAATAAAACAAGATGAAATCAGAAAGGGAGGCAATCGTAGGAGACTCTTTTTTTTTTTTTTAAGATTTATTTATTTATTTATTTGACAGAGAGAAATCACAAGTAGGCAGAGAGGCAGGCAGAGAGAGAGAGAGGAGGAAGCAGGCTCCCTGCTGAGCAGAGAGCCCGATGCGGGACTCGATCCCAGGACCCTGAGATCATGACCTGAGCCGAAGGCAGCGGCTTAACCACTGAGCCACCCAGGCGCCCGGAGACTCTTAATTGTAGGAAACAAACGGAGGGTGTTGGGGGTGGGGATAGGGTATGGACATTAAGGGGGGCATGTAATGTAATGAGCACTGGGTGTTATATACAACTGGTGAATCAATGAACTCTACTTCCGAAACTTATATGTTATATGCTAATTAATTGAATTTAAGTTTTAAAAATAATAAAAAGAAAGTAAAATATATAGGTAGAAAGGTGCATGAGTTCTGATTGAGAGGTAGTCATTATATGCTATGCAATCCCAAGAGAATTACCATCTTTCTAGTCTCAGAGGGAGCTGGACCTTCTAGAACCTCTCCAACTCTGATAGTTTACATTCTTTTGAACATGTCATCCCCCTTGATTTGGGCCACCAACTTTAAACTCTCAAGTAATAAGCCTGTCAGTATATTAATGAATACATATTTTAAATATATTTTAGATAAACTCACAATGTATAAATTGCATAACTAAATATCATGCAAAGTACTTTATACTGTAGTTGTGGAAATAAAGAGATGTCATTAGGTAAGAGAATTGTTAGCTTTTATTTTTCAGCAATAAAATTTAAGTTCCTGACACAGACCAGAATGAGACTTTAAACTGCTGATGTCAATGAGAATGTCAAGCCATATCTAAAAAAGAAAAAAGAAAAGGAGAAAAAAAACTGCTCTATGCATACCAAAGAACACACATCTACACACACACAGAGACATCAAACAATTAGCTTATGTACAATGAAGGGCAGAATGCTCATTAATCGGCAGACATAAGACCTGAGTAATCTAACATCAAGAAGTTAATTATACAGTGATTTAGCAATAATTTTCTCTCCGGGCCACTTTTTCATAAACAGAGTGAGAGGGGTAGCCAAAATTATCTTTCAACTTCCTCCCAACTTACACATTTGAGTGATTGTTCCATGTTTTCTGAAATCAAGACAAAAAGAAAAACAAAGAATAAACAGCAACAGCAGAAGGGATGTAAATTCTTGTTTGTGTCACTAACATGTACCTTCTAGTAGATGGGAAGTATGGAGACATTCCTTAGCAGATGAGAAACTCCGAGCTGTTCCACTACTCATAAAGCATGCTTACTTTGCTAGTCCAGTTCTCCCTACACTAATACAGGATGAAGGAAACGTCATTACTGTATATTATTTGGTTCTGGAGAAGTAAGTTTTCAGGTTTATCCCCAGATCTGCAAAAAATCATGAGCATACTATTGATAAATGATAAATGTGGTTAAAGAGACTAACTCTCCAAACTACAGAATTCAGTTACAAATAATCCTGATATTTCCCACTCTTCTAAACATACTCCATTATTTACAGCCATCTATCCCGCCATGCCAGAGTACAGGAAAATGTCTGACACTATGGTAGATAACTGTGCTGATTATGTCCAAATCCAGACATTCGCCAATATGAGAGTGCTGAGCACACTGCACAATCAATTTGGATATGAGATACTATATGTGATTGACTCTATGCAAATAACTTTTAAAGAATTGAGTAGTTTTTCAAAGAGTTTCTGAATTGGCCGAAGGGTCTGAACAACTCCAGAACACGATTTCATCTACCCGTGCTTTTTTTGTAGCTCTGTTTTGTCCATGGATTCCGGTGCAGTCTATTTTCAACTGGAGTTTAAACTGTGATAGCTCCAACAATGTGCTACGCGTTGCCATTATTTTTGTTCTAATAAGTGTCTAAAATCTACTTTCAGCCGAAGTTTAAATCCTCCCTGAAATAAAGAATGGATATTTTATCCAACTTGTTTGATAGCTGCCTAAATCTGAACAGTATTAACTCTATTCCTGTCTAACAACAAAATCAGCTTATATAAAGCTACTCACTGTCCCGTCAAGAAGATTCAGAAATACATGAAAACACAGAAAAGGGAGTAAATCTCCCAGGACCTTCTCTATTATGATTACCTCAATTAATAGTACTTAATATTATCATGAAAGAAAATTGAGGAAGGATTAAAAATCAGATAAAATGTAAATAATTTATATTCCCACTATCTCACAGTGTATTTCCTTTTAGACTTTCTACGCAAATGTACTTCTTTATTTCCACAATTATTATCATATAACATATATTATTTTATAACTACCATTTTCATTTAACCTATGGATTAATACCACTCTTTGGAACCATAAGAATGAATTTAATCAAGTTTAAATGGACTACTAACAACTGACATTTTGATACTTTAATTACAATGATGCTTATTTTAAAATATGTTATAGATTCTCACTGTTATTGTTTTTTATAGTTAGTAATAATATTAGTAACTTATTGAGATAGTCAATTAAATAATTTATATCAATATCTCTCCTTACCATTCCTTAAAGCTAGGGTAAAAATTGAATTACTAATCTCTATTGCTGATGAAAAAAATGAGATTAAGAGACGTTACAAGTTTTTCTCAAGATCATAGGGTAAAGGATGAAGTAAGAACCCAACACATATTGGTATGTGTTCTTGGTCACTACTTAATTGAAGGTTAAACCAAGTTGAAATAGGCAGATACAGAAAGGTTGAGACATGGGTCTATCCCAGCAGAAAATAAACCAACCTAGAAAGTAACACAAGATACTGACCAGCAAACCATTTTTCCTTTTGCTTTTATTAGATGAAATTCTGTGTTTCTCGCTCACATTAAACTCTCCTTAACTGCAGAAGTTTGTGCTCTGTTTCCTGATCTCCAAAATTTGAGAAGCTAAGTCCCAAATAGAACTTATACTCTGGAACCCGGTTTACACCCCTGCCTCTGTCCATATATCAATGCATGGGACACAGTAAAGCTAGGGAGTAGTGTTTATGTCCCAGATTAGGAAGCTGCTAGTTTCTCTTCTGGAAAAAAGGAGAATCTGGGTACGGAGATGCAGAGTCAGCATCTAAATGCACATAATCATGCCATTGTGCAGAAGAGGATAAATAGAAAAATAACAATTTCATATCAATGAAAAAGTACTCATTACATTAGAAGACATTTCAAACTTACAGGACTCAGAAGTAATTCCAAAAACATTTCCTTCATAAAACAGAAGGAAATTTCTCAGAAATACCTATATAAAACATACTCTATTAAGAATATTTTGAATTAAAAAAATCAATGAAAAAAGCCATACTGTAAAATAAAATCTTAATTTAAAAATTGAAACATCTTAAAATAGAAACCTTTATCAGCAATACAGACCATTACTTTGAAAATATTTTGAGACTTAGGAACTTTTTTTTTTTTTTTACAGGGAATGAAAGAAAAAACATAATGTTTCAAGTGTTTAAAACATGAGCTAGATCTAATGAAGAAGATATGGTCCTGAAACAATGTTAGGAAGGTCCTTCCTAAACAACAGGAAGAAATTTTCCTAGATATAAAATTAGATTAGAGATTTCATCTTACAAAGATTCATATAATTCCAAACAAAGATAATGATCAGAAATAATGGCCAAGATACTGTGAGTAAAGTGTTATTTAAACTATTAAGAACATTTCTTCAAAAGTTGTAAGGAGGCCAAATTGTCTGCAAAAGTATTAAATTCAATTTAATCTATAAATTTACATTTTGTATCAATACAATCAATTGCTAGGACAATATACAGAAAATCATTGGGGGAAACTATATGGACTCCAGATTTTATATTTCTACTTACTCTTTTTTGTAGAAAAATAATTCTACAAAATGAGAAGATAGAAAATATATCACGCAATTACCTTCACTAAAAAATTACTTAAAAATATTCACATTACCAAGCAATAATAATAGCAATAATTACTGAAGGGAGAAATTGCATTTGGAAACAGAGGCATTTTTCTTCAAATATAATGTATTTGCACTTTTCCTTCGGTCTATTTTTTGACTCTTTGTACAGATCATACACGTTCATTATTAAGAGGATTTAGTCATGGGTCCTTTCCCATATTCCTTTTTCATCATTCCTCTCCTCTTTTCTTCTTCTCTCTGCTCAAAAGCATCTCAGGCTTAAGACTTAACTCTGAGAATTCCTGACCTCACAGAATCTCTGCCTGTGATTCTACACTGGACCTGCAAAGCTACAGTTATTTAAGCCAGTTTGAAATCAACTTGACATTTCCCTCTTTCGTATCTTTAATCCCTCAGGAAGTACCAATGGTTCTATATCCAAACTCTAAGTCAAGCCTACCACCCTTCTAGTTGTCTGATGCCATGTTTCAGTCTGAACCTCCACAGTCCTTGCATGAAAGATTAACTACTAATTACTAATTAACAACTAATTAAATATTTCATAAACCATTCTGTCCCTTCCCCTCTTCTAATATACACCCACCCACACTGACTCATCTTCTACACAGTGGCCAGTGTTATTTTTCCAAGTCAGGTTATTGCATCTATTTAGAACTCTCTTTAGCCTCTGCCTACTGCCACGGTTTAGGTCTTAGATTAAATTCCTTTTCCTCAGAGTTATTCCCTGACTCTCACATCAATGCTAACCCTTCTTCATAACTTCTGTCATGTAATCATGTAGTTTCTTTCAGAATGCTCATCACAACTTTTGTCATGGCCTCCTTTCATAGTATTTATCACAATGTGTACCTGTTTGTTTCCTGACTTGCTTCTCTGCTGTATTGTGAGGTCCTCGACAAAGGGACCTCTATGTGTTTGAGGTGATCAGTATATATTTTCGCCCAGAGAAGTTGTGCACAACTATACGATTAACTAATGATTGGCGATTATTTCATTCTACATTGCCACTAAAGATGTTTCAAATGACATAAGTATATAAAACATACTGTGATAATTTAGGGTAAAGATGACAGACATTTAATATTTTGAAAGTTAGCCACCTGCAGTAGATTGATTGTAAAATACTGCTGGGGTTGATGTCAAGAAGCTAAGATCCTGAGGACTGCATTCCCTGGCATGTGGAACTCCTTTGCAAGGATACTTAGGTGGTCATATTTATGAAAAAAGAAGTAACATATACTCTCCCAACAATCACATTCAGAGAGCCATCAGAGGGGAGATTCTTAGGTACTGACACTGATGTATTAACTATGAATTTATCTTCTCCCTCAGAAAACCATGGATGTGGGACACCTGGGCATTCCAGTCAGGTAAGCATCTGACTCTTGATTTCAGCTCAGGTCTTGATTTCAGTGTCGTGAGTTCAAGTCTGGATTGGGCTCCATGCTGTACATGGAGCCTACTTAAAAAAAAAAAAAAAAAAAAAATCTTGGATGGTAAAAACTTAGAGCTTGTGTATGCACCTTCTTTTAAAATGTTAAGATGTGGGTGCCTGGGTGGCTCAGTGCCTCTGTCTTCAGCTCAGGTCATGATCTCAGGTCCTGGGATGGAGTCCTGTATTGGGCTTTCTGCTCAGCAGGGAGCCTGCTTCCCCTTCTCTCTCTGCCTGCCTCTCTGCCTACTGGTCATCTCTCTCTCTGTGTCAAATAAATAAATAAATAAAATCTTAAAAAAAAAAAAAGGAAAAAAAATGTTAAGATGTATTAAATTAATGTCAGGTAAATTTTTACCTGAAAAAAGTAGATGGGCACTGGAAGTGAGGGAGCTTGTACAGTGCCACCCGAAATATCTTCAGCAAAAAAAGCTTAAGGGCACTGAGCATATGACAGAGGGCTATCATAACTATTTAAGAAAGAACCAGGGGATTAATACCCAGTTTTCCACCCTTTATAAGAGAGAGATCTTGATTAGAAGAGAGTAATCTTGCTTCCATCCACCAATTTTTATAGGCAACAAGTTTTGAGGGAAATAAAACCCTTTTAACAACATTTTGTGTGATAGAAGTTGAAAAGCCAGAATCTTCCATCTTCTACTTTGCCTCTTGGGTACATTTGGAGAAATAATTTACCTAGCAGCATAACTGTGACATTCCATTATTGGCTAGGTAAGTAGAAATCTCCACAAGATTAATAAACTACTTGCTCCAATGGCACCAGCATCATCATTATATCCCTATACCAAGCACCCAACCATACTGCAAATGACAGAATTTTTAACTTTTATTCATGTTCAATACAGATTATGGTATTTTAGTCTTTGACTACATTAAACTGTATGTTCTTTTCAGGTTAAACACCCATCACAAAACAGCTGTGGTGTTTTTTTAAAAGAGTGAATGGTAGGACACTCGAGCACAGTTTTGTCATTACCCTGGTTTTCAGTAATACCAGCAGTTCCCCCAACTCTTGGGTTTGTTATTAGTATTTATTGGAAGAAAAGGTTTTCCTGCATTTCTCAGAAGTAAAAAGGAAAGGTCTATTTGTTAGTATTTTGTATACTCAAGGCAAATATAGGGACCCCCATATATGATATGAGTATCATTTCTCAGTTATGGATCCCTTTAGCCAGGACGCTGAGTGGAAGTGTGAGATACCATTATTACAGGCGGCTAAACATTTGGGCTTTAAAGAAAGTTGTAATTTATAACAAAAGAGGCATAAATTGAAATTGATTTCATTAGAGGAACTTAACACCCTCAAAATAATGATACTATTTTTTCTTTAGGGACACTACTACATTACAGTTTTGCTTCACTAAATTAAAAATGCTACCAAGTTGGTAGTAAATTCTGAAGTTTGCTACTGAGCAAACTCTAAAGGCCATTTAGAGGCCAGGAGCTCATATATATCAATGGAAACAAATTAGACACAAAGTTTAAAATTCAGCTTTCATTATAGGAAACTTTGGAAGTGCATGGACATTTTATCATTTGTTGTTGTTGTTGTTGTTAATACTAGATTTTAATGGCTCAGCAGATGATTTCACTGATGTTTAGCTGCTGAAGGAGGTACATTTAATGATGCCGGGTATTTGAGAGTTCAAGACTATTTGAACTGTAGACCTCTCTACAACGATTAGAATGACTCTGCCTGTTTTCTAAATGAGCGCTTAAAATGGCCTGGTAAATAATCCCAACAGAGTGCTTTTAAGAACTTCAAGTGACCAACCACTTTTTATTTCCTGGGAAGTCCAGTGTTACTGCTCCAGAAGTGGAAAAAGCTTAAATGGGGCGGGGATGAGGGCAAATATTAAACTGAAATGAATGACTGATTCGTCTTTGGAAGAAAGGTTCTGTCTTGCTTGTATTTTTTTAAACGGCATCAGTCAATCAAAATGTCACAAACATTAAGGGTTACCAGGGCATGAATTGAAAATATCAGGTTGTGAGAAGAGTCCCTGTCCCAGAAATAACCCTCCGCAAGGCCAACACCACAAGGAAATGTGGATGACTGAGGATACTCAAGCACAAGATAAAAACCAAAGTGTAGGAACGATTTCAATAAAAGAGGGTAATAGGAAATTATAAGTCTGGACCATGGTTTATTAGTAAACATGGGCTTTGAGCTAAGTCTAAAGCGTCTTTCCCATTTTGTAGGTGTGGAATAATGAAAAATAAATTTGCTATTCCCTTACCTAAAAAATCTCTGGTTTTTCAATTTTCTGCATTCAGCAGTCCTTTTGACTTTACATGCATTTTTCCTTGTGATTGAATGTACTTTTTTATTTAAAAAAATTCATTCTCTGGGATTATTTAATCCTCTCATAATTTTATACGTGTCCCAATTTCAGCAAGCTGTGAAATTACATGTCTGTCAATAAATTAAATTGCAGTAGCTGCAGAACCCCCTGCTGCTTTAAGCGGGAAGTTAAGTTTTATTCTCTTTTTCCTAGAATTTTTGAGAGTTTTGTGTAGAGCCTCACTTGTGCATTTAAACATCTGATTAAATGACTTTTTTTTTTTTTAAGACTTATTTATTTTTTTGGAGAAGAGCTTATGGGAGAAGGGGCAGAGGGAGAGACAGAATCTTAAACAGACTCCACACCCAGCAGAGCCCCATGCAGGGCTCAATCTCACAACCTGATGATCAAGACCTGAGCCAAAAGCAAGAGTCAGTGGCTTAACCAACTGCACCACTATGGCACTCCTAAATGTATCTTATTGCTGCTTTACTCTCTTTTCCAAATTTAGTCTGAGTTCTTTCCTTTAAATGATCGCAGAGGACATATTGCTACTTTTAACAAGCATAGAAGTACAACACAGAAAGTGAATAAATAGCTATTCTATTTCTCAAAAGTCCACGTTTAACTTAATTTGGGGCTCTTCATTCCACTACTGTGTTTCCACATGTTGCAGAGACTTCTTACCTCATCAAACAAACAAACAAAGAACCAAAATGTTTAGCGCCTATTTCTCAGATTATGTTTTGAGAATGAAGTCCCAGAGGCAAGTTTCACCCTGCCTTTAATCCAAGCCCTATCTCAACAGTCCTCATTACCTGTTTATCACTCTTTCCAGAATGATAGTAATTATGACCCAAGTAAAGCAAATCCCTGCAGGGAAATCCCACTACCACTTTGAGGAATGTATTCATGCCCAGTAGCCCCAGTAGCCTGTGGACTTCTGGACAATAGTGCAAACTAGGGCCACTCTAATTCCACCTCATCAGATAACCAGTATCTGATTCATTTATGTGTTGGCATCAGTTAATTGCTTTTTCTCATTCAAGTCATGTTCTTCCTGGATTATTAGGTAAAGAGTTATTTTCTCTTGTATATGGATTTTGTTTTCTATTGTTAAGGAGTTCTGGGTCTTAAATCTTTACCTGTAACTTACACACAGGTTCTGGCCTACATTGGTGGGCCGAGGTTCCAACAACAGTTTAGTTTTCAGAGCCATTGCAGTGCTATGTTTTCGTGCTTGAGTTATCTGGTGGTGCTAGGGCTCCCTCTGGTCCCTGATGTTCCTGCTTGAGGGAGCAGATAGCATTTCTCCAGGCTGGGCCACCTGGTACCCGAGGAAACAGGAAAAGAATCGCCAGCCTACAGGAAAATAAGGCTACCTAGGACCGGTGTTTGTGGCAGAATCTCGCCTGTTGTTGCCTGTCTGTTGATGTTGGAGAAAGGGATATGGGGCCCAGAGGAAAAGTTTTTCTAACCTGCCGCATGTTATGATGTGAAATGCCCTGTCTTTGGGGAAAGGAGAGCACCTCCTGGGCTGGCTGACATCGTATAATCCCACTGCTGATGATGCCTGGCTGCCTAGTCTTTTTATTTAGGGGAGGGGAGTCTCAGACCCAGGTAGAAGGGAAGGGGAGAGAGCTACCCTCACTGCTCAGTGTTAATGGTGCTTGATATAGTAGTTAGGATATCTCTGTACAGGTGGGCCCTAAATTCTAGTCTAATGATTTTAGGGAGAGTGATGGGCAGAAATCATTTTCAATAGTAGTCTTAAACCATGTTCTCCAGTACAGGTCAAATACTAAAGACAATACTCTTTCTGGTTCCCTTATAGTCTCTACTATCATTTCTCAGTTGGTTAGAAATTGGTAGGAAATAATTATGTCATCCAAAAAAGGAAAGAAAGAAAGAAAGAAAGAAAGAAAGAAAGACAAGAAAAGAAAAGAAAGCTATTATGTTATCCTAAGATCCCAACAAAATTTGCTCTAAGATTAAACATAGGGATGGATATTTGGGATTGAAGCAGCAGGTGGAAAGGTTAAGGCTGTTTGTTATGTGATGGTTGGAGCATATTAAATAGGGCTTATACTGAAAAAAAAAAAAAAAGGTTTTCATTTCCCTTTATGATTTCCACTAACATTATTGAGCAGAGATGGGTGAGGATTTTTTTTTTTTTTAAACAGGTAGAGGGGGAAATAAAGGGGTGGCAGAGGACAGAGGGACAGAGAGAATCTTTAGGAGCCTCCACACTCAGGATGGAGCTTGATGCAGGGCTCAATCCCATGACCGAGAGATCACGACCCGAGCCCAAATCAGGAGTTGGATTAATAGTGAGGATATTTTTCATCTTTTAATATTTGGTGCCATAGAATGATAAATGTTGTTTTGTCATTAAAACATAATATGAAAATCAATTCTCTTTCATCTTTTTTAACATTGTTAAGGACAAATCATCCCAGTAATTGTGTCTAAACTTTGATCTCTGCAGATCTAACCTAAATTCTGTTATCACCATAGTATATTCATGGTCCTACATACCAATAACTTGGATTATGGTGAATTCTATAAATCATTAAGTAGAGTGTACAACAAGCACTTTTAATAAGAATTTCAGCATGCACTGACCAAGGTAAAGGAAAATTTGAATGACATTTTCACAATCCAATGAGCAATATATTAGTATAGCAAAGTCTATACTCAGTAGAGAAGGTCTGTACTTCTGTACTTGAAATGTTTTGGTAATGGAATTCAGGTTGGCATGGGAACAGTACAGAATGTTAAGCAACAAACAGAAGAAACTGAAACATGTTTCCAATGAGCATAAGAAATAAATGGCACAGGAGATGGTGTTCGCATTGGAAAGAACAAAGAATAAATCTGGTCAGTATATTTAAAGAGACAGGAGTATACTTAAGAGGAGTTGATTAGAGTTCAACTAAACATACATGAAAAGAATCACAGGATTAATACCAAAAAGATAACTTATGTTAAATATATAATTACATATATTTAAAGATTGATGAAAAGCAAGGTATCTTATGCACTATACACAATTATGGGCTTCAGAATAATTAATGAGGTTCAGACAGGACTCAAAAATTAAGAGATTAATTTTGTTGTTTTGTTGTTTTTTTTTTATTTTTATTTTTAAAAATTTTTTAAAGTTTTATTTATGTATTTTAGAAAGAGAGCATGAGTGGGAGGGACAGAGTGAAAGGAAGAGACGATCTCAAGCAGACTCCGCACTAAGCACAAAGTCTAGCGTGAGACTTGATCCCAGAATACTGAGTTCATGATCTGAGCTGAAACCAAAAGTAAGAAGCTTGCCTGATTGTGCCACTAGGTGCCCCTTTTTTTGATAAGTGGAGTGATTTCTATGGAGAAAGTCTGACCCAGAAAATTCTTGAGAATTTATAGATAGAGAGGTAATCATAAAAAGATAGTAGCAACTATCTTTGGAATAGTTGCAGAAGATTTAATTAGATATAAAGAAAAGAAATATTTTTTAAAATGAATTTTGAATTGATAATTATTATAGATGACAAACAATTGTTATATATATTTTGAAAGAGCAGGTGTCATAAATGTTTGGAATTAAAGATCTAAGAAGAAAACCAATGAACCTACCCACAACTTCAGGGTGCCTAACCAGGATCACAAGAGTTAGATGGTGAACTGATACCATGATAACTTCTGGGTAGAATTCTTCTCTTCAGAAGACTGATCTTGGAATGAATTTTTGACTAAACAGATGTTTTGAACGGATTCAAACTGACCCATTTATTGATGTCTCACCAAGCTGAGTGTGAGGAATTGTTCAAAAATATAAAATAAGGATGACTGATTTCAGTGCTCAAGCTTTTAGTTGCAAATGCAAATGAAAAAATTGCCAAAAGAGAAAAGTAACAATTGAATAATGGCAAAGAATATATAGAATAATGGAATCAATAAGAATTCTATGATCAAGACAGAGCACACTGAAACCCACCCCACTTCTACTCAACAATTTATGATGAATATATTAGAAACAAACAAACAAAATTAGTAACTTAGAAGATGAGTATCTAAAAAAAAATGGTAGGGGCGCCTGGGTGGCTCAGTGGGTTAAGCCTCTGCCTTCAGCTCAGGTCATGATCTCAGGGTCCTGGGCTCAAGCCCCACATCGGGGTCTCTGCTCGGTGAGGAGCCTGCTTCCCCCTCTTTCTCTACCTGCCTCTCTGCCTACTTGTGATCTCTATCTGTCAAATAAAATCTTTAAAAAAAAAAAAATAAAAATAAATGGTAATTTTCAAATTAAAAGTAAATTAAATGGGGCACCTGATGGCTCAGTCAGTTGAGCTTCTAACTCTTGATTTTGACTCAGGGTGTGATCTTAGGGTCCTGAGATCAAGCATCATGCTGGGCTCCGTTCTTAGTGGGGAGTCTGTTTGAGATTCTCTCCCTCTCCCTCTGCACCTCGCCCAACCCCTTGCTCTCTTGTTTCACTGTCTCAAAATAAATAAATAAATCTTTAAAAAAATAAATTAAATGACCTAGAGAACACATATCAAGACTCTTAAAATTCCTCTTTTAGGATTTCCACTAGTTTTTATTAGAACAGACAGAACAAAGGTAATATTTAATAAAATAGTAGCCACATAAATCCTTAGATTATAGACCCAGCGTATGTTCAAGATTTTTTTTTTTAAGGCAAAGCCAGTCAAAACAGTAGTAGTAGCAAAAAATAAGACAAAAATATACTCTTTTTTAGACGCAGAATCAGGAACAGAAAACAGCCCTTGCCTCTTGGATCATTCTCCATTCCACTCTATGGCATTCTTCTTTCTATTCAGCACAAATATATTAAGCACTTTTAAAATGCTCAATACCATGTCAATTACTATAGAAAATGATATGAAAGAGGACTGGATTTAAATCAGCTAGAAAGAGAAAGGAGTAAAATATAGTATAAACAATGTTTTCTATGGGTAATCAAAGAGGATTTTATAGCTGCATACGTGGTTTGCATTTAATGGTTTGAAGGAATAACCTCTGCAACTTGCACCTCTTAACTCATTTATTCCAACAGTCAATAAGTATATTTCAAAATCATATGTCAACAAAAATAAGAAGCAAAGGCTAATTTCACTGTGAACCATGTTTGGTTGGAAAGGTAGGACACGGAAGGCTATATAAAAATGTTTTCTAATATATATGTTAGTTATTAGTCAACAAATTTTGCCTTATTAAAAATCTATATAATTCATTCTTAGACACAAAGTTACATTCAACATTAAAATATTTAATTCTAAACTAAAACAATTCAGGGGTGCCTGGCTGGCTCAGTCGGGCATGGGAGTCTTGATTTAGAGACGGTGAGTTTGAGCCCCACTTTGGGTGTACAGATTACTTAAAAAAATAAATAAATAAAACAATCCAATGACTTTAAGCTTTTCTCCAATGCAAACACAATTAACTGGTATATATTGAAAGAAACTATTATATGTATATAACTTTAGGAGGTAAAGAATTAGCAAGTGCCATTTCCACATATTAGAGACTTTCATACATTCAGGTTAAGTAACCGATTTAAAGTTGAGTTCAAGGTTTTCCTGGGCTCATAAATAATCCCTTAGAGGTGTTTATGCAAATACGGGGAACTTGGACTTCTGAAGTTTTCATGGGAGCATACTTTTTCTTATTTGATTTTGTGGGACACTGATATGAGGAATATGTGAATTATTTATCCTAGAAGGAGGCATTTTAGTTATGAGTATCAGTAACTTTACAATTACAAACTTTCAATATTTGAATGTTGGGGCTTCATGTTTAGGAGAGGTAGTATCCTCGCCTTTATTGATCCAACTGTATAGTATCTACCAGCTTAATAGGAGTGTGGACCAATCTTTATGTATCAAGCCCAAATTTCAAAAGGCTTGAGGAAGGCTGTGAAATGGACTCAGGGCTCAACTCCTAGCTGGAAGAATGGAAGAATTTGTATCTGCAGCTGTGCTGTGTTGTTATTAATATCTGCTGGGAAAACACTCTGACATCTTATCTTCCCTGAAATGATTAGCCCATCATCTTTCTAGAAGTCGGCTGGAGGCCCCCAAATAGCACATTTACTCTGCTTGCTTAAGGATCTATAGTTCAAGTTGGAGCATTAAAAAGGTTGTTGTGTAGCACAGAGCCTCTAACCATATTCTAATTTTCCACTTCAAAGGTATAGAGTAAAAGGCGTCACTGTTAATTGCATCTTGAGCTTGTATTTAAAATGTAGGATGAGATATTTAAAAAGAAGGAGAAAAATATTTCATTTTCAATACAAACAGCATGATTTGCTACCATATATTAAATGACGATAAATAATAAATGATGCATTTTATTACCTTTATTTGTAAATAACAGTATATGAAAATATATAGCCATTATTTAGGAAGAAGTAGATACTATTAATTATTTTTTTTTATCTTTTTAATTTAATTTTATTTTTTAAAGATTTTATTTATTTATTTGACAGATAGATCACGAGTAGGCAGAGAGGCAGGCAGAGAGAGGAGGAAGCAGGCTCCTTGCACGGGGCTCGATTCCAGGACCTTGAGATCATGACCTGAGTTGTAGGCAGAGGCTTTAACCCACTGAGCCACCCAGGTGCCCCTAGATATTGTTAATTTAAAAAAAAAAAAAAAAGAACAGAAAGAGCACCTTGCAGTAATTATTAAACATAGACTTATCAGGGTACCTGGGTGGCTCAGTCGGTTAAGCATCTGCCTCCCGCTCAGGTCATGATCCCAAGGTTGGGATCAAGACCCAAATCAGACTCCCTGCTCAGTGGAGAGTCTGCTTCTCCCTCTCCGTCTGCCTGCTGCTCTGCCTAGTTGTGCTCTCTATCTCTCTGTCAAACAAATAAATAAAATCTTAAAAAAAAAAAAAGGTAGATGTGTCTAGTTATATACTTACTTTTCTTTCTTTTTTTCTCGTGAAATGACCTCCTGTTCTCTTTGTGTGTTTTTGTGTGATAAAAACACTTACCATAAGATTGGTAGATTGATCTATCTAGTTGTCTATTTAATCTCATTTTTTAAATCAAAACTCTTACTGTTTGAGAATGTGTCCTTCTCCTTAAATTCATGTAAATACAACCACTTAACCACTTCCCTTTTTCATTTAATTCAGAATATTTTTTATTTTTTTTTTCCTGGTGAATGGCCTATTATCAGCCAATATTACATTATATTGTTTTAAAAGTCAAATTAATCATTTAATTTTAGATCTCATGTAAGTCATGATGAGATGATGAGCTGTACAGGCTATTTTTCTAATTTGTATTTAAACCTGTATTACATAAAATAGATTAAAATCGTTTTTAAATAATCAATATCAACCGTGTTACCAGTGTAATTTACATTCCCTTTTTCATATAAATTATTTTACTGGTTAGGATATTGCACTGCAGGTGATAAAGTATCTTATTAAAAGTGGATTGCAATAAAATGATAAAAATTCACTTAATAATATGTTTGATGTAGGTATTCCTGGGTTATTTTCAACTTCCCATCCTCAACATATCAGTAATATCTCCCTTTGTTCACATAATGGCTGCAGAAATACCTAGCATCAAACCCCCACAAGACACTGTCCAAAGCATAGAGGGAACAAAGAAGACAGTTTCTTTTTTCTTTTCTTTTCATCCCCCTGCCCCACCCTGGTTTATCATGAACCATCTTTTCCAGAAGCCTTTTACCAGACAGCCCTCTCAAGATAACTGGCCATGAGTGAGTCCAATAGCCAAACTACTGACACAAGGAAGCCTAAAAAAGTGAATTTGTAATATATTTGACCTCTATTGTGAGGAATTGGTTGTGTTAGCTATAAGGGAATAAAAACTTTTTATTGGATAGACAATCAACACTGTCTGCCATAATCCTCATAAAATAGCCAGTAAACTGAGGCAGAGAGATATAAAGACCAAATATATAAACATTTTTTAAAAAGCAGACTTGTTTATATCCAAATTTTTGTCTTCCCACATCACCATTTTACCCTCCACTGTTTTAATCACAACACCAAACTTGTGCAAGAACAAATTTGTGTGCTTAGCTTGTACAAAGCAAAACTAAAGAAATACCTTCTATCTACATTTAAAGCTTTCACCCAACAAAGAAAACAAGACTTTTTCTCATTGTTACTATAATCATTAGAAGGTGTACCAATGAATAAAAGTTATAGACTTAGAGAATCAGATTTTAAGCCATCCTATGGATACACAGAATTTCCTATCAGTGAAACAAAGTGCTTTAGTTGCCACCAAGTTTGACAGAACTGTATTTTTCAAACAACTCCAAGTACAAATCTAGTGTTAACTAATTCAACAGTCTCCCTCTATAGTGTCTTTACGTCCTGTACTTCAAGTTTGTTTACTATAAATAGTCCCAGACAGCCCAGGTATACCCTGCTGAAAGCGTTTCCTAGATATAAGCTCTCCTGTTAGATTAAAACATTATTAGCTTTTCTTCTAGGAAGTCTGTCATTAATGTATTTATAGTGAGATTTGATCAAGCCAAGTTATCTTCCCCACCCACCTGGGACATTACCTTTAATGCCTAATTAAGAAAGAGAATAGATTCCAGGTCTATTTATATCTATTTCTCACCCCCAAACTCAGATACCTTCTCCCAAGGAATAATACATTTCAGACAATTTTCCCAAATTTATGCCGAGAAGACCAATATGGATTTAATGAAAACATGTAAAAAAAAATGATACCAAAATTAGTTTTAAGATCATATGTATATGATTCTAGGCTTTGAGATTTAATTTCAATAAAATAGAGATTATTAGTTTGTTTTAAATGTGAGATATCTGAGAAGCTCTAAAGACAGAAAATTGATTTTTTAGTAAATATTCAATAGTTTGATTATACAGAATAATTCACTTAGATTCACATGTAACGGATATTTTGCTTTATCATTTGTCCATTTTATTCCCTCTATTTATTTATTTTTAAAGGTTTTATTTATTTATTTGACATAGAGAGAGAGTGATCACAAGTAGGCAGAGAGGCAGGCAGAGAGAGGAGGGGAAGCAGGCTCCCAGCTTAGCAGAGATCCCGATGTAGGGCTCGATCCAAGGACCCTGAAATCATGACCTGAGCTGAAGGCAGAGGCTTAACCCACTGAGCCACCCAGATGCCCCTATTCCCTCTATTTAAAATGTTCTTCAAGAATTCAAAAAAATAGGCTTTTTGTTGGGGTTAAACATGGATTCTGCCAAGCCTTTCACCAGGATTTTTTCATCACCTTAAAGTTACTACATACATAATATGCATACTGTATATCCTGTTACAACATCTCTGCACTCTACTCAAAATACTACTAATAAATATAGTATCTGAACTCAGCAAATTGACAAAAATAAAAAAAAATAGAGAAATAGAATCATTAAATGTCAGTAACTCCAGTTTATTTGAGCATCCCTTATACTTAAATGTTTTTAAATGTTTCTGATTATGAATAAATTCCATTTCTCAAATTTTTTTTTTACTTTTTTTTTTTTTTTAGATTTTTTATTTATTTATCAGAGAGAGAGAGCACGAGAGCAAGCACAGGCAGACAGAATGGCAGGCAGAGGCAGAGGGAGAAGCAGGCTCCCTGCCGAGCAAGGAGCCCGATGCGGGACTCGATCCCAGGACGCTGGGATCATGACCTGAGCCGAAGGCAGCTGCTTAACCAACTGAGCCACCCAGGCGTCCCCCATTTCTCAAATTTTGTCTAGATTTCACTATATTTGATCTCTGTTATCTAGCTAATACATGAAAACTTGGTTTTCATAAAGTATGAGTGGAGGAGTTAAGTATGTAAAGTCTTCATTTTTTCTTTAAACTTTATTTATTTAAATAATCTCTATATACAGTGTGGGGCTCCAACTCAGGACCCCAGAGATCAAGACTTACATTCTCCTCAGATCTAGCCAGCCAGGTGCAGGACCCCAGAGATCAAGACTTACATTCTCCTCAGATCTAGCCAGCCAGGTGCCCCTAACCATCATTTCTTTTTTTTAAAGGGGTTGACAATGTGAGTTGAAGAAAATGTAGTTTAGTTGTCTCTAACTGAAAATCATTATTAAAGTGTGATGTTAAACTATGAAAATCTGTAAGTGATTTTTCAAAATAAATTTATCACACAAAAAAATACATTGAAACCTGCCTTTTAAGGCCTGAAGTTAAATGAAGCAGAGAGGGACAGCTTACATGATAGATGGCTAAATAAAGATTTTAAATGAACCTGACAATCTCTAATACCAACATGGAATGGGAAAGGCAAATTTTACGGAAATCTAATGTAAAGATCTGAATTAAAAATCAGCTTTGATTATGGTAGCATTGGGTGAAAAGGCCTACGATGGCTCAGGTGAAAAACATCTGTGGGTGTTGTCACATTAGAAGTCTAATACAATGAATGAAATGACTTGTTAATATGCAAACCCAAACAGAAACGGCATTGCTTTTATGATAGAATATAATTTTCAAATTATTTTGTTCTAGTTAAAAATTGTTTTATGGTTGTCAAAAAATAACTGAAGTTCTTTCTTCTAAATTAAATAATCCCTACCTAATAGGAGCAAACAAGGGTGTTTGTCCTGATAAACAGTTGGCTAACACGGTAACATGATGGAGAAATGTTTAAAGAAATCTGAGATATTCAAACATGTTTATACCTACTTGAGGAGCTACTATGTTTTATAAGAAGATAATTTTTACAGTATTTCCCCAAGAGGCAGAATAACATTAGAAGTTGAAATCTAGCAAGCAGATTCCATTTCAAAGAGGGAAAATCAACTAATTACAGCTATCCTAGATAGAAAGGCTTCACTTCAAGAAAGTTATTTTGTCATCACTGTTGTTTTTCAGTTACTTCAAAACAGAAAAATCCAAATATAAGTTTCTTTTGGGGTTGTTGTTGATACCAGTTTTGGATTACCAAATCACAGGCAGAAGAACACTGTTTATTTGAGTGATAAGTACACAACTCATGCAGCCAAGTGTGCGTGACCTTTTGGTCATATACATCCTATGAAGGCAGGGTCCATTAGTCATCTCCCAATCCCAAGTCTATTTCATTCAGCCTGAACTGTTGTCTCCACAGGCTAAAAATATTTTCCTTTTTTTTTTTAATTGCACAATATATGTTAAATTTCTATGATCTGTCCAAACAGAACAACATTCTTAGAGCAAATTCCTTGATTACCAATATAGCAAAATAGGTCATTGCATTAAAGAAATAAATTATGAAACTTTGCATTGAGCCTTGGGAATATATGCTCTAATGTTTTATCAGGGTAAAAGAAAAGAATATATGACTAGCTTTCTCCAGAAAATAACTTATTTATATATATTTTTAAAGATTTTATTTATTTACTTGAAAGAGAGAGCATGAGAGGGGAGAGGATCAGAGGGAGAAGCAGACTGTCTGCCGACCAGGGAGCCTGATGTGGGACTCGCTCCTGGGACTCCAGGATCATGACCTGAGCTGAAGGTGATCAGTTAACCAACTGAGCCACCCGGGTGTCCAATAATATGTTTATTAAAACAAAAAAGCATTATAATAATCTCATCCATACAAAGAAGTTTGATTAAACTACCCCAGTATAAGTACAGTATATTATGGATGATCTTAAAAAAATATATATATATATATATTTTACTTGCCAGAGAGAGAAAGAGAGAGAGAGAGGGGGAGCATAAGAAGGGGAACAGCAGGCAGAGGGAGAAGCAGGCTTGATGTGGGACTTGATCCCAGGATCTTAGGGATCATGACCTGAGCTGAAGGCAGATGTTTCACTGGCCAAGCCACCTAGGTGTCCCTAGAGATGACCTTTGAACAACAACGGGGTTGGGAATGCTGACCACTGCTGCCCCTTGTAGTAAAAAATTCACACATAATTTTTGAATCCCCCAAAACTTAAGCAGTAACAGCCTACTGCTGAATGGAAGCCTTACTTATTACATAAGCATTGATTAATGCATTTTTTGTATGCTATATGTATTACATGCTGCACTATTACAATAAAGTAAGCTAGAGAAAATAAAATGGTATTAAGAAAATCATAAGGAAGAGAAAACACACTACAGTACTGTAGTGTATTTATTGAAAAAAAAAATCCATGTATTAGTGGGCCTGCACAGTTCAAATCTACTATTCAAGGGTCAACTGTACTCCTCAGGGTGTTTGAGGTATAAAGAAAATTTAATACGAACAACACTTTTCATTACTTTTATGATATGAAATTATGGAATATGTAACAATACAAGGGAAATCAACAAAACAATACCCTGAAAATTTTTATTGAACTTTAAAAAAGTAAAAATAAATAAATTTAGTTTTAGGTTCTCTATAACTTGTAAGAGCAAATAACAATTTCCTGGCATTTTAGCAGTTCTCTGCAATTTCAGGTACACAATCATGGCGTTTCCTGATTGCTTCAGTCCACATTTTATTTTCTGGACTCCTATTAAATTTATGGGCCATCGAATCTCACATAGCTCAAAAGAAGAATTTTCAGCTCCCTGAAATAAAATACAGTATCTTATTTTTCTTCTACATTTTCCACAAACCCAGTGTCTGAAACTAGTGGCTATTTAATGACTACATATCAATTAATTGATTTTTCACATCTAGGTACAGAGGTTTTTAAATTCTAATGCGTTGTTCTTCCTTTCCCCTTGCAAGGATCTTATCATATTGTTATGCCCAAAGGTGGATGTAGATTAAAGTAAATTACCAGGGTGCATGTAAAAACAAAAACAAGTAGGTTAGAAGCAGAAGATAAACTGCGTTGCAGATGAATTGGATGCGATTCTAAAATGTTTTCATTGAATTTCCCACACCTGTTAGGACCTCTAAGTCTCAATATTGTTAGGCCATGGAGGGATTTTTGTCCTGGTAAAATGCAAATGTCCCATTTGTTTTGATGTCCTATACTTGGCACGTCTGTGTGTGTGTGAGACATTATGAGGAGGGAGGCCAAAAGAAGATTGTCGTAATGCACCTGTCCATTAGCGAGTCCTCATGCCCAGCAGAAACTTTCTGGCACCATCTGGTTATAATCTTATGCTCTGAAGCATAAGAATTGATGGACCTTTTAATTTTTATCTCAGCTAGTATAATTGCAGATGCTATTCTTATTCAAAATGGGCCACATTTTGCCCACGGCCAAAAGCATACAGTTCCCATTGACTTTAATATGAGGACAGGCACAAGAAAATGACAAGAGAATTCAGCCTAATGCTTCTAATTGCTTTATGAATCTTAATAAGCCTGCTTAACTTAATAATGTTCAATTGTGAAGACTTTCACAGGTTATTTATTCATTTGCTGTAAAAAGCATTCTCTTGAACCCTTTCACAAAGGGCTGTGTTTTCATTACAAAGCAGATTCTTTGCTCTCTGTGGCCAAGAAGCACTGCATTGAGTCATGGATTTTTTACAAACAAAAGGAGTCTGAGAAAGACTGAAAATATTAGTACCATACGTTCCAGCAGACACAGAAAGTGCATGCCCTGAAATGATGAAGGCTTAAGAGAATTTATGCAGTGACTTTTTCATACAAAGACAAGTGCAATTTGTACAGAACATAAAGAATCATAGCTAATTACACTGGTTTTAATTGGGTTTGTGCTAAATCCAATGCTTTATAGAACCATCAGTGCCGAAGAGGAAAAAGATAGCCAAATTACAAAATATACAGAGAAGCTGACTACAGAGAACTAAGTGAGATAAATAGAGCCAAATGCCCCACTGGGAAAGAATCAGCATAAAATAAGAATGAAGCACACATTTCTCAGAGGAGATAAAGGGAAAATTAATTCTGGACATTAAATGTAGCCCAATTCCCTTTTTCTACACTTTAAATTGTTATACATGTAGACAGACAGAGAGATAGATAGAGCTAGAGATACAGGTTTGGATATAGCTATATAGATATACCTCTTCTCTGACACAAAAATAAAATGCCCCCTAAATATGGGTCTATGTTTCCTCTACATGTATGGATCACTGACCCTGAGGCCACAAACACTGTTGGGTGATAACAACAGTAAGTCATGATGTGAGTAGTAAAGAGAGCTGATCTACCCCTTTCCTACTAGTAGCAAAAATTCAATGGACAAAAGGAGTTGGCACTAAAACACACAGACACACACAGACACACACACACACATGCATATACACACAGAGATGGACTATAGAATAGGGAGCCTCCCCACCAAGCTTTAGCAGAGAGACCTACCAAATTTCATGATTAAGAATAATACATAGAAGTGGGCACCTGGGTTGCTCAGTGGGTTAAAGCCTCTGCCTTCAGCTCAGGTCATGGTCTCAGGGTCCTGGGATCAGGCCCCTCATCGGGTTTCTGCTCAGCAGGGAGCCTGCTTCCCCCCCTCTCTCTGACTGCCTCTCTGCTTACTTGTGATCTCTGTCTGACAAATAAATAAATGGAATCTTTAAAATATATATATATTACATAGAGGAAGAGAAGGAAAAATAAGATAAGATGAAAACAGAGAAGGAGGCACACCATAAGAGACTTTTAACTCTGGGAAACAACCTCAGGGTTGCTAGAGGGGAAGTGGGTGGGGGGAATGAGGAAACTAGGTGATGGGCATTAAGAAGGGTACTTGATGTAATGAGCGCTGGGTGCTATATGCAACTGATGAATCACTAAATTCTACCCCTGAAACTAATAATACATTTATATGTTAACTAAATTGAATTTAAATAAAAAAATTTAAAAAATTAAAAATTAAATTTTGTAACTATGTATAGTTATAATTTTATAACTATGTATGTAATTATACATAGTTATTGTGATGGTCATTCAGCAAAATATACAAATACTGAACTGCTATGTTGTATACCTGAAAGTCTATAATTCTATAGATCAAACATACATCAATCAAATAGAATCAATAAAATCATGTAGTTCAGGTGGAAAAAAAAAGAATACAGTTCTCTCTTCTGGGACTAATCAGTTCTTAATGTCCTCCAGCACATTTTTTGAGGCAAAAGATTTACCAATTTTTGGATTTGTATTTCCTTAGTGAGTGAAATACTGATGTTAAGCACAGTATGGCTGGGAATCCGTGCTCAGATTTAACAAATTCTATTTTTGTGTCATTAAGGGTCCACATCTTTGATGAGAAGTCTTTAAACACTCTCATGTCAAACATGAGAGAAAGAAGGAGAGGTCTGGGCTCAAAAACATTGGGATGATGGTATCTATTACGTCCAAATGTCACAGGGAGGAAGTCTACCGTTTTTGACACAGACAGGGATGTTTATCAGTCCAAGACAACACAGATCTACATTTTCAGTTGAATGTCATTTTTCAAAGTCTAAGAGTAATCATCTTACTTCACATATCCTATCTTAACATGCTGAGGATAGCTTGAAATTCTTTTTGAGTCATATAGGGGTCTGGTAGATGTTAGGAGGAGGGGTGAAATTACAGTTATTGGGGATATATACAGCCATTAAAATGCAATCAATTATTAAAAGTATATTTTAGAATAACTAAAAATAAAAACAGCAAGTTTCTTTACAAGAGAAATAATAAATTAAACATTTAAAATCTTTGAATTGGGGCACCTGCATGGCTCAGTCAGTTAAGTATCTGTCTTCAGCTTAGGTCGTGATCTCAGGTTCTTGGGACTGAGTTGGCGTTGGGCTCCCTGCTGTGTGGGGAGTATGCTTTTCCCTCTCCCTCCACCCCGCTTGTGTGCTCTCTCTCGCTCACTCTCTCTCTAATAAATAAAATCTTAAAAAATAAATTCTTCAATGTATTAAGCACATTATGTATATCAACCTATAATAGACACACATACTGATGCCAAATACTCCAATTTTACCTGAGAATGAAAGTATTTCTTAAGTGATTTGTCCAATACCACGTATCTGTTATCTAAGACTTTTTATGGAGATAAAATGCTAATGCAAACAGCAAATCTCTGAAAATCCAAGCAAGGCAAATTCAATTAGGAAGGCTTTGCAATGATATAGGAAAAGCAATGCAGGGCGTATGGGTGGCTCAGTCAGTTAACCATCTGCCTTTGACTCAGGTCATGATCTCTGGGTCCTGAGATTGAGCCCTGTGTGGTCTGGTCATTGGCCTCTTTGCTCAGTGGGGAGTCTGCTTCTCTCTCTCTCTTTGTACCTTCATTCATGCTTCCTTTCTCAAATAAATAAATAGAATAAAATTTTTCAAAATGTGAGGTATATACAAGTTCTGGGGTCCTAAAGCCAAGCAGATGTTTGTTGCAAAAAGAGCATTTATTAGTGCTTAATACAGAGGATTTCTAGAGAAGATTGGTCCATTTGAATTTAGTCAAGCAACAAGTGAATTCTAGTGAAATTATCAAATTAATATAAAAATCAGGTAGAATTTAAGTTGATCCTGGAAATAAAGAAATGGTACATTTTTCATGCTGGATTCTTTGAAAAAAATCTCCATGTGGGACAAAAACAAAAGAATGACTCTAATGACACATAAACACACAGAGAACTTTCTGGAAAAAAGTGTCATTAAAACAACTTGAAGAAACTAGAGGAGAAACCACTAAAGTAAATGGGATTGGTAATGAAACATAGGCTATAGAACCAAGAATGCTGATACTGAAATTTATTACCACAGCTGTATTTGAAAGTATGATTTAAAGAAGTATACTTACACTAAGTGTTAAGTGCCAAATATAAGGCTAAGTAAGATCAGCTAATACAGACATCCAAATAAGTATTATAAATCTGGTTTAAAAATAGTGGAAATGTCAAAAATTATTTTAGAAAGAAAGGATAGACCATGATAAAATAATGATATGATCTGTGTTTAAATAGAGTATGATGCTAAGCGAAGTAAGCCATTCAGAGAAAGGCAAATACCATATTTCACTCATATGTGGAATTTAAGAAACAAAACAAAGGAGCAAAGGGGAAAAAGAGAGAGAGGCAAATCATGAAACAGACTCTTACGTAGAGAAAACAATCTGACGGTTACCAGAGGCGGGGGAGGTGGGAGGATGGATGAAATAGGTAATGGGGATTAAAATGGAGGACACTTGTGACGAGCCCTGGGTGTTGTATGGAAGTGTCGAATCACTATAGTTTACACCTGAAACTAGTATTACAGAATATGGTAACTAACAGGAATTCAAATAAAAACTTAAAAAAAATCCAGATAATATTGCTAAAGTAGAGAGAACAACAGGCAGAAAAATGTGTTAATCAAGTTGTCCCAAATAGGATAGGAAAAAATGTCTATTTCACATTAGACCATACTAGACCATAAAAGTGTAATTATATGTATATATATATGTGTGTACATATGTGTGTGTGTATATATACATATATAAATTTTGAAATGGTGCATTTTGTTAACCAAAAGCAAAATTATATAATAAAATTATCCTATGCAAGTAGAAGTGTAAAATCATTCAACCCCTATAAAAGGGAAACTTGGGAAATGTGGAAGAAAATTCTTTATATGTTTATCCTTTATATAACAAGCACATTTTTTGGAATCTACCATAGTACAGCAAGCTATATGCATAGTATGTATAATATAATGTACATTCATTACACATAACATATAATTCATTATATATAACATAAAATACATGTTATGTGTATTTTATAGAACTACATGTTTATATTATATATTATATATGTGAATATATTATAAACATTTACATTTATATCATTTATATATTTTTGTAAGTACAAAAATATATAAATGATATAAAATAAATATATAAAATTACATAATATACATTATATATATTTGGTAGAACTTGAACTTTTTATGTATGTATAAAATATATATACACACTCACAATGTAGTAGAATTTTAAAAACTGATTCTAAAATGTCTATGTAATTGGAAAGAACTAATCACAGGATTGCCAAAGCAACTCTGGAAAAAATAACCAGCTGGATGATTAACACTGTCTGATTTCAGGACTTGCTGTAAAGCTACACAATAATCAAGATAATATGGCATTCCTAAGATAGACAAATAGATTAATGCTTAAAGAGTCCAGAAAAAGGGCACCACATATATAACTGACTGATTCCAACACGAGTGCCATAATAATTCAGTAGAAAAAGGGTAGTCTTTTTAATAAAGTGGTATCCATCTGTAATAAAATGAACCTTGGTCCATACCTTATACCATATACAAAAATTAACTTAAAATGGATCACAAACCTGAATGTAAAACTCAAAATTATAAAAGTTATGTAAAAAGTCTTTGTGATACTGGGTTAAGCGAAGTTTTCTTAGATATAATGCCAAAAGCATTATCTTTGAAAGTATATAAGCACATATTTTCAGATCCATCTTATAGAAAATTTTCCCACCTATAAAGAGAAGTTTCAGGAAAGGTTCTCATAGGCAAGGTTTTCTAATCTTGGCTTTATATTAAAAGGTGAACAGAAATGAGATTCTATTGTACACTATTAGCGTAGGGGGGTGTGTGGGCGGAGGGAGGCCATATTTGATGCTGCTGCAATAGTATCTGTTAAGCCCGTCATTTATTGAAACATTTTTATGACTTCTGTTTGCCTCTAGCTACTTAATAAAAAGGCAAAGCTAATCTCCTCTTAATCTCCCAGGGTGCTCTGTTATTTGCCAACTTTACTATAAGCTATGATTTATCTGACGAGGTTGTGAAATTGGTGTGGAGAAGAGAAAAACTACATTGGAAACTTAACTTTGATTATTAGTCATTGAAGCGGTTTCCTGTAATTACATATATTTTTATTTAAAAATATTGCTCTCTAACTCCTCTTCAATAGTCTTAGAATTAAAATTGAGGCAACTTCTTTTCATTGACTTCTAGTATAGTCATTGGCATTTCATTCCCTTTCAAACTGATTGTCCCCCCACCTCTAAAAACTTAAGTTGGCTCCAAAATTCCCCTGATATGTCTATCTTCTCTACTAGTGGAATACCAGTCTTGGACTAGGTGGGGCATTGTCTCTTGCTGCTGGACTGGATTCTCCACTTTTCCCAAGTATAAAGATATACTTCTCACAAGGGTGGTGCTATGGCATTTCAACCCTCCTCAGATGAAGGGCATGAAATCTCACATGGAAAGTCTATGGCTTTTCCTAGTAAAAGAAAGAGCACTTTAGAACATTCTCATCTGCCTCTTCCTGTTTAAACAGCAAGACAAAACAGATGAAATATATTCATAATAATATTCTAGTAAGGTACAAATGAAAAAGTTATACTGGTTGCCTATTACAGCTTACAATGTTACAATGTGCTAATTAAATGTGCATTAATCCCTTCTTTCAATCATCCAGAGGACCGGTAAACATCTACTGAGTTTTCTTTTTGTTATTGTTTGTTTGTTTACCATGTGTCTGGCACTCTACTAGGGATTAGGAGTAGAAGATTAATAAGACATGAGTCTAGCTTTAAGGACCTAACGATGTCAGAAGTTTTTACTCATACCTCCACTCACCAGAGTATTCTCATGGTCTAACTTGCAAATCATCTCTTCACTCTTTCTGCCTTGATCTCTGATATGGACTCACAGTCAGTCCTCTACAGGTAGTCACAGATAAGAAGTTGAATTTTTAAAGAAAGTACATGTCTATTTACAATTCTACTTTTGTTCCAAATTAAGGCACTCCTTTTTCTATGTTGTATTTTGACCATCTTTCTCTTTCAGATCTATAGAATCAGGGACATCTACATAAAATGTTTTTAAATTTGTTAACAAAGGGACACAAATTCATTCAAATATAGTACAGTGTTCTTTGTGCAAGATCAGATTTGATTTCTTAGAGGTAAATGGGTAAAAATTAGGGATGAGATTAATTATCTCTGAAGAATTTTCTACTTTGACAATATCTATTTTTTATTTCTCTTTAATAGAGGTGGTATAAAAATTATTTTCTTATATTTTATATTCATTATTGGTTTTAATTGGAAAACTTCCCAGAGAGGTTTTTTTTAAAAGAAGTAGTCTGGCAATTAACTGAAATAGAACAAAAGAGATGCATTTATTTTCCTAATATAATTACTTATCATTTTTTTAGAAGATAAACCTGAACTTGTAATGATGATTGTCTTTTTTAGAGGGAAGATACAATTATTTGTAATAAATACAATATTTAGGAAATGATGGTAGATAATGATTTATTGAATGTCAGGTTCTTGTTTCTAATTTTTTTTTTTTTTAATATTTGCTATTTTTCTCAATTGGTTTAGATAGTTTACTCAAACTAGGGTAAACCACATTTTTCACCAGCTCTGTATGAGGGTCTTTCATTCATCACTAAGGGTCTCTGTTCTTCTCTCCTCTCTCCTCCACTTCCCTTACAGAAAAGAAAAGAAAAGAAAAAAAATCCTCGGGAGAAAGAGAAAATCAGCAATATACCCTTTTACATCAACCCAAAAATACTTTGGAGGACACGTTAAGCCAAGAAGGAAAATAAAAAAGGAAAGAGAAAATGAAATGGGGGAGGGATCCATTTTTGAGAAACTGGGGTGTTAAATGAGCCTATCACACAAATGTGACCCTATATATACACAGCTTGTGTTGGCAGTGATGTATAAGCTCTGAAATGTGTTTTGAGGTAGAGTCAAATGATTATCCTTGGAATTTTTTAACAAGTTCAGTGACCACCAAGAATCAATGTTTACCAGGCTTATGGTAAATGGCATGAAGGCTTATGAATGAGAATCTGTATAAACAGACTGACATAGAAAGCACATGTTAGAATTAACATAAATTTTAAAGCAACTGTGCTTACATGCATAAAGCACTAATGACAAGCTGGGATTTACTGTGAGGAAACAGGATATTATAAAAAACTGGGAAAGTTGACTTGAAAAAAACAAAGCAAATCTAGATTTTGAGCATTCAATAACCAAAATTAAAAACCGTAAAAAAAAAAAATCATATTTGGAAGTGGATTGGGATAGCAGATTTCACACAGAGTAGAAAGAACTAGTGAACTAGAAGATCATATCAAGTTATTCAGAATGCAACAGTGAGGGGGGCGGTGACTGACAATATAGGAAAGAAAATACAAGGCATGAGGATTATAGAAGAAGGATCCAGTGTATGTTTGAAATGAGATCTGGAAGTGAAAATAAAGAATACAGGGCTAAGACAAGTTTGAAGAGATGACAACTGTGGACTTGCAAGTATTAATGAATGATGTCAAGCTGGAATTAATACTTCAATGATTCCTTTGGAGAACACTTTCATCCAATCTTCATCCCTTTTTAGAAATTTTTGCTCTCACAATACTCTGTGGTTAACACAGTGCTTATTACACTTTTTCATAATAAACCTATTGACTTTTCTTTCTTCTGCTTACATTTTTTAATTCATGGAAGGTAAGACACTGGTTTCTACTTCTTAATTTTAAATGTCTGGCTAAAGTTAGGTCACCAAAGAAGCATATAGTTAATATTTGCTTTTTGAATTAATTGATTCCCTCTTGAGTCGTGTAGCTCTTAAATAGTGCAGTGGGAGTGCATCCAATTCAATGATTGTATTCTCTTTCTTCAGCAACTGCATCTTACTTTTGCAGAGGCACAGTCTCTGGCAGTGTTTGCTTTCTCTCTAGGTTCTTTTCTTAATTCACAAATTCATTCACTTTTATTTTTATTGGATGCCTAATATATAATGCATTATTCTAGATATTGGAGTAACATTTGTGATCAAAGGACCAATTAAAGACTTAATGAAGTATGGCAGATAATAAAAATGTAAGTAAGTAAACAAATACGATGATTTCAGAGAATCATGAGTGAGCTCTATGAGGAAATAAGCAGAGTGAAGGGATATTTGAGGCATGGGTACTCAGAAAGGGAAATCCGTATTTTGGTAAGTTCAAAATATGTTATAACAAGGGACACCTGGGTGGCTCAGTGGGTTAAAGCCTCTGCCTTCGGCTCGGGTCATGGTCCCAGGGTCCTGGGATCGAGCCCAACGTCGGGCTCTCTGCTCAGCAGGGAGCCTGCTTTCCCCTCTCTCTCTCTGCCTCTCTGCCTGCTTGCGATCTCTCTCTGTCAAATAAATAAATAAAATATATTTTTTTAAAATGTTATAAAAAAGAGAAAAAACCACTAGTTTTTCTTATATTATCTCCATCAAAAATGAATATCAGAAAAGCTCATGAAAGGATACATTTCTGATATAGGCTATTCCTTTAAGGAATTTTTATAGGTCAATACGTGTATTTAAATGGATAATACATATGGAAAAATCTCAAAATAATTTATCAGTTCATAAAAACCTGCATCAAACATTCAATACATTAATTTTTCTATGTTAACATGAGTCTTTTAATATATTTGAGAAATTTACAGTCTAGCAAAGGAAACAGTATTAGTAAAAATGAGAAATTTGTTATCCATATAGGGCGTGAGGACACAGACCTGGTTGGTACTCAACCGCTTGTGAATTGCCTCTTTATGCTGCTTTATCCTATAGTCTTTGTGACTCTAACTCTCTCCTATCTTTACCCAGGAGTGAAGTTCTCTTTCCTTTAGTCTCAGTTTTGGCATACTTCAGAGAAATGAAATGAAGTCACTCCATTTGCAATTACTAGGTTTCAATTTCTGAAAGGTATAATAAGGTTAGGATGACTACTTCCTTCAAATATTTCCTCCCAAAGAGAAGATGGTCAAGTCTCAAATACTTCAGGAATTCTAGTTCAATTCTAGACCTTTTGTGCCCTTCCTTTTCTTTGCTTTCGCTTTCTAGTGGTGGGGAGAAAGGAATCATTCACTTCTAACACATTTCTCCTAGTAGTTGACAGGTCTGATAAATACTCTGATAAAACACAAATTGTTCACACAAAGGAGATTTGTAAATTCGTATAAACTGTGACCTTACATTTATGTTTGAATTTTAAACAACTAATGTTCTCCTTGTATCCTATTATAAGGTAAAATGAGGTTGATTCATTTGGTAAGCATGGAAAGAAAATCAGGTTGCCATTGACATAACATTGTAGGAAATTGCAGTGTACTGTTAAAAATATTTTTTTCGAGTTGGGAGAAAAATTTAGATGACATTCTAGGTACACTGCTTGCCATGATTGTGTTTAATATTAAAATGGTAGAAAGAGGGTTGTCTGTAATTCTTAGATTTCTAATATACTCTAGCTCAATTCTATTTGAATAGAAGACACCTATTTGAAAAGCAAATGTAATATGCCTGAAACCAAACCATTTGCATTTCTGGAGGATAAAAATTGCAGCACTATGCCAATACCTCTGACAGAACACTTGAGCAAAGTAGAGCTAAAGCTAGTGATAACATTAATAAAAAGACTTCAAAGCACTTTCTCTACATTTTTATTTCATAAGAAAAAGGAGGCACCATAAAAGAAAAAAAATAACTGAAGATAGAAGATAATATTGTTAAGAATGAAAAGGCAGGGAATAAAGTAAATGCACGTAAATTCACAGGTTTTTTTTTTTAATTATTATTCTAAATTGCAACAAGAGTAATAGTTAATGGAGGGTTAGGGGATTTAGAGGTCTAAATTCTCAAAAAATATAAATACTTCCTTTCAGAAGTGGGATAAATTGGTACATTTACTCAGTCATTATACAATTTTGAAGAGCTTAAAATTGGACACTTAGAGGAGAAATGAGTGATTCTAGGGCTGGATAAGGGAATACACAAGATGAGTCTGAATATGCAGGATGAGTGCTAGAGAGTTAAAGAAGTACTCAAAAAACCAAATGATCTAGTATGGCAGAAGGATACAGAGGAAAACAGGAGGATCTCCCAATGATCAAAGTGAAAATTAGAAAACAAAGAACCCAGGGGAAAAAAACCCATACTATTGGACTACAGTCCAAGATATAACAAATATCCACAAGACATTACTAATACTAATAAATACATCATGAGATCAATAAATACGGGACAACGGACAAATTTCCTGTGCAGAAGAATTCCAAATAATTTATGTTGATACCCTGCAAGTATGGACTGGACATAGTGCCTTCCTTCCAAGGGGCACAGTATGAAAATGGGAGCAGTGGGGGGCGGGGAGTAACTTTGCAGGGGCAGAAACTTATAAACACTGCTTCAGCAGATAACCAAAGTCAGCATCAACAGTGATAAGTTATATTGATAGTTATGTACTCTAGTTAATAATAATGGGTCAATATAGGTTAATTAATTATGACAAATGTATTATAGTGAAGTAAGCTGTTAATAAGAAGATCTAAGTGTGGGGTACAATATTTGTAATTTTATGTAAATCTAAAACCACTCTAAAAATTTTTCAAGTTTATTGAAATTATATATATACACATATATACACACATGCAGACACATATATATACATACATACATATGTGTGTGTGTGTGTGTGTGTGTGTGTGTACGTTTGGGCGCCTAAAAATTACCACTGGCTTATTCCTAGAGAAAATAATTGCATTTTCTTTCCCACTGCAGTAAACATCCCAAAATATTCAAATACTCTCAAACTTCTTTAAAATTGGTCTCTTTTTTTTGGATTTTTATTTTTATTATTATTATTATTATTATTTTTGATTTTTATTTATTTATTTGCCAGACAGAGAGACAGCAAGAGAGGGAATATGAGCAGGGGCAGTGGAAGAGGGAGAAGCAGGCTTTCTGCTGAGCCGGGGCTCAATCCCAGGACCCTGAGAGCATGACCCAAGCAGAAGGCAGATGGTTAACAACTGAGCCACCCAGGTGCCCCTGTGGTTTTTGTTTTTTGGTTTTTTTTTAAGAGTTCAGTTTGTATTGAACAGTTTATAGAAAGGATTTATTTAAAAAGACCAGGGCGCCTGAGTTGCTTAGTGGGTTAAGCCTCTGCCTTCAGCTCAGGTCATGATCTCAGGGTCCTGGGATTGAGCCCGCATCAGGATCTCTGCTCAGAGGGGAGTCTGCTTCCCCCCCCCTCTCTGCCTGCCTCTCTGCCTACCTGTGATCTCTCTCTCTGTCAAATAAATAAGATCTTAAAAAAGCAAACAAACAAACAAAAAAAAACAAGACCAAAGCCCATGTCATCATCAGGCTCCTCAGTTTCTTTCTTTTCCTTCCACTTGCTTCTCCTTATTCTGCATTAAGGATAATGTCCCAAATCAGATGACAAATATTTTCTTTAGACTGTATGAAGAATTAAGCTTTCTTAGAAAGATATTTAGATGGCAATCGAGAATAAACAGTTACTTTCACTCTTAAACGCTTTGTACTCTTCTAAGTAATAGAAGAGATATTTTAGCAGTGCTCTTTAATCAAAGGTTTCATAATATGCATAAAGTGGAGAGACTAATAAAATTAAGGAACATGTAAGTGTCAGTGTAGAACACAAAACCCCAGTGGAGCAGTGAAAATACAGTACAATTCATACGCCTGCTTAAAGACTGGCATGTATTATATAGCAAATGTCCAGAGAAGCAAGTGATGAGCAGAGTGGGATTCTCATGGGAAATATTATCATAAATCAACCTTAGTAAGATCACTGAACTTGTGCCTTTAAATCTGGGTAAATTTTAATCTAATGGAGTAAGGGGGGAAGAAAAAGCAAAAAAATGAAGAAGTGAAGAAGCAAAAGCCATAAAAAACAAAAACCCTTCCTTATAGGAAGAATGGCATAAGCGAAGAAGGCCACAAGAAGGACTGAACAAATTGGGGGTGGGAAGGTGGTTTATTCAAGTACACAAGTATGGGAGGTAGACCATAAATAATGGTGGGTATATTCTGGAAGCTGGAGTGGAGCTAGATTATAGCGGACCTTTAATGCCACAAATAAAACCCATATACAACTTGGTAAACCTGAATCACCTTGAAATTAGCCATAATTAATTTTACCCTAAATTCTTCTAAATTCTAATGTATGGCAGCAAACTAAGCACATAAACACATTCTACTGTTATTTCACATCTGTATTTAAATGAAAATAGACCCAGCTACCTGTAACATGACAATTACACGCCAGAGCGAAGAGGAAACCCAGGAATACATGACATCAGATTTAAAACTTCTTAAACCCTTGTTTATAAATCAAGATGATCTCAGTGTTTCCAACACTCAACACTATTGCCTAACATCAATAGACAATGCCCTTGATTCTTTCAAATCTGAATATATTATTTCTTTAGTACTTCTTGAGTAAATATTATAGAACTAGAAACAGATTATTAACTGATTCATTCCTATAAATACATTATATTAACATAGAAGGGTATTTAACCAGCATGTTGGTCCTAAGAAATTTCCATCCTAATTGATGTATTTATTGGTATCAATAACTTAGACTGGCTTTTCAGCTGAGAAAGAGAGACAGAGACACAGAGAGAAAGATTGAGAATAGAATTTGTTGAAGATTAACATCTTGGCCGGTCATTTTTTTTTTACCCTATGGAAACTGTCTGAGTCATTCTCTACTTCCTTTGAAAAGCCTGTCAGAAACATCTGTCTCAACTGATGCTTCATTCCTGAAAGAAATGATGACTAAGATAATCTGTTGAAGAACTTCTCCACGTTCATGCAATTGTGAGAATGCTGTATAGGTGTATGTATGTATTACATGTAATCCTCCAATTCACACAGAAGACTAGTACATGTCCTCTTCTCTGTAAAAGAGGCTTTGCTAGTTTCCACTTCCTCTTTGGAAATATCCTCAGGGATTCACTCATACAGTTAGGAAGGCTAAACTTTGACAGTGTTACAGAACATATGGTACAACAAGAGATGTTTGGGAAGGAAGGAAACAAAATCTGAACATAGTTAACAAGTTTGACATAAGTATAGACATATACAGAGGCTTAAGGTAAATTAACTTACAAAGGTAAAATAACATCAGTTATTATGATTTTTGTTATTGTCACTATTATTAATTCTCATCATTCTGGAGGCTTACTGGGGTCTCTAATGTGGTTGCTGTCAGAGACTGGCCAAGACTGGAATCATCTCCTCACTCACCAGCCTGATGGTGGATACTAACTAACGAGGCCAAATGGAGTATCAGCATGTGGCTTCTCGTGGGCTTTCTCACAGCATGGAGACTGAATTACATGAACAAATATCTCAAGAGAACAAGACAGAGAGTACATATAGAATATACCATTCCTGTATCACTGTGACAAAATTTTGTCCCAGAGTTGTTGGTCTGGACCTTGATCTATAATAGTTCCTCTGTTGTAAGATGGACTAAGATCACTTCTATGGGTTAAGATCATTTCTATGTTTGTTTTTGTTCTTCTGAGTATTTTCAAATAAGAATATTTAGGATAAATTAATGAATTAGCAGTGAAAGGAGGCCACCACGGAAGTCACTTAGTAGGCAGGATAGGGGGCAGACAAAAGTCTGATTTAAGGAAGGAGATAAATTAATGACAGAGTTGAGTAAAATTTGGTATTTGTTAGACTTTAATACTGGATAAAAGGGGAGACAGGGAGAAAGGGAAGGAGACAGAGACAGAGACAAAGACTATGATAAGAACATTTCATGAATGGAAATAGTGAATGCACGTTGTGCTTGTCTGAAGTAAGAAAATAATGGAGCAAATGCACTTGAGTTTGAATTACCTGGTTTCCTGAAGTGAGATTTAAAATGCAGGTTTTAACTTTAGAAAAGTTGTAGAAGTCGATGGCATCCTCCCTCTGCACTACTCATTAGCAAGCAGTTTCCATTTTGGAAATTTGTATACGTTTGTGTGTGTGTGAAGTGTGTGTGTACATATGAGAGGGGGAGAGAGGGGGAGGGAGAAAGAGAAAGAGAGAGAAAGAGCTCCTTCGTGGTAACTCTAATGTAAAATGAGAATGACAAAATAAATTTCTCTATAACTCTAAAAAGATATATGTTGATATACCTACATTTATACATTTGTGAGAAATTATCCTTTTTTAAAAGTTTCCTTCATGCTACATTGTATCATGTTTGCTACTGAGCTCTATGAGGTCACGGAATCTATATTCGGTCTCTACGATCAACATCTTTTATTTTACCATCTGTTTAAAAACACTTACTTCATTTTCTTCTTTTTGGCTGAATAAAATCAGAGGAGACAGATTGCAGTCTATTGAATTCTTAGCGAATAAATTCATTCCAGAAAAGAAATCTAAACAAGGCACTGACCCTATTATATCATCCAGTTATGGGGTTGGAAGCCAGAGTAGAAATGTTGGGTATGAGCTTCTCACTGGAAAATGAATCAGGTCATTGAAGTCACTCTTATCCATCTTTATGCACAAGTGCAATTCTGTAACTACTTGTTCAAATGGCAGTGGATTAGCCCCAGGAAGAGGGAGTCTGATAGACTAGCACCATAACTGCACATCTCGGGAATTCAGTTACGTAAGTGTTCCCCTTGCCTCCTGCTCCCCAGGTTCAGGGCTGAAAATAAAGGGCTGTGTGGAGGATCATGGAGAGAGTTTTCATAACGCACGTGTGGGCTGGTGGGGGAATAATCCTTACTCCAGAAGATACCCTACAGAGGGAAATTAGATGATAAGTTCTTGAAAGACTCAGGAAGAGTCTGCAGAAAGAATGCTGATTTCCTGTCTGTCCATTACCTGCCTTATCATCTCAAGATTTTAATGATTCACACATATCTTTCAAAGAAACTTTTTGTTTTGGTGAAAAATAATAATAATAACCTGAGTGAAGAGCATTAGGGAAACTGGAAGAATGCTGTTTTGTTTTGTTTTGTTTTTAAATTTCACCGAGATCCACTGGTTAAGCTTTATTAAGAAGTACATGGAGATGGGACAGGAGATGCCTTTAGATTGGGTTTCTCATAAAATTAGATTTGGGCACAGATCAAAGCGTATAGGTCCTGGCTGCCATTTCGAACATTTCCCCCAAAATACATATATGGAGAAACAAATCCTCACTGCATCCTTAAGGTGTTGACAGATTCTAACAGGAAAATAACTAGAAACAGAGGTATTAAACTGAGTTCCTCTTTTAAATGTTACTTTTAAATGTTAGTTTCTTCTACTTTCTTACTTTACCATCCTGCAGGTTGTTATATATTAAGGAAGATCACCCCATGATCAGCCTGCCACCTTCTTTTGCTTTTTAGATCTTTGTCTTGCCCCTTGCTCTAAATTACATAATTCATATTATCTCTGACCCCATTAACCTAGGACTACAAACTAAGAGGACACATTTAATTTCTACGTCCTTATAGAACTGGGCTTCTTTTCAGAAACTGGTATCTCTTCCCCCTCTTTGGTCCTCAATCAATACTTTTTTCACACACAATTCTACGAAAGTCCTAAAAAACAAACAAACAAAAAGCTCTTTTGCTATCACTTTGCTGTATCTGCTAAATATGGCCACTGTGAAATTACTGCTCTACTTTGTACAGCTGACCACTGAAGAAACTCAACTTTTGCCTCAGGAAGAACATAGGGGACCAGAAAATGGGAATATTTAAAGCCCATATCTATCTATCTATCTATCTATCTATCTATCTATCTGTGTGTGTGTGTATTTTTTTTTTTTTTTTGAGAGAGAGAGAGAGAGAGAGAAAGAGAGAGAAAGAGCACCTGAGCATGGGGGCAGAAGGGGTAAAGGAAGAGAGAGAATCTTAAGCAGGCTCCATGCCCAGTGCAGAACCCGATTTGGGGCTCAATCTCATGACTCTGAGATCATGACCTGAGCTGAAATCAAGAGCCAGACACTTAACCTACTGAGCCACCCAAGTGTACCTGCACACATGGTTGGATTAAATCCCTCTCCAGCTTCCTATCAGAGAGTCTATGAAAGTCGGCATCATTGCACCATGCTGGTAGCCCTCTGATCCTAGGAAGGATATCATTGCTGTCAGTGGATATGATCAGCTCACCAAGCCACCCTCCTACTAAAACCACACAGGAATAAATCCAATGCTCCTTGAGGCATATAGTTTACTACAGACATGGAATAGAGGGTTGTAGAGTGGTCTAAAATGGAGAAACGGAGAGACAGCATCACATGGGTCCAGATCTAGGTTCAGATTACCCTGCCCAAATGGCACCACTGTTCTGTACTGGTCCCAGCTACCTGAGAAGGGTCTAGAAAATTTTGAAAAAGGTGCTTCTGGAGACCAGGATCTATACCTTTTTCTGCAGAAACTATCTTCATAAACCAGAGAGGTCCAGGTACCAGGTGGTTCTTAGAACATTTCATAAAAGGCACTCCACAGGACGGGGCACCCCCTAAGGGGTACCTAGGGCAAGTGCCAGCTTACTGAGGTTTATGGCCAGTACAGTGGGCAACATAGTGGAAATGAGACCAAGGTTGTCTTATTTCCTATATATTCTTACTCATTTGATTTCATCCATTATCCGTAAGTCCATAAATATATATGTGGGCAAGTATATGCACACAATTGTGTAAATATGTATGTATACAAATATTTATATGTAGGTATGAGTAGACCTAGACATACACATTATACATGTACATATGCATGTATCATACAAGTGTAGAAAGAATTTTAAATAGTTCAATGTTAATTCTTTGATAATTCTAAAGTGAAAGAAGTATAACATTTAGGCACATTCACCAGTACACATTTGTTATAGGAAAAAAGAAGAATATCTTTGTATTGTCAAGCAGTCAATGCATCACATTTCAATTAGCAAGAATTGTTCTCTGTGGTATTGAGATGCTGAATTCAGTACTTAGTGAACCATTTAATTCCTTCATTGGCAATTATCACAGAGGTAGGTGGGTATGCAAAAAATGCAAAATATCCTAATTGTTGTTTTAGTCCAGTAATAATTAGCTACTAGGTTACAGACATCACAATACTGCATAGTTTATTTTTTGCTCCTAGTTTAATCATTTACAAATGAAATCTCTTTCTAATATGAATCTATGCTTATCTTTTTCATCTGTTTCTTGTGTATCTATGCCACTCAATTTACATCCTGTTAAAGACAGTCAGAAATGGTACACTCTTTATTTTTTTATTTAAAAATGAAACTGTATTAACAAAGATAGCATATAAGCCTATAAAGTGATAAATATAAGTCTTAGATGTTCAGACTTAGTAAAATGGAAAAATGGACAAGGTCGTTACCTTTAGGCCTCCCTTTTAAGTATTGTCAAATGCTTCACTTTGGAAGTGACATTGGGCCTGAAAACCCTCTATTTCCTCTTCCATAACTGAAATTCAATCATCATCTTTAGACTCCATTTTGAGGATTAAAGACAAAGAAACAACATTGTCCTAGAACAGGCCTTTAAAAATATACAAGTTATCTTCAAAAGCAAACGGAGCCACAGTTAATCTGTATTTTCATTAATTTTACATTCTTTCCTTCTTTTTTCACTGTTTTTATTCCCTATTCTTTCATCTTCTGAACTAACACATTGAATCTTATAAGACTATAAAAACAATTCACCATTCATAAATAAATTGACTAGGCAAGGATTTAACCATGCACTGTATTGAGCTAAAAGTAAAAGCTCTCTCTTTCCTCTGTAACTTTCAACTTTGCCTTCTTTTTTGCTATTTTTAAAGAGTCTACTAATGGGTCTTAGAAATACACTGTCAACCATAAATTAATAAAGCACAATTTTAGTGGCTTTTTTTTTTCAAAGATTTTATTTATTTATTTGACAGACAGAGATCACAAGTAGAGAGGCAGGCAGAGAGAGAGGGAGAATCAGGCTCCCCAAAGAGCAGAGGGCCTGATGCAGGGCTTGATCCCAGAACCCTGGGATCACTACCTGAGTGGAAGGCAGAGGCTTTAACCCACTGAGCCACCCAGGCGCCCCCAACAGTGGCTTTTATTGTGTGAAAATAATTCAGAAACTATCAACATATCCATTAACCAACATTACGAAAATATTATATATGTTAGCCTTAAGAGGGGTATTCTAGGATATTAAAAAGTCACACTGCTTTATTATGGAATATCTCAGGTTCAGTTTCCTAAAACTGTATTTACTTACGATTTTACAAAGATTCCAATGACTACTTTATTAACTACAGGGCAAAGAGAACACTTAGACTGAGATTCAAAGCCTCCTGCAATCTGTTCTCATTTGTTCTATCTTGATTTGCTCTTGCTCCTCAATATGGATTATTTTCCTTACCTATATATTAGAATTCTCATTTTCATGATTTTTTCCATACATACTCTTGTGAATGTAGCTCCAACCGCTCCTTTACATCTTCCTATTTTCTTTGCCTAAGGGATCTTGTCAAATCTTAAGTTTTAATTACAGACTTCCTTCTACAGTTTCTGAATTTGAGGAGGTACTTTGCCTTTCTAATTTGCCCTATATCCATGTGTATCCATTATTTATCAGCTAAGTTTTCTTAATATGTATGCATATTAATTTTGTAATTTATGTTTTTGAGTGATTAAGCCTACAATAATGTATCATATACTATGCCATATTATATCATATATTACATAGACATGTATTTTCATTTGTCCATAGTGCTTTAAAAAAAAGCTAAGAATGCTGGAGAACCTAAATGAGTATTTTGTTGACTTACTGCCCATTAGCTGAATTAAGCAAGTCAACATTCTGTACATATAAAACTCATTACTCAACTTCCTTTCCAATTTCAGAAAGGAAAACATTGGTGAAGAATATAGTCAATGGTGTCAAGAAATATCAAGGGTCTGAAATTTTACCATACTTGTAAGTTAGCAAGTTACATGGCTAGTTTCCTGGATATTGGTAGAAATCAAAAGACTTTAATACAGCAAAACCAGAAGGATAATAATTATGGTTCAATTTCTTTTCTTCAACCCAAATCACACAGGAACATACAAAGAAGGGCAAGAGATGCCCATGGTTGTAAAAGTTGTGTTACAAGAGAGTCTTGAGTTTAGAGAAACGGTATCTTTTACAATGGGCAGTAAGCTTGTATGCCTCAACCCTAGTGAAGATAGCATCTCTGTCTTCCAAGAGTATAAGCCATCCTGCCCTGTGTTTTAGAAGGAAACATTTTTTTTGAAAGATTTATTTATTTATTTTAGAGAGAGAGCATGCACACAAGAATGGGGGAAGGGTAGAAAGAGAGGGACAGAGAGAACCCTCAAGCAGACTCCCCGCTGAGTACAGAGCTAGACTTGGGACTGGACTCTGAGATCCTGGGACAGGACTCTGAGATCATGACAGCCAAAATCAAAAGTTGGATGCATAAGTGACTCAGCTGCCCAGACACCCCAGAAGGAAACACTTTTTTTCCTATCTTCTAAGGTGGCTCACTCTAAGCATTCTTTAAAGTAGTCCTTTAAAAAAAAAAAAAAGAAAAAATGGTGGTCATTGTCCTTTGTTGCAAGATGTCCAAAAATATGAGTGTCCTAAAACTGTACTAACCCAGAAAAGAAAAGGAGCTGGAATTCAATATAGGTTGCTGAAGGAAATAATAGTTAAAAACAAAATCACTCAGGGGTATGGCTTTCTTTCACCTTATTGCAAAAGTGATATAGCCAGGTTCTACCTTCCCATGAGTAGATACCTAACCATCTCTCCCCACTACCAGCATTACCACCACCAACCACCTTTTTCCCTTTCTCAAACTCACTGGAATTAGTGATAAAGCAGTCAATTATTTTTTCTTGTAATTCTTTTCCATTATCACCCTTCCATTTATGGAAGTGATAGGGGCTATGCCTGGGTATAGGATGAAAAACACCTCTTTAGTCACCCATCACTCTTTTGTCTCTCATGCAGCGGTAGCTGGGCTTTGATTAGTGTCAGGCTTTAGGCTAGTCGTAGACTTGAGTCATCTAGCACTGTAGTCACTAGTTACATGTGACTATGAACACCTGAAATGAATCTATTGAAATGTGCTCCTTGAAATACACACTGAATTTCAAAAATTTAACATGGAAAAAAATGTAATACATTCTACACATTGTAAACTTTATATTAATTTTGTTTTCAAATTCTGTCATTTGGGATATACTGGGTTAAACAAAATATAGCATCAAAATTAACGATTTTTTTTATTTGAGGAAGAGAACGAGCATGAGTGGGAGAGGCAGAGGAAGAGGTAGGAGAATCTCCATCATACTCCACGCTGAGCATGCAATCCAAGTCAGGGCCTGATCTCATAACCTGGAGATCAAGACCCAAGAGGAAACCAAGAGTCAGACACTTAACCAACTGTGCCAACTAGGTGCCCCTCTTTTTACTTTTTAACGTGGCTACTACAAAATTTAAAAATAAATATGTGGTTCACATGTGTAACTCATTTTATAATTCATTTATAAAGCACTGACTGATCTAAAGCTATTGTACTGAAGATGTCTGGTCTAATATGCTGCCTCTCTGGGTACATGTCTGTGGGCATCCATGCTTAGTTGGACCACAATTATGAATGCTCAACCAGCTTAGAAGAAAATGGGTGATCCACACGTCCATCTCAAATTTATCCCCTGTATCCCCCCAAATTTGGAACCAAGACCACCTAAAATTTAGCAGTGCTTAATTTAAATTTTTGTCCATCTTCTGCATACCTCTGTCATGTACCTTCAGTAAAAGGAGGCTCTTATTTGAGATTAGTGTTCACTGGCTCCCCAATGATTATAACACCATAATGCTTGATGTTAGAGGCAGTAGAGTAGAGAGCACTGAAGAGCTTTAGCATTCATCTACTTTACAAAGAGTAGATGGCTCAGTGGCTCAGTCAGGTAAGGATCTGAGTCTTAATCTCAGAGGCATGAGTTCAAGCCCCATGTTGGAGCCTACTTAAAAAAAATAAAATAAAGAATAATAAATAAAAACAAAGAACCCTTGGTTATTGCCAAATAGCTTAGCTAGAATTCCAAATGAAATACCAGTAGAAATTGTATTCTAAGACAAGCACCTAATCCATGAGGTAAGTAAATAGTTACATACACTCAAGAGTTTATTTTTTCCTTCTGATTGCTCTCAGCTGTGCCGTTTTTTTTTTTGAGAGCTTAATCAGAGTTTTTGCTTTATGTGTATTTTTTATTTTTATTTTTTAGGTTTTTTGATTATTTGAAACAGAAGAGTATACAGAATAATTGAAGTTTATGTCTTATTTAATAGCAGGGCAAATAATTCTAGTTATCTTCTAAATTCTACTCCTTTTGGTTAACAAAAATGATTTAAATCACTTTCTTAAATAATAAAATGAAGCTTATTTAATATTTCACTATTCAGAATTAAGCAGCATCATTAAGTTTGTAGTCATTAGAATTCTGTCTAATTCTGTCAACCATTCCTGAAAATATATTTACTTCCCTGGGGTACCTGGCTGGCTCAGCTACAAGAACATGCAACTTTTGATCTCTGGGTTGTGAATCTGAGCCCTGCGACATGTGCACAGATTATTAAAAACAAAAAAAACTTTAAAAAATTACTTAATTAAAAATATATTTACCTCCTAACTTTGCTGTTGCTGTATCTTAGGCTTAAGTTGTGAGAAAGATATGAAAATACTATCCCTAAAGATGGGGAGATTAAGCTTTTTAAAAGAAGCCCCATTTCTGTCAGATCTTATCATTTGGAACCCGGTACTCTCCTACAGTCTGAGAAGAGGGAACTTGGCTGTTCTGTCCAGGTCATGCTACTGGTACTGCACATCATATAACCAGTGTGAATGCCTACATTATATCCAATATACCTATATTAAAGGAACTTATGTACTATTATCTATTGTTGATAGTAGCATGGACTCCAAACCTTTTGGAATGAGAAACAGATATTAATGAAAAAGGGTATTAAGTAGATATGGTCATCTAAAAAGAAACTTCATGTTCCCTGTCTTAACTATCATGGAATTTTGTTGATTCTTTTACCTCTGGGAAAATAGGAATGCAATTATACTTGCCCTAAAATACTGTGTTTCTCAGTTTTTTCAACACAGAAGAATACTTACATAAACCATTAAGAAAACAAAAAAAAAATGGAGAAGAGGAACATCTTACAGTAATAAACCCAAGAAGTAAAGAAATCTTGATAAACCAAAGCTTGTATTTAATACATATATTATCAAATTCCAATTAATGTGAAAAAAAGAATGCCTTGAAATCAGACCAAGGATTGAGTATAAGTTCTATTTAGCTTTAAATTGTTCCTCTAAACACTATTTATCTGACCTGATTAAAAAAAATTACAGGCAGAATTAGACTAACCATTTTAGAAGGTGTATTTTCTTAAAAGTAAAACACAAAAGTAAATATTAGTAAGGGTCAAATACTTCTTCACACAAGTTGTAGGTTCCTACTAGAAGTAAGCATATTTCATCTTCAAGAATGAATATTATTTTTTAATAATATTATTTTCTTGCTAACACAAATGTGTCTTTATAGCAGAAAATCTAGGAAAAAACCTTCCATTTGTTTAAGTCATCAAGTGAGGATTGGGCTTTTGGAATGTAACTATACCAACCAATTTATGAGGGGCAACTCCGTTCATACGTTTGGCTCTGCAGTCATCATCCATAGTACTGTCTTTCATTCTCAAGTGTTTTGAAATGATCAAAATCAAGTGGAATGAAATTACATGCTTCTGCTGGCTGTGGGAGGAAAGATCTGTTATCTAAGTAAACTAGTCTACCAGGAAAACTGAAAATCAAGCATGCATGGATTAGTAACAGGAGTATTCTAACTCTTTAAAAATTTAAGATAAGTTAGGGGCAGGTGTTTTACTTAAGTCAAGAGGAAATGAAAAAAAAAAGAAAGAAAGAAAAGAAAGAAATGGGACAGAGCAGGTAAGCAGGGGGTGGCAGAGATAATAAATTCCAGAGGCACTGGAAAGACATCTGTTATGGTTTTAATTGAATTCTCAATACATATTTACATGGGCAAGCCAGGATCATTTAAAGAATAAATAGAAATAAGTAGCTCTTTTAGTCTTCTCTGTTCTTCTCAATGAATTACTTGGCTCAGAAAAACTAATTTGTCAGCAATTGAACAACATCTGGGGAATTTCATTTTGGCCACAAGTTAAGTAAACCAAAAAGAAATATGTAAACATCATAAAAGCAATGCAATATGATGCTCAGATTTTCAGAAGCTATAATTTAATTGATTAAAAAAAAAGTTTTGATCACTGAAAACATAGTTAAATTGTAAGCATGGCATTTTTAGAGTCATGCTGACAAACCAATATGGTTTTCTGAGTTCATAAACAAAACAATGACAATGGTGTTTAGAACCATAACATTCCAACAAACAAACAAAAAGGATGAATTAAACTCATTGGATTGCCATGGACTGAATGTTCATGTCTTCTTCAGATTCACATGTTTAAGCACTAACCTCTAATTTGATGGCATTTGGAGATGGGAACTTTGGAGGTGATTAGGGTTAGATAAGGTCAAATGGTGGGGCTCTCATAACAGGATGAGTGCAAAGAGTAAGGGCCCTGCTAGTACACAGCTAGAAGGGGGCAGTGTATCAGCCAGAGAGTCTACCAGAAACCACAGATAGTACCCTGATCTTGGACTTCCAGTCTCTGAAATGTTTGTTGTTTAAACCATGCAGTTCATGGTACATGGACTTGTGGTAGGAGCTTGAGCTAGCTAAAATATGAGAATTCAAATAGTACCTTCTTATATTTGCTGGATAATAACAATCATCCTTAAAAAAAAATCTCTGCTCCAAAGATTTTTTTTTGTTTTTTTTTTTTTAAAGATTTTATTTATTTATCAGAGAGAGGTGGGGAGAGAGTGAACACAGGCAGAAAGAATGGCAGGCAGAGGCAGAGGGAGAAGCAGGCTCCCTGCTGAGCAAGGAGCCTGATGTGGGACTCAATCCCAGGACGCTGGGATCTTGACCTGAGCCGAAGGCAGCTGCTTAACCAACTGAGCCACCCAGGCGTCCCTCTGCTCCAAAGTTTTAGTCTTTTTGGTCACTTTCTGTCACAGTACTTTGTTTGGTCTATGCATCTGGAGTCTGGGTTCTCTAAATCATATACCTCCGTGGCTCTGTGCATTTGTGCTCTATAACTTCAGCACTAAGACCTAATTCTGTATCTCTCAGGAACCTTCAAATCATGGTGAATTATCATGGTCTCCCTCACTTCTCTTCCCAATCATTCAAACTCATTGTACATATTGCTCTCCATCCTTTGTAGAACAAAAGGATAGATAAAGAGACTGCTGCAGTCTATACATAGTATCCTCTTAACAAAGATAGGGAGTGAACAGAAAATAATCAGCCTAATGAAGATTTTTTCCTCACTTGATTTTTATTTGCTTGAAATTCCTGAAAAAAAATTCCTGCCTTGGACAGATGGTGTATTGATATATATACTTAGGCATATTATGGTCAATATGGCTTCTGAATGGCTAACTTTGCTGTTGAATTGCATTCAAGGAAACAAATGCATTAATCTCCATTAAAAAGTTCTTTACTTGTGAACCATATTATCCATTTCCAATTAAATAGATTTCCAAATGAGAATACTATGGATATTTGACTGTGGATTTTAATATCAATTACCAAAAATTTTCCTTTATCGTTCATTCTTTTTTTTTAATTAAAAAAAATTTTTTTATTAACATATAATGTATTATTAGCCCCAGGGGTACAGGCCTGTGAATCGCCAGGTTTACACTTCACAGCCCTCATCATAGCATATACCTTCCTCAATGTCCATAAGCCAACCACCCTCTCCCTACTTCCTCCCCTCAGCAACCCCCAGTTTGTTTTGTGAGATTAAGAGTCTCTTATGGTTTATCTCACTCCTGATCTCATCTTGTTTCATTTATTCCTTTCCTACCCTCCAAACACCCTACATTGCCTCTCAACTTCTTCATATCAGGGAGATCATATGATAATTGCCTTTTTCTGATTGGCTTATTTCACTAAGCATAATACCCTCTAGTTCCAACCACGTCGTTGCAACTTAGATGCTGAAAAAGCATTTTATAAAGTACAGCATCTTTTCTTGATCAAAACTCTTCAAAGTGTAGGGACAGAAGGTACATACTTCAATATCATCAAAGCCATCTATGAAAAACCCACAGCGAACATCATTCTAAATGGAGAAAAACTGAGAGCTTTTCTGTTAAGGTGAGAAACCCGGCAGGGATGTCCATTATCACCACTGCTATTCAACATAGTACTAGAAGCCCTACCCTCAGCAACCAGAAAACAAAAAGAAATTAACGGCATCCAAATCAGCAAAGAAGTAGTCAAACTTGCTCATTCTTTCTTAATAGTTTACCAGATTGAGCCTCAGGATCCTCAACTTAAACTCTTGCTATTCTAATTAGCTGTATCTGTAGAGTTATTTCTCACCAACTTGCCAAGACCTTAATAGGTCAACCATACCTTTTTTCCCATACTTTATCTGTTACTCTGTTTCCTTAAAGCATGTTCTTAATTCTTCCTAGATACCTGGTGTCCTCATTTACCTTCTGAATACCTAGAATTAGTGACTGATTCTTTCACCATGGGCTCACTAATCATAATAAGTCTTAAATACTTCCAAAATACTTTTTCTAGGGGACAATAAAACTTTCACTACAGGATCAGTTCAAAAATGCTCAACTAGATTTAAATGGGAGGAGTTTTTAAATTGGAGTATATTACTCTGTATAACTATCTATTTATAAGCTTTTAATAGTGACATCAGAATGTATTCTTCTTGTTTATAAAAAGTACCTAGTGTCAGTAATTTGGGGTTCATATTTTATTGAGGTCCTTGCCTGTTTTCTTGGTGACATCCTTATCCCTCATGCATATTAGGTCTTTTTAATGACTTGTTAAATGAAGCTAGATTAATAGATAAATTCACTGAGTCTAAAGCAACATTTTGATATTATGAAAATGCCTTCAAGTCATTAAGTTTGGGTACCAAATGCATCTGGGTATCAAATGCAAATGCAAGGATAACAGGATTTTTTCTTCAAAATCTATACTATCTTTTTTCCCCCTCATTTTATTTACTGTCTCTGTTGGGAGTAAATATGGGATTCTAATGGGAATCCATTTGGTCTTTTAGATAGCTCCAGGTATAGATGTGACATTTGCAGATAAGGGGAAAAATTATATATTTTATACACACACACACACATCATTAAGCAGTTAAGGTCCCCAGTAAAGAGTAGGTTATCTGCTTCCATGTAGGGAGTACTTCCCAGATCAGGAAAAATGAATTTAGCAATATCCACTGGATCCTTCAGATATGGGAGACCAGCCCTTTCTTCTTTCTTTGATAGCTAGGAAACCTGAATATTTGATGAGAAAAGGAAAACATCTGGTCAGGCAAGGGTTGGAGTCAATTTATTTTATCCTTTAATGGTTGAACAGGTTCTATACACTAACATTTCATATTTTCACAAGAGACCACACTAGAATGATGCTCAGTAACTCCTTGACTAGTTTTCCTACTTTCATGAATACCCTGAATTGTCAGCTGAGTGACTTGGTTGTCAGAGTCTCCTACTCTGGTTTACTGTTGCTGTCCATAGATTTCCCACATCTTTGGACTTTTTCTTGCCAATTTAACTTCCCATTCCCTCTGGGATCTATTAATTACTCTAAAAACAAAAACTGTCCCTGTTGGAGTATAAATGCATGTTAATTTATTCACAATGATTTATGTGTCCCTGAGGTATTTAAATTTTCATAAAGAATTCCTTGGAGGGGGACAGATATTTAAAAATCATTTAAAACAACATCTGTTGTCAAAAGATTATATTCAAATTTGAGTAACATCTAGAATAAGGTATAACATAATTAGGCTAAATTATCTTATTTGTGATAAAAAATATTTAGATTTATGATGAAAAATGGAAAAAGAAGAAACCATAGGTGTAGGAAAAGAACAATTATTTTATGAAAGATTTAGCTGTGAAATTAAAGAAATAACAAAAAGCCACAATAGCAGGAATGCAAACAACAAGTTTATTTGACAATGAAGTGCTAACTTTCAGAGCAAGACATTTATGTTATGGAAAACCAGAAATAATATGGATAGTATGAGCGAGAATATGAAAGACCTTGAATACCACATTCCAAAATTCTTCCTTATTTTAGCAGGAAATGGAATCATTGAAGGTTGCTTATGGAAAGAATGTGATTATGAAGTTTGAGACTATACTAAAGGTAGAGATTACTAGGTTGATTGATAACATTAAAGAAAGTGTTAGTAAAACACACACAGAATGTTAAGAATGATGTCCATGAGGATGAAAATTGCAGAAATCTTTTTATGGGCAAGTCAGTAAGATTTATTATGTTTCTAACCTACAAGATTTGAGTAATAATACATATTTAATTTAAACTCAAATTGAGAAATTGAGCATATTTTGAAAGGTACAGAATTTGGGGGGGAGTGAAAGGAACAACAAATTCATTTTAGATTAAGATAGTGGGGCATAGTTATACACAATTCCTAGTACATTACTGCTACGCAAATATCTGATAAATCTATAAAATTTGAAGAAGAATGAAATGTGATTTGGAATATTATATGGGAAGGCAGGGCTGGAGAGACATAACTAGGAAATCATCCACATGACAATAATTAGAAGTACTACTTAAGCCAAAGAATGATAAAACCCAGAAGTCGTCTTTGTCATAGCAGACCTGGTGGATATTTTTAATTAGTAAATGTTTCTAGTGCCATCACTATATCCAGTGATATATAGAGAATAAATAATTTCATAACTTCATAATAATCTTACAAGTAAAACTGCTCTTTATACTGCCTTCATAATGTGGGTGAAAAGACTTTTTAGCATTTTTAGGGACTACAGACAGGCCACCTCACAATGGGCTCCTTTGTTATGAACCTTATTTGGAGTTAAAACCAACCAAAACCCAACAGATTCAGGAAAAGCTCTTTATGCCCCCACCCCCACTCCAAATGCCTGCTCATAGCAGGAAGAAAGCTATTAACAGAGATTCCTTTTTACCTAAGAAACCTGCCTACTTAACAGGATAAATTTTGTTTTCTAAACATCTCCAATTGTCCCCTTTATATCCCCAAACTCCTATCCTCCTTAGTTCATATGCGTATCTTGTTGCCTCATTGTTTTTGGAATCTCCATGTCTCCTCCATACATATGCTATTAAATTTGACTTTCTCCTGTTAATCAGTCTCATGTCACAATTTGATTCTTAGTCCAGCTAGACGGATTTTGAAGGGTGGAGGAAATAATTCTTCCCCAACACATTCTGTATCTCTTTTTCTTAAATAAACTTTTTATTTTATAAGTGTTTGAGATTTACTGAAAAACTGAAAGAATAATGAAGAGAATTTCCACAGTAGAATCTTCTACTAACATAGTACACTTGTCACAACTAATGAGCCAATAATAATGCAGTGTTGTTAACTAATGCCCATATTTTATTTAGATTTCTTAATTTTTACCTAATATTCATTTTCTTGCCTAGGATCCCTTTCGGGATATCACATTACACTTAGTCATGACATCTCTTTAGACTTCTCTTGGCTGTGACAGTTTCTGATACTTTCCAAGTTTTGAAGACTTTGACAGTTTTGAGTTCAGGTCAAATATCTTATAAAATGTCAATTTATTGAGATTTTTCTGATTTTTTTATCATGGTTAGATTAGAGTTATATGTTTTGAAGAGAAAGACCACAAAGGTAAATTTCATTTTCATCTCACCATATAAGTATTATTTCATTTTTGATATTAACCTTGATCACTTGGTTATGATAGTGTCTGTCAGGTTTCTCTATTGTGAAGTTATTCTCATTCCCCCCTTCTCTACCTCTTTATAATTTTCTAAAGCACACAGATGTGACTTATCCATTGTGATTTGGAAAATAATACACTCACAATATTCACAATTTCTTACCCATCTGCCCTCTCCCCAAACTCTAATACACAATATCTATGGACACTTAAATAAGCAAAATCTTAAAATTTACACTATGTGAGTTGCTGTGTTTGGGATGTTATGTGGGATCAAATAATTTGGTGCACGCACATGCACAAACACACACACACACACACACACACACACACAGGCCTACTTTTCTAAAGACATATTTATCCCTGGATGAGATTTGAGATTTAGTAAATAGTAATGGGATGCTCAAATTTGCTAGCACCTTATATCACCAAAGATCACTAAAATCTTTGCGGTCCTATCCCCAAAGATTCTCATTTCACTAGCCTCAAGTTTTTCTTAGGTATCATGGTTCTTAAAAAACTCTGGTAATTCTAATATACACAATTAAATATGAGATCCACTAGCCTACAACAATTAACTATGGTCAATTTGCTTTACCAGCTGTAACAACACTTGTTTACAGTGAAGAGTAATTGGGGAGGGGTATTATTTTGTTACTCTATTAACAACACTGTGGCTCAATCAAATGTGGCTGTAGAATACACCTTAAAAACATACTTTAATTACATGTCAATTCTAGTGATTGTATCTCAATAAAAATCAATCAATCAAACACTTTAAAACCTAGCTTCATTTACTACAAATATTAAGAAACCATAAGACCACTTCTCTGAAAAAAATTTTTTAATACAGAAAATTTTATAAAATGTAATATACCTGTTGGGGCACCTGGGTGGCTCAGTGGGTTAAGCCTCTGCCTTCAGCTCAGGTCATGATCCCAGGGTCTCTGGAGAGAGCCCCGCAGTAAGTGAAATCTTTAAAAAAATAAAAATAATATACCTGTCATTATGAACATTTTAAGAAGTAGATTTTTGTGTACACACTAGAGAAGAAAAGTGAAAATAATAATCAGAGAAGTAGGAGGTGGCTCAATGACACCCAGAAATGGTGTGACTTAGTATACCCAAAGAAATATATAACAAAAATCATGTCAACATTTTGAGACTTTTTTTTAAAGATTTTGATTAATTTATTTGACAGACAGATCATAGGTAGGCAGAGAGGCAGGCAGAGAGAGAGAGGGAGAAGCAGACTTCCTGCTGAGCAGAGAGCCCAATGTGGGGCTGAATCCTAGGACCCTGAGATCATGACCTGAGCCAAAGGCAGAGGCTTTAACCCACTGAGCCACCCAGGTACTTCTTTTTGATACTCTTGATAAAAGATAATGCCATGTGAATAATTTATAGGAAAACTTTATAAGAAGTTATTTTATGTACACTTAAATTATAGTTAGAGTAATAAAATCAAATTTAAGCGCTTAGAAAAAAAGTGTTAGCAAAATATAGAAGATTTTTTATTTTTACCAGAAAACTCTCTTCCTGTTCTTAACTGGGTGTCAGGATCAGTGTCAGAGAGCAACATTCTATTGGTTGACAACAGTACTCAGACTGAGCTAATGCAGCTCCATGGAGTAGCAAACCATACTTAAAAAACATGCCAATACATGTCTTAACTGAAGTGTGTTTATCCACACATCACTTCTAAGGGACAACTATCTTAGTAACTTTTGGTTCTCTATTATTTTCAGACTATAGAGTTAAGAATTATTCTTTCCTAAGACCATTCCACTATTTAGAATAGCTACTACGTAAGATCGCAAAAAAGACAAAATGAAAAATTGCTATATATTTGTTTTTGATTATTATTTTCTGATTAAACTCTGAAATTTTAGAGCTAGGTTTTCTAAAGCTATAAATTTAAAATACATAATGTTGCTTTCAGTCTAAGATCAGTGGCACCACATATGTACACACATAAACCTCTTTTTAAATGCATTTCTTAGGTTAATGAGAAAAGAAATGATTTATGAACAATCTGAAAATGAATTATAGTGAGAGCACTACACAATGAAAACAGAGAATAGGGCTAAGAAATAAGTTTGAAGATGAGGCATATCTTTAAGAAGTTACCAGAATATGAGACTGAAAATAAATTAACAAGTAAGCTTAAGCAGCAAGAACATCACAATAAATGTTAGGAAAAAATGAAATAATAAAAGATAAAGAAAATGATGAACCAGACAGATAATAATAAAGCTTATGCTGTGTTGGAGAATTGTATATAGGTCTTCAGAAAGAATAATTTAATACAAATCACTAACAACAACAACAATATATAAAAGATAAAGAATTAGCATAGCCACAGACACATAGAAAACTTATGAAATTATGGATTTGGAAATCTTGACTAATTTTGGGGGGAAGGGATCATATAGCATAAAATTACTCAAAAAAGTTACAGAAACTGGAGGATGATTTCATAGACTTAAAATACTTTAAAGGCTACTGACAATCTATCTTCAAATAAGATAAGTGTATTGTGATGAATTGTACCAAACTTTCAAGAAAATATTTCTTATGATATGTAAACTTTCCAAGATCACAGTCCTTGATGATAAGGAAACCCACAGATGGACAAGGTGAATATAAAATTAACCTGTATGTCATGATACTATAAAGTATCATTACTTTAAAGTAAATTATAAATTTAATTAAAGCCTTAGCATATGAAGTCTAATTATAATTAAGCACAAAGTATCATGACCACATAGAGTTTGTCCTAGGAATATAGTAACTGATAGATGAACTGATATATTATCATAATTAGTTGAATGAAATGATAACCCTATGATTTCATTAGTCGATGATGGAAAATAATTTTCAGCTATACATTAAGTTGCAATTTTTAAAAAAAGCACAAGTTAAGTATAAAAACCTATAAAAAATGGATGCCTGGGTGGCTCAGTGGGTTAACTGTCTGCCTTCCACTCAGGTTATAATCTCGGGGTCCTGGGATTAATTCCTGCATTGGGCTCTCTGCTCAGTGGGGAGCCGCCTCCGCTCTCTCCCTCTGCCTGTTGCTCCCCATGCTTGCTTTATGTCTCTGTCAAATAAATAAAATCTTAAAAAATACTATAAAACATTAAAAATAATTTGTAAATACAGTGAAACTACTTAAGTTTATTTCTTTTACAGTTAAAAATAAAACCAGAATGATGGACCAAGAGTAGATTATGCTAAGTGAAAAAAATCAGACTGAGAAAGACAAATATCATATGATTGCACTCATATGTAGAGTCTAAAAAATAAAACAAATTAATAAATCAACAAACATAAAGGATAATCAGACCTATAAATGCAGAAAATAAACTGATAACTGCCAGAAAGGAGAAGGTTGGGGGGGAAGGGCAAAATAGGTGAAGGGAATTGGGAGATATAGGTTTCCAGTTATGGAATGGGTAAGTCACAGGGGAATATAGTCAATGACACTGCAATAATGCTGCATGGTGACAGATAGTATCTACACTTATGGTAAGTATAGACAGCATACTGTATAGAGATGCTGAATTACTATGTTGTACACCTGAAACTAATGCCACATTATGAGTGAACTATACTCAAATAAAAATTTTTAAAAATGGTATTAAAGATAAAATATATTGAATTAAACCACACATACACACACACACACACAACCAGATTGTTATCTGCACTAAGCAAAAGTACTATGGGGGTTCTAATGAATTTAAAAAGAAAAATAATAAGAATAATAGAATAAATAGTTGCAAACAACATGATTTGATACCAAAAACATTCATAGAAGACATTCAAACATAAAAAATACTGACAGTAAAATACAAGGTTTCCACATAAGATTAACATATAAAAAATACATGTAGTCTCCTAAATGCCAGAATGACTACAAATGTTTAATAGCCAAATAGGATCACTAATAATACAAATAACAATTCTAAAGAAACTCTGAATAATTCAATAAGAAATGGATGAAAATCATATAAAGAAACTATTAAATTTTTCAAAGGTCTTAAACTGACACCTAAATGAATATATATCTGTATCGTGGTCTAGGATATCATGGCTCAAACTGTCAAAGTCTTTTCTATGAATAAGCTATAGCCCACTCAAACACTCAAAATAGACTTAAAAAATATTCTAACTGTAATCTAAAAGAGTAATTGTTCAAAAATAATAACACTAATTTAATAAAAATAAATGAGATGCGGTGAACATAAATTTTCTCTAGCAGAAACCACAACATCAACATACCATATACTTAGGATAATTTAAGGAGAATTGGTTAGCAAGAAAGAAAAAAATCTTCGGTTATGGACATTGGGGAAGGTATGTGCTATGTTGAGTGAGGACAGACCGGTACCCCTGGAGCTAATAATACATTCTATGTCAATAAAAATAAATAAATAAATAAATAAATAAATAAATAAAAATCATGCCCTCTATTTTCCATTATCAACAAAGTTTATGACTTATATTAAAAAGTAAAATATACTGGGGCATTTGGGTGGCTCAGTTGTTAAGGGACTACCTTCCGTTCAGGTCATGATCCTAGAGTCCTGGGACCAAGCCCCGAGTCAGGGTCCCCACTCTGTGGGAAGACTGCTTCTCTTCCTCTCTCCCACTCCCACTGCTTGTGCTTTCTCTCTCGCTATCTCTCTCTGTCGAATAAATAAATGAAATCTTCAAAAAAAAATAAATAAAACAAATCAAAGTCATCTCACAAAGACCAAGAGACAGCAAGAGGCAAAGACAGAGACAAAACAAAGAGAAGACAAAGACACATCCTAAATTTTATATGTTCTTGAAAAATCATCAGGACAGTATTAAATAGGCATTCAAAATCACAGTCATCTTTTACTTTAAATTAATTCTGTGACTCTCCCTTTTTATAATGTGTATGAGAGCAAATCTCTCTTCTAGGAACAGAAAGCAAGTCCCAGAAAATGTTGAGGAGGTCAGTCTTGGAATATACTTAATTATAAGAAAAGAAAACATAATATAGAAAGAATAGAAGTGTGATGGTCTCCACTTTTTTTGCTGATTGCCAGTCTGTTTTATTTATAAGGCTAGTGTATCTTCCGTTATTAAAAAAAAAAAAAAAAAACCCAAACCATAAGATACCTAGGAATAAACCTAACCAAAAAGGCACAGAATCTATATTCAGAAAACTATAAAGTACTCATGAAATAAATTGAGGAAGACACAAAGAAATGGAAAAATGTTCCAAGCTCCTGGATTGGAAGAATAAATATTGTGAAAATGTCTATGCTACCTAAAGCAATCAACACATTTAATGCAATACCTATCAAAGTACCATCCATCCTTTTCAAAGAAATGGAACAAATAATTCTAAAATGTATATGGAACCAGAAAAGACCTCGAATAGCCAAAGGGATATTGAAAAAGAAAGCCAAAGTTGGTGGCATCACAATTCCGGACTTCAAGCTCTATTACAAAGCTGTCATCATCAAGACAGCCTGGTACTGGCACAAAAACAGACACATAGATCAATGGAACAGAATAGAGAGCCCAGAAATAGACCCTCAAATCTATGGTCAACTAATCTTCGACAAAGCAGGAAAGAATGTCCAATGGAAAAAAGACAGCCTCTTCAATAAAGGGTGTTGGGAAAATTGGACAGCCAAATGCAGAAAAATGAAATTGGACCATTTCCTTACACCACACATGAAAATAGACTCAAAATGGATGAAGGACCTCAATGTGAGAAAGGAATCCATCAAAATCCTTGAGGAGAACACAGGCAGCAACCTCTTCGACCTCAGCTGCAGCACCATCTTCCTAGGAACATCGCCAAAGGCAAGGGAAGCAAGGGCAAAAATGAACTACTGGGATTTCATCAAGATCAAAAGCTTTTGCACAGCAAAGGAAACAGTTAACAAAATCAAAAGACAACAGACAGAATGGGAGAAGATATTTGCAAATGAAATATCAGATAAAGGACTAGTGTCCAAAATCTATAAAGAACTTAGCAAACTCAACACCCAAAGAACAAATAATCCAATCAAGAAATGGGCAGAGGACATGAACAGACATTTCTGCAAAGAAGACATCCAGATGGCCAACAGACACATGAAAAAGTGCTCCATATCACTCAGCATCAGGGAAATACAAATCAAAACCACAATGAGATATCACCTCACACCAGTCAGAATGGCTAAAAACAACAAGTCAGGAAATGACAGATGCTGTCGAGGATGCTGAGAAAGGGGAACCCTCCTACACTGTTGGTGGGAATGCAAGCTGGTGCAACCACTCTGGAAAACAGCATGGAGGTTCCTCAAAATGTTGAAAATAGAACTGCCCTATGACCCAGCAATTGCACTACTGGGTATTTACCCTAAAGATACAAACGTAGTGATCCAAAGGGGCACATGCACCCAAATGTTTATAGCAGCAATGTCCACAATAGCCAAACTATGGAAAGAACCTAGATGTCCATCAACAGATGAATGGATCAAGAAGAGGTGGTATATATACACAATGGAATACTATGCAGCCATCAAAAGAAATGAAATCTTGCATTTGCGACAACATGGATGGAAATAGAGCGTATCATGCTTAGCGAAATAAATCAAGCAGAGAAAGACAACTATCATATGATCTCCCTGATATGAGGAAGTGGTGACGCAACATGGGGGCTTAAGTGGGTAGGAGAAAAATCAATGAAACAAGATAGGATTGGGAGGGAGACAAACCATAAGTGACTCTTAATCTCACAAAACAAACTGAGGGTTGTTGCGGGGGAGGGGGGTTGGGAGAGGGGGAGTGGGGTTATGGACATTGGGGAGGGTATGTGCTTTGGTGAGTGCTGTGAAGTGTGTAAACCTGGTGATTCACAGACCTGTATCCCTGGGGATAAAAATATATGTTTATAAAAAATAAAATATTTTAAAAAGAAAAGGCATCTGGGTGGCTCAGTCAGTTAAGCCTCGTGAGTTGGGCTCGGGTCCCAATCTTAGGGCCCTAAGATCCAGCTGTGTAGGGATCCACTGTCAGTGGGGAGTCTGTTTATCCCTCTCCCTCTGCTCCTCCTCCCGATCACTTGCTCTTTCTCTCTCAAATAAATAAAATCTTTTAAACAGAAAAAGTGGAGTCATCAAAATTCCAACATGAATTTTTTTTAAGTTTTACATAATACAAGAAATAAATAGCATGTTGTTACGGAACAGGGTCCAGAAACAAGTATGCATAAATAGAAATATTGCCTTGTACATGAATTCATATATGATCACTTAAAAAAAAAAAAAGTAACTGCATTTAAAACTGCCAGGATGACTGGCTCTCTATATGAAAAAATTCCTTAATACTGCACATAACATGTATTACAAATACAAATCTAATGGATGTTAAAATCTTAGATATATTAAAGATATAAAAATTAGAAATTATGTGTTGATGTGGAAAACAAAGGAAAAGAAAAAAAATTAAATTTCCTTACTATTACAGCCCATTCACAAGTCAGGCAGAGTGACATTCCTCCAGGAACTCAGCTACCTCCACGCTAATACTTTGCTAAGGGCAAAAGGCAATCTCAGCTTAACATATCCCACCCCCCCAGGATCCTGAAAGTCTATTTTAACACAAAAATTCTTCAGAAACTTCCTTTATCTCTACCCCCTCCCCTGCCAAGATGTATGTTGGCATTCATCCCCCAAGCACATGACCCATTGACATACATCTGAAGCATCTCATGACTGGGTTTTATTAGACAGCAATAAATGACCTTTTCCCAACAACAGCTAGCTCCCTCAAGGTCCTGTAAACCTTGCTTCCAAAACTCCTTATAGACTTAAATTTATCTCTAATCCCCTCCCAACTTGAAAGTATATAATCAACTACTCTTCATGACCCCCCATGCTTTAATGAAGCAATCTTTTGGCACTGAAGATGTCTCAAGAATTCTTTCTAGGCTGTTGACTCTGAACACCAACTTCAAACCACATCATGTGTAAAGGTATAGAGCATCTAAAACAAAATGGAAAGATCAACAGATTTCAGCAATAAAAGGCAAAACAAACACTCTTTACATCTGATATCAACATAATTTTTAAACAAAAAATGATCTAGAATAACCAGCAATATGTATTCTGAAAATAAATAGTCATAACATTAGTTCCATAAATTACAAAAAGACAAGAAAACCAGATATATATATATATATATGCATACATTGGATATAACTCAGCAATTCAGAGAGAAAATGTAAAAGACCCATAGACTTTTTAACAATATGCTTACTTTTTTCAAAAAATGTTAAGGAAGTGTGTATTTTTTTTTAAAAGAAGTAGATACAATTTTTCCACTGAACTTGAAACCATTTAAGCTAGCAAGAATATCCTATGTTGATTGGTCATGTGGAAATAGTATTCAAATACAAGGCTGATGCAAATGTAGGCTCATAAAGGACTAAAAGTGATTTGGCTGTATCTATCAAAATACAATATTCTTTGTCCCAATAATTCAAGTATAGTTATTCACTGTAATTTAATACACTTGGATGTATGCACAGATATTGTTTTCATGTGTGCTACATCACTGTTTTATTAGTGAAATACTGGTACTAATTAATAAGACACTAGTTGAATATATTTGGGGATATCTACAGTAATATTTAAAATGGAACCATTAAAATTAATGAGACCTTCTAATTATGCATGTTATATTTCAGAGGTTGTGATATATACCAGAAAAGTATATTAACCATAACAAAGAGAAGGGCAGGTTTTAAGATTTCTATTATCATAATTTTGTTAAGTCTTTGACCAAGTATTCCAAAATAGAATTGATAACATAGCATCAGGAATTGCTTCTACCACGAATTCATAAACATTTTTGACAGAAAAGTACTAAAATTTCTGTGAATCTTCACCATGAGGAAGTATTTGTGAACACTATCTGTTCATTGTTTAGAAAATAAAGGAACCTAATGAAAATGGGGAAGTTGTTTATTTTTTTTTCTTTCTAGCTTTGATATGGACTTTAGTATCACTTCATTTGTAATTCTGAAAAATTAAAATCAAATATAAAAAATTACTTTAAAAATATAGAATCTACATTTAATTAAGTGATGATAACTTTTTGATTTAACATAATTTGTTTATAACTCTTTTTTTAAAAGATTTTATTTATTTATTAGACACAGAGAGAGAGAGATCACAAGTAGAGGGGGGGGGAGCAGGCCCCCTGCTGAGCAGAGAGCCAGACTTGGGATGCGATTCCAGGACCCGAGATCATGACCTGAGCTGAAGGCAGAGGTTTAACGCACTGAGCCACCCAGGCGCCCCTAGAACTATTTTTCTTTAATTTGATCATCTCTTAATCATCCTGGAAGTATTTATTAAGTACACTTTGCAATACGTAAATGTAGAGATAGGGGAGCCTGGGTGGCTCAGTGGGTTAAAGCTTCTGCCTTCGGCTCAAGTCATGATCCCAGGGTCCCGGGATGGAGCCCCCCATCGGGCTCTCTGCTTAGCAGGGAGCCTGCTTCCATCTCTCTCTCTCTGCCTGCCTCTCTGCCTGCCTTTCTGCCTACTTGTGATCTCTGTTAAATAAATAAATAAAATCTTTAAAAAAATGTAGAGATAGGTATTTTTTCATAAGTTTTAAAAATTGTAATAGTAAAGATACATTTATTTTAGGAGGAAAAACTTTATGTATAATTGATTCAGATTATAAAATATTTAGTAGGGCTTTCCTGTAGTTATGAAATAAATTAATTCTTTCTCCTCCCCTTACAATTGTTTACCTTATTATCCTGGGGAACATAACTGAACAAAATGAAAACTCTAACAGCTAGATAAAAGAAAACTGCAGCAATTACGAACAGTTTTCACTTCCTTCTCCTCTTTGGAAAGTTTTATAAGGTGCCAGACTCTCAATACTGCATCTTTTCCAGCCTCAAATTTATAAGCTGTAAATGGTATGAATGGTTGTGTCCCAGGAAGAACCTGATTGTTTGTTTTCTCAGCTGCTTATTCTTTAGTGTATAAACTTGGTGTATAGTTCTCTGTGTATTTTAGCATTACATTTTTGACATGCCAGAAATGTTTTTCTTCTTTGATTATGCTAGAAGAAAGCTGTAACATTAAATAAGCCTTTCCATTTGTCTTTTCCAATCAATAAAAACTGATGAAAACACTGACAAGAAGAGTGGCAAAGACCTTTGGTAGGAATATAAACAAAGAAAAATGATAATCACACAATAAAGCCATTGAGTAGGTTCTGGTAGACTTGATGAAAATGGTGCAAGACAAAATGACCAAATCAAAGATCAGGCCACAAATTCATGATATTTATGTTATAAATGAACTAAAAATGTGCAAAAGTATAGGTACCAAAATTATAACATTGGCTTTCTAGGAGGTGGCAATACAGATAGTTAGAGATAGAAATAGAGGTAAAGATATAGTATCTACAATTTCTTGCAACAACTATGTCTTTCTTATAACTAAAAACATAATTCTAAATCATTTGTTATTAGGGGATTGCCAACTGAAATAATATAATACAAGTACACACCAATTACAATGGCTAAAATTACTATTTTTTTAAAATGCCAAAGGCATCTTGCTGGTGCAGATGCAGAGCAAAAAGACCTTTCAGTTAACGCTGATGGGCACACAAATGCAATGCCACTTTGAAGCTGCTTGAGAATTTCTTACAAAGCTAAACATAGTTTTGCCTTAGGATCCAGAAATCCCATCACAGGTATTTACTTCCCTAATTGGAAAATTTTGTTAATATAAACTTTGCATGTGAATGTTAAGCAGCTGGAAGCAACCAAGACACCCCTCAAAGGTGACTGGATAAACAAACTGTGGTACACCTATACATGGTAATGGATTCAACAATAAAAAGAAATAAGCTATCAGGCTCTGAAAATGCATCATTGAAATTTAATGCAAATTGCTGAGTAAGAGACATTGTTATAGCTACATAATGTATAATTCCAATTGTAGGACATTCCAGAAAGGGAAATCTCTAGAGACTGTGAATCAGAGTTAGGTCAGTGGAAGGAGGGGGTTAAATAGACAAAGCACAGAGGATATGGAGTGGTGAAAACATTCTGTATGATACTGCAAGGGTAGACAGAAGAAATTATGCATTTGTCAAACCCCTTAGAACTATAGTAGAAAGAGTGAAACGATGTATATACATTAAAAACAAATTATTTTTGATGGGGTTTCCCAAGATGGAATGCAGACTGTCACAAAAGAATCTAACTGAATCACACAATATGTGAAACCATCTTAAGTGAAGAGGGTGGGGCGAAGATACTGACTTAAGTTTGTGCACAAGTGGAGTTTATAAGATTGAAGAAGAAAAGAACTACACATAAGCAGTGTACTCTAGTTAATAAAGTTTCCTATTGGATACTGAAACAATTCTGCTACTAATACTGGAACTGAACAATGAATCACAGATGGTAAAAATGGGAGTTTTAATAGCTAAGCAAGAAGAAGAAGCTAGAATGATCTAGGTGGTAAAAAAAATTGGAGTTGGAGATAATGTGAACTCATGTTTATCTTCATTTGATATAGGTGGTTACATATAGAACTATATGTTTATGTATACATATGTGAGTTAGTCTACACACATATATATTTTCCTGCTCTATGCACCGAAAAGGCCGTCAAGAAACAACATACCCGTAACAATGAACAAATCTAGTAATCAGATCATGGTTTCTAATACCATTCTCCAGGGCTTCTTTGAGAAATGACTGCATACAGTACCTGGACAGAAAATAAGACAGGATGAGCCTGAAGTATATTGAAGTGCCAGAAAACAAGAAAGTGCTAATAACAATAATAATAATGATAATAATGGAATTACAACAAAGTGTAACGGGGTGACTAAAAGAGCTCTAAATGGGCAAAGCTAGAACAATTTGAGCATCAAAGCAAGTAAAACTATTCCATTATAAATTCTAGGATAAATCAATATTCTGGAGTCATACGATATAAATAAGTGATTGAATAAATAAAGGAAGGAAGGAAAAGAGGCAAATGTCTTGAGCAGAAGAATTCCAAATAATTTTTTATAGGTATTCCACCTACCCCAGGAGGTATTCCACCCACCCCAGGAGGTAACAGCATAAATTCTTACTCTGTAAGTGTGGGCTGCACACAGTAACCTATGTCCAAAGAGTACTTGGAAGAAGAGGGAAAGAACAGCAACTTGATAGTGGAGAAACCTGAAAAACACTACCACACACAGCCATATGGTCACAGTGACAAATCATGTTGGTAGTATGTATCCTAAATATGATGTGATAAAATGCTACTTCATCTTTACGGTTTTCCTCCCCAAAGCATATAACCAGAACATAAGGATAACATCAGGCAAATTCCAGTAGAGGGGTATCTTATAAAAGGTTCAAAAAATACTCCTCAAAAATGTCAAGTTCCTCAAAAACAATAAGTGATTGAAACTTGGAGAAACTTGGAGAAACTACCACAGCCAAAAGGAACCTAAGGGGACGTGACAGGATAGAACCCAGGAACAGACAAAGACATAAGGTAAAATCTAAGGTAATCTGAGTAAACCGAGTTTTACTTAATAAACACCGACCAATATTAGTTCATTAATTGTGGCAATATTAGTTAGATAATTCTTATCTTAATATCTTAATTCTTGTCTTAAATATATTAGATATTTAGGATATTAGTGATTAGAGATCTAGAATTATATGTTAGAATTATCTTACTAAGACAGATCTTACTATCAGATGTTAGTGATAGGAGAAGCTAGTGAAGGAGTATATGGGAATTCCCTACTATCTTCTCAATTCTTTTGTTAAATATAAAACTCTTTTAAAAATATAGCATTTAAAAGCATGAATAGGGGGGCGCCTGGGTGGCTCAGTGGGTTAAGCCGCTGCCTTCGGCTCGGGTCATGATCTCAGGGTCCTGGGATCGAGTCCCACATCGGGCTCTCTGCTCAGCAGGAAGCCTGCTTCCTTCTCTCTCTCTCTCTGCCTGCCTCTCAGTGTACTTGTAATTTCTCTCTGTCAAATAAATAAATAAAATCTTTAAAAAAAAAAAAAGCATGAATAGGACATATTTATCTATACCCACAAACAGAAAAAAAAAAAAAAAAAACGAAAGAAGCATGGAGCCCAACGTGGGCTCCATCCCAGGTCCCTGGGATCATGAGCTGAGCCGAAGGCAGACACGACACTTAACCAACTGAGCCACTCAGGTGCTCCAAAACTTTCACATTTTAATAATCAGCAAAAGAATGAACTCAGAGCACCCTCACTATATGGATGTCATTGCTATCCAGTCTTAGGATTAAACTTCAAATTCTGGCCCAAAAAAGTGGATTTAATTTGATGGAAAACCTCTCTGATGTTGCTTACTATAATAATGGCAAGTAAGATCTGGTCTTGAAACTGGGTGATGCTGCTAAATAGATGAACTCAAATTTCAACCTCAAAGTCTCTCCAAACCCATGAATTCAGTGAAATTGAGGGAGTTGTGAACAGAGATCACTACAATGTGCCCATTGGGAAAATGAATGATTTCTTAGCAAAACACAAGAATAGATGTTTAGGAGGTTACAGATTTAACTCAGCATTTTTATCTTTTGTGAAAGAAATGAAATAAGTAGTTATTAAATAATTGATTTTTAGATTGTATAAGAAATTGACAGAATTACATAAAAAGTGAAGTACAATTAAAATACCATCTTAATAAAATTTTATATATGTAGACTAACTATTGCATTTGATTCTTGCAGTCCACTAAAATGTTATTTGGTGAACACTGTTATCAATACCATATACAGAAGGGAAATAAGGTTCAGAGAGGTTAAATATGGTGCCACAGGTCTCACAACTTGCAGTGACAAGATCTGGACTTGACCTACTTTTTATGAATCTATGACTGCATATTTTTGTTTGTTTGCATGTTTTATTTTGTTTTCAGAAATTATAGTCTTCTCCCAAACCTTGAAAAAAGTACATGATTAAAGCACACTCTAAGCAGAATGCACAGTCATAGATTGAACTGATCCTAAATCATATCTTATGCCATGTTTTGGGTGACTAGGAATGCATTTTATTAGGTTGCTTAGAGGAATCTAGTAGAATTTTAATATCCAAATTAATTTTATTTATGTCAAAAATCTACACACCCTGGAAATACTTTATATTCAACATCCAGATCATTGTTTTAATATGATTAACCTTGATTTTAGGGTAAAACTCAAAGGTTCTGCACTACCTTTCAAAGTCAGGTTATTAGCCTCATAAAAATGCAAAGTCAAATGTATAAAAACCTGCTACTTTATATGCAGGCTGCCATATGTCATAGGCAACAAATTACTGACTGAACATATGTGAATAGAATTTACTACTGGAATAAAAGAATTCCTTTAGCAAGAATACATGGATGCACTCTCAGTGATGACAAACATCAAATTATAGGTTTGGTCAGAATTTTGAAGCATATGTGAATCAATTACCTAGCTTATATACCTAAATTTCATCTAATATCCCTGCCAAACAATGCTAACATTTTAGCATTTCTTCTAGCATTTCTTCTGCATACTTTTTAAAAAGCAGACCATTGTTTTCTGTACCCCTCAGAGCTGCTGTCCTCTCCTCCCAATCCCCAGTGGGAATGCTTTCACAATACACTTCCATTTTAAATATTCAAATACATTTCACTGTATTTCAAAGCTATAATTACCTTATTGAGCAGCTTTATTTGAAGGTGCCAAATCTGCTTTCTCTCTTTTTTTTTTAATATTTTTTTAATTTATTTGACAGAGAGAGATCACAAGTAGGCAGAGAGGCCGGCAGAGAGAGAGAGAAAAGAGAGAGGAGGAAGCAGGCTCCCTGCTGAGCAGAGAGCCCGAGGACTCAATCCCAGAACCCTGAGATCATGACCTGAGCCGAAGGCAGAGGCTTAACCCACTGAGCCACCCAGGAGCCCAAATCTGCTTTCTCTTATAGCTTGGACATGTCAAAGTAAAATTTAATCCTGAGATCATCAGGAAAACCGTCTTCCAAATATTTGCTGAGAGTCTGCTATGAGCCAGCAACCTCCCTAGTCAAAACTTGGGGGTCATTATTATGAATGAAATATAGATTCCGTTATCAGGATATTTCATCTCAATAAAGAAATCCCTACACAGTTTAGAGGAAAACAAGTTATAATACAAAAATTCTGTACCTGTCCAATTTATCTTCACTTAAGAAAGAAGGGAAAAAATCACAATATATAAAAAATAAGCAAACCAAATGACAAATAAATAAATGAGTAATAACCACGGTGTATGGGCTCCGTATGATTCTGAAAGGATATGTTGCCCAATTTTCTGTTATTTTAAGTTTTTCTTAAAGGTATTTTTAATAAAATACAATTTTATATAGACATTAATGGTTTTCTTCAGTCACGGTAAGAACATACTAATAATCATAAATAATATTAATATTACCAGAACAATATAACAATATTGGTAGAAAAAGTAATGAAGGTAGCTCCCCATTATTGGCTGGTCCTAGATAAGTGTCCAAAAGTTAATAACAATGTCGTATATTAGAAATTATTAGTAATTACTAGCCAAAAATATACTTAAGAGAAGATCTTATTCACCATCACTAAAACGTTGTGTAATTGAAAGGGCTTCAGCCCCTCACGCCAATCTAGTAGTCTCTAAGATTTAGCAAACACTCTCAGCCTGCGTGATTAACTAAAGCTTTCTTTGTGTATCTATAGATCATGCGCTTTCCTAAAAAGAACAGAGCACTTCTGCGGGTCACCAGGCTCTCTTGCACAACCCCTACCCAGGATACCAAGTTACCAGAACTTCTTGCAAAACCTCAGAGCACCGAGATAACAGTGTAGCGGGCATCATGGAGTCTGCATGTAATCAAGAAATGTCACAGATTATTGTACTCCCTTAACCAATCAGACTCCTCGAAAAATCTCAGGGCCAGGCAGAAACCTCAGAGCTGGCCTCTAGACAGGAGTCTGCCTTCTTCCCAGGTGGTTAGACGCCTGAATAAAGCTCAAACTCCTTTTCAATCCAAACTCCTCTCTCGAGTATTGGTTTTTCAAGTGACAGCCAGCTGAACTTGGGTTTCAGTAACACAGTTTATAATAAATTGTTCACTACTGCCTGTGGGGGAACTATATAATTAAAACAAAATACGCTTCCAACCCAGAAATCCCCACAAAGGTACGAAAAGTAACATCCTTACTGTTGAAGAAGCACTAAACCAAAACGTGATATGGTCTAGCAGATTTGCGTAGACACAACGCATTACATACCTGTTCTCAAGATAACTAATTAGTCATCTTCTAAGAGGACTTGACAGCACCATTTGTGATGTAGAGTTTATCCTAACTTTACCTGGTGATCGAGGTGACCATCTGTGTTAGCTAGTCAGCTCTAACCAGAGGAGAAAAGCACACCTCCCATATCTTTATGACAGGAGGTAGTTTTACAAATTGAAGCAAGGAACCCACTGAAGTTAAGATTCTTGGTAGGGGTGCCACCCTCTCAACGTTTACATTTCAAAGACATGGCTCCCAGACATTCCTGGGTCAAAAAGCTGACAAAAGGCTTATCGGGTCTTCAAAAGGATTTATATACATTTCAAAGCAAGGAGAAACTTACAGTTGCAAGTTTTATAAGATAAATGTTCTAAGAAAAAGGAGGGGAGGAAAATTTCTCCCTTTATTTTCAAAAGGGAGAATTGAGCCTCTTATTTTTGATTTTTATTTGCCCTTTTATTACTCAGATTTTAACTACTAAACAATGGAAGGAAATTTAAAGGAAAACATACACAGAAGAAAAAAAAAGTATTTAGCTCTAAGAACTCAATTAAGATGGACTAGGAAATGATGTAATAAGGGAACAGTGTAAACATGTATCAACAATTTGCTATTTAACATATTTAAAGAGATGGTACAAATCTATTAAAATCTAATTTTTAAATATGTATAATTCAACCCAATAGGAAATCCAAACATTTTCAAAAACTAAAATGCTAGTCAATCTTTTTTTTAATAAATGAACTTAGTTAATATTCAAAAAAAATTCATTCATACCTGTTAGCCAAGAGGACCACTTGATTGATGAGAGGCAGGCAATCCATTCCAATCCAAAGCATTACACCTTTCCTGTTGTCGTCCACCCCTCTGCACACCTGGCATTTCTCTCACTGAAGACGAGCATTAAAAAATATTCTAAAGTAAGTAAATAAAATTAATAAGTTACGTTCTAACTTGAGCATTATTCAACACTGTTTTTTGTGAGTTTTTTTTTTTTTTTTAAATTTTCAGAATTTTATTTCAGGCCAGTTCCAGGCCTTGAAATCGAGAGGCTAGATACGATAGCAGTTGACATACTCAGGTTTGATGATCAGAATTATCCCTTTTTTAATTCATAAAACAAGTTCAGATAGTGACTTTATACCTCAAAAACTTCAGAGAACCTAACAAGAATGTTATATGACTCAAAGGAGAAGCCAAGAAACAGTCATTTTCATGAAGCAGAAATATTGTAATGGAGACCAAAATGGATTCTTTTTGTAGTGTTTTTTTTTCCAAGTGGAGAGTAAGGAATAGACAAAGTGTCCTTCCACCACAGAGACTTTATGTACATGTCCACAACTTACAATATTTGTCATCGTTCCTGTAGAGTCAGAATCAGCCAATGTAAATGGTATATTCTAGACAATGAGCACTGTGTCCTGTTGAAGAACAAATCTGTCTATAGTTTCCAAGATGCCATTGTAATGGAATGTAAAATCTATTTTTATAAAGACTATAACAAAACATTTTTCTCTTAACCACTGATAGCTTTATCCTTTTTTTCAAGGGCAGTGATGAGGGAACAGATAGCTGGCTGAGGGGGCGCCTGGGTGGCTCAGTGGGTTAAAGCCTCTGCCTTCGGCTTGGGTCATGATCTCAGGGTCCTGGGATTGAGTCCCGCATCGGGCTCTCTGCTCGGCGGGGAGCCTGCTTCCTCCTCTCTCTGCCTTCCTCTCTGCCTACTTCTGATCTGTCTCTGTTAAAGGAATAAATAAAATCTTTAAAAAAAAAAAAAAGCTGGCTGAGGACAAAGCAAAACCAGACACCCTCAACCTTCCCCCACCCCCACTCCTGGGTGGGACCTATGTGACATTCTTTAGGAATCTCCCAACTATCTTGATGTTAATATCTTGCCAGAGGGAAAAACCTTAACAAAGAAAAGGCCTCAAAGCCTCTGGTATCTTGCAGGTCCTCTTTAGCATATGAAAGTTCTTTTGAAACCTTCCTTTTTCCTTAATTCCCCAACCCCAGCTTTCTGCTCCTGGGTCCTGCCCCTGTGCTTTAATAAACCACCACCTTGCACCAAAGATGTCTCCAGAACTCCTTCTTGGTTGTCAGCTTCGGACTCTACCCCACTGAACCTCACCTGTATTCTAAAATTTCATCAGCATGAGTTGCAAACTATGTCCAGTTCACAAGCCAAATCCAGTCTGTGACCTATTTTTGTAGTCTATAGTTTGGTCGTAAAAAATACACACATGGACACACACACACACTTACACACTATGCAACAGAGACCGTGTGTGGCCCACAAAGTCAAATGTATTTGCTATCTGGCTATTTACAGAAAAAGTTTGCTAATCCTTACGTTTAGTAAACTGTCTTTTTTGGGGAGGAAGGAATTGAAGAGGGAAGTTTACACTTTCAAAGCAGCGCTAACATATTGCTCGCTCTAAAATCTTTTTTCTTTTTAAAGACAAAAACCAGTTCCTTTTCCTCTGAATAGCTTCCTTCCTAACTTTGTGATTATTTTTATTACTAATTATATACTGGCATACTGTTTTTTTCTTCTATACACATGAATGCACATACGTGTGTGCACCAATATGCCTTCCCCGTGACAGGACCCATTAAATATGTGATACTGATGATTCTGTAGATAAAAATAAAACATGTTAATTAAAAGAGTCCTTCCACATGGGGATAAAGCAATTCATTTTAAAATACTAAATGAGGGGTGTCCTGACGGAATTACTTACAGAGCCTGGTGTCACCAGCTAAACCTTTACTGCCCACCTGCTTGTATTCACTTACCTTTGTCTTGCATTTTTCCTTAAGCTCTTCTTTCTAGTTTACCTCTTAACTAAATCGAAAGAAATCTGAAGTCACCCCTCAGGTCATGGTGACTGCCCGGATAAAACCCCCCAGGCCATTTGAGCTAAACCCCGGATTCCAGCCTGCCCAGATGTACTGTGGAGTGACCCTTGGAATTATTGACAACTACCCTTGCCTCCACCCAAAGAGGAGCCTCATTTGCGTAACATACAACATATGCGTAAGCATGTTTCCCTAAGGCACATGCATGATCTTATGCCTATCTTCACATACCATGAGAAGGCTTCCCTTATCTAAATACTTATCCTAACCCTGAACAAAAGGAATCCATTCACCCTCTCTCATGGGGTCATGGCTTTGGAAGCTATTCCCCATGATCTTATCTACTGCAAAGAAAACTTTGTTCAACTCACCTGGTACAGTTTCTGACTCACCAAGGAGTGAACTCCACATCAGTTTGAGTTACACTGGGAGCATAACCATTATGTAAAGAAGATTGGTATCTCATTTTCCTATCAGACATACCCAATTAAGCAAGCAGTCTTATCAGTCTTGCTCGTACAGGTACTGGATGTAGACAATGGCAAAGCAGTGATAGTCAGGAAGCCTGCCTTCTTGCCAGTAGCCAGAGCTATGCCAAATGGTTTCTAGAGGGTCAACTGAAACTCATGGAAAATAGCCATCCTAAATCTCTTACTAGTAATGTATTTAAGAGGTCTTGCGGAGTGAATTTTTCTATTTCAGTAAACTGTGCACTTGGGAGAGTTCCTAAAGAAAATCCAAGTATCTTGTGTATGTACCCTATGGTTTGCATTTAGAAACCACTCACATACAAGGCATCAGTGGTCCTTTGATATTTGGCAGAAAAGTAACGTTAGGCAACACAAGGGGGAACTCGCCTTTTCCTATCTCCCATTCCCAAACATAAGACAGTCATAGAAATATTGCATGCAAAAAAGTGGGAGGAAATAGCCATGCTCTCACTTAATCTAAAGGAGAAACATAAAAGCTACCCAACCGATATATTCTATTCTGGACAGTGGTTATAAGAGGTAGAGGGGTGAACTCTGTTTTTTTATGTGAACACAGCCTTTAACTGTGCAGATTTAAGTAACTGAAAGTGACTTGGAAATTTTAATAATTGACTAGAATGTCATTCAGTAATCTGATGCTTGGCAGAGAGAAGAAATTGCCATTGTATATTTGGGTGCAAAGACTGGACAGAGAGTTGGATACAGCTGGAATACAAATGAATTATATAATTCAAATCTTATTGAAATGTCCCTTTTTAAAAACTTTAATTACTTAAAAACATATTCTTTATACATATATAATTATTAATTGAAAATGAAACCTATCATATCAATTTTCCCTAAGTTTGAGTTATTCCCCTATTTATTTTGAAATATACTCATGCTGGAGTGCTGGGTGGCTCAATTAGTTGAGCGTCTGACTCTTAATTTCAACTCAGGTCATGATTTCAAGGTCAAGAGACCAAGCCCTGTATCAGGTTACATGTTTTGGAATCTGGTTGAGATTCTCTCTGCCTTTCTCTACTCCCCCTACTTCCCAACCACTGACCCCCCACCTCACACTCTTTCTCTCGGGGGCGGGTTGGGGGGAGGAGCAGAAGAAGAAGAGAAGAAGTAAATATACTCATGCTGACTATTTTTATGTTTCTCTTTCTTTTTTTCTCTTCAGTTGTGGTTTTGTCTAGATCCTTTTTTTTTTTTTTTTAAGATCTTATACTCCTTGGGGAGTATAAGTTTATGAAATATAATTTTTCTATCTCATATTTAGAGAATAAACACAGTAATGCCTCCAAATTGAAAAAAAATAATGCATTTACTCCCTCATCTGACACAAATACAGGCTGACATTTGAACATAATTATCAGATAGTAATTTTCCATGACATATAATGTGATTTTCTCCCAACTGTACTGACTTCTGTATTCATTTGATTAACAATGAATGGTTTGTACATTGTCTTGGTTAAAACAGAATTTTTCTGACATTTGCCATAATTCAATTCTGTAGAGAAAAAAGGAGGAATAATGCCACCAGTAACTTTAGTCTTATTTAACAACCACTGGGCTGAAAGATGTACCTTCTTGTATTTGGGTTTAGTGCAAACTTAGGAGCTTTACCCCTATTACAGAGTCTACCCTTTTAAACATTACTCAAGGTGATTAAGATGTTCTTCCCCTACCTCTGTGAATGACCTCATTCTTCCTCTCAAGTAAGTAACTTGACAAAGATCGGGGCCATTTTATGGATAGAGCTGGATATACTATGATATTTATGGACCTTAACATATTGGGAAGCATTGAATTGCAATCCAGACACCCATATTAAAAGTGAACTCATACTACTTTCAAATATTAGATGGAATTAGAGAAATAGTTTACACTCTGTCACTCAGTAATCTCATCTGTTAACTAGGATAACATTTATCCATAAGATTATTGTAATTGTTGAATTAGGTACTTATTGAAGACCTACTTCCTTGGTTTTTTTTTAATATTTTTAAAAGTTTGTTTATTTATTTATTTATTTATTTAATAATCTCTATACCCAACATAAGGCTTAAACTCACAACCCTGAGATTATGAGTTGCATGTTCTTCCAGTGAGCTAGCCAGGCACCCTGAGGATCTAGGCATGCCGGCTATGACAGCATGTTCTGGCCATCATGTAGTTTACAGGCAGATAAGGAAAGAAACCATGTACAAGTAGGCAAAGAGATACATATTTAATTTAAAAACTGAATTACACTGAGAATAAAATGTAAAGAGATTCTATAATAGATAAAAATGTAGTAAGGAATAGCATATTTTAATTGTGAATAACTAGGAAGTGGAGTGGAATTTAGAGATCTAAAATATAAGAAGTCGTCAATCTAGAATTTAGAGATCTAAAAATATAAGAAGTGGTCAACTATAGGATCATGATCAATGCAAAGGCAATGAGGCAGGAAAGAACTTGGCAACTGAGACACTTACCATTATCGGGATATAAAACATTCAGCCCAGTGCTAAGGATACAGTAATAATTGAATAAGAGTAACTTGATCTCTCTCGGTTTTCCCCATAAATTTCTCATTGAACAATTAATTTGCTGTTAGGTCTTTGTTATTCTTGAAATTTGATTTTGAGTCTTGGTCTCCTTATAGTAGTTGTGTGATTTTGTCCAAAAATTTGAAATGGTTGAAATAACTGTTCTCTGAACTTCCTGGTCAGAATGAACCTTGTCCAGGAAGAGGTAGACATTAAAGTCAGAATAAACCATATGGGACTATAGAAATCCAAATTATCTAATCCTGAGCCTCAGAACACAGTCAGTTATGAGTTGCAGGATGTGATGGGAATTGCTTTGGATGTTTTATATTAATTCCTCCAAGGCTAATACATAATAAAGACATTTTCGCTTCATGATGTGAAACTCAGAATCACGAATTCTGTGTAAGGTTGGAATGTGTGCATGTGTGTATTTAAGGGCTATAATGGCAACTAATACACAAAAGCCCAGGCTGATCAACAGTTGATAGTCCTCTTTGTTTCCTAAGTATAATTTTTGCTTTAAAACTATTAATTTAGTAGAGTTCCTCTTTGTGTGTTGTGGGGATATACTCATTCCTTTCCATATTAGACTGTTAACTGAAGTGACATAATCATTGTGAAGGTTAGTGGAGTCATTCTCATAGTGGGTATGTCACAAGTTACTGATAACCAACAGAAAATGTAGTTGTGATGTTTAAACCTTGGATATGTTTAAAGCTCTGTATATCCATGAGATTAAAAATCAGGAAATGTTAGAAGTCATACTCATACTTTTTTTGGACCAACTCCTCTGGTCCTGAGTTTCTTCAGTTTAGAACCCTCAGTGACAAGGACATCCATTAGAAAGCAGGATTGGAGGATACCGGGCTGATATTCCCTTAACTTAGACACTGATTTATAACAGAAAGCAAACTGGAAAACCATGGACCACCACGTAGATGGAGAAGTGGCCAATGGGTTATTTTCCATGTAGAGAAGACAATTTGAGGTCCAAACTCAGTCCGTTTCTTTTACTGAGACTGTAGGAGCAGCACAAGAAAGAACATATCCTCTGGACTTTTTCAATTCAGTTCTGAGCTTTTTTCAATTTCAAAAGTGGGGCAACATTTTTTATTTTTAACCAATGTTGGGAGACCCATTATTCTCTGTTCCTTTCTTAAAATATATAATTCAAATAGCTCCTTTTCAGTAGATTTTATTTTAGTAGGATAGGAATAATTTTTCATTGTTTCTTTCACTAATTACAGCAGTTAACATTATTAATATACTTGTTAACAAATAACCTCTCCAGTGACTTCAATACTCAGGTGAAATTTGATTTTCTCTAGGAAGCCTTCTCCATTCTTCATCAACAGGGTTGGTGACTTTCTGGTCTTTGATCATATAGCACCACATTTTTATTTTTATCATATTATCTTGTTATAGTGATTATTGATTTATTTGCTTTCCACTCTGGTTAACAATAACATTTCACAGGGCAATAACTGTGTATCCTATACAAATTTGCATACCCAGGTATTCTCTTAGAACCTGGCACATGATAGGTGTTAGATGTAACTGTGTTAAATATATACATGCATGCTTGTTACCCTCAGCTCTTCTGAGCCTTACTATCTCTCCTGTTCTCAGTATGACTTCTTTTTCACTTTACAATACTAAAAACAAAATAAAAATGAAGAGCTCTTTCAATTTTCATGACGTCATTGTGAGGCGAGTGTTTCATCTGCTATCATTGTAAAACTACATAAGACTCAGAACTGATGACTGCCCAAAAGTCTAACACTCGAAGATTAGCAGAACGAGGGAAGGAAACCCAAACCGATGCCACAACTAATATTACTTTTACTACATTATGCTATAGCCCCATCTAAATTCCTTCCTTTTTTTTTTTTTTAAATATTTTACTTATTCATTTGACAGAGACAGAGAGAGAGATAGAGAGCGAGTGCACACACAAAAGGAAGGGGAATGGGAGAGGGAGAAGCAGACTCCCCGCTGAGCAGGGAGCCAGATGTGGGACTCCATCCCAGGACCCTGGGATCATGTTCTGAGCCGAAGGCAGATGCTTAACCGACTGAGCCACTCAGGTGCCTCTCATCTAAATTCCTTTTGAACAATTATCACAACTACTCACTTTGTGACTACATAAGTAATCCAGACCTCTCTTGTAGTTACCCATGTCAATTACATTCTGAACCACAGAGAACTGGGTCATATGCCATTTTACATAATCCTCTATTGATTTACGCTATCATACTCAGACTCCTAATCTAACATCCAAATTCTTCATTTGTGAAATGGAGGTAATAATAGAAATCTCGTATGAATGAAATTAATGCTAAATAGATAAAATGTTTAGGATATGTAGCACAATATCGATGCATATTAGAAAATGATCGTATACTAATTTCTATTATTTTCTTTAAGATTACCTTAACTAGTTTAACTTTTTGTGATATCAAAATTTGTCTCTGTCTCTTTGTGTATTACATAGCCCATTGCTCCTTATAAACAAATAATAAGTTAATTGATAATGTAGGTTTTATCCTTTTGCTGCTTATAATGATTTTTTAAATGTAACACAAAGATTTAATTGTCATTTTATATTATTGCCCTGATAGAATTTTTCCTATATTGATTTATTAGGATGGAAAATCTTTATCCCCATTTTAGAAGTACAAATAAATTCACTGGGACAAGAAAAAAATTAATGAGACATAAAAACTGGATAAAAACTGAAGGAAAACATCATTTTAAAAAGCATGATTATCTTCCATGAACATACTCCCCAAATTATTTGCAATTCTAATAGAGTTAATTAGTATTCAGATATTTGCTTGCAAGGAAGATAAACATTGAAATAAATATTTTGTATAAAAAAGTATATAAATCAGTACCTATTATTTCCATTAACAGGAATAAATTACCTGTATATAGACTCCAAATAGAGATATAGTGATATATCTTGATTTATGTACACTTATATAAGAATATAACATTGATAGATTGAATTAGACTGATTAAAATAATCTGTAAAGCACACTTTTTTTTCCCTTTGGTTGCTCAGACCCAAGTCTCTAGAATCATCCTCTACTTCTTTCCTTTATACTCGTTCAAAACTTTGGCAAACATTGTTAGCTGAAAATACCTCCAGAATTTCACCACGTTTTGCCCCCTCCACTTTAACTCTTTCTGCTTCACAATTATCTGTCACTTGAATGTTTCTAATAGCTTCTTCTTTCGTCTCCTTGCTTCCACTCTGATCCTCTGATAATACACTTCATATAGCTGCTATTTATAATGCCTCTCTGATACTTAAGTCAGATGAACCCCCCCCCCCCCGGCCCACATACATTCTTTAGAATCATCAGATGGCCTCCACTTCTCACACAGTAAAAGCCAAATTCCTTAAAAAGTTCTGTATAATCTGGCTTCACACTGTTCTGGTTTCTTCCTCCTACACTTGACCCTGGCCAAACTAATGGTATTGCTGTTACTGAAACTAGCCAAGCATATTCCAGACAGAGGACTTTTCAACTTGCTCTTCCCTCTTCATGGATCCATCTTTCCCTTATGATCAAACTTACTCCCTCACTACTTTCAAGCACTGCCTCAAATGTCACCTAATTATGATTGAGTACCTTCCTTGCTTTTTCTAGATAATATAGAATTCCTTCCCTTCCCCAGAACTCCTGTTCTTGCATTTTTTTTTCTTTCTTTCTATAAAGTGTTATAAAATCTGTCTTAGTTATTTAGAAATGTAGGTTCCACGAGAGCAATGCTTTGGACTATTTCATTCACTATGTTGATGTGGAATGTGATTTGCCATCTATAAGACCCTCAGTCAATATTACATAAATGAATAAAAAATAACTGGGAAAGTTTGACAAATGCCAAACTAAGATAAGTATCGGCAACAAATACAATGGATTAAATTTGGATATCATTATTACATAAGGTGCTCTTACAAATCAAGAATAAGTTAAGAAGGGACACCTGGGTGGCTCAGTGTATTAAAGCCTCTGCCTTCAGCTCAGGTCATGATCTCAGAGTCCTGGGATGGAGCCTGGCATCGGGCTCTCTGCTCCACAGGGAGCCTGCTTCCCCCCTCTCTCTGTCAAATGGGTCTCTGTAAAATGAATAAATAAAATCTTTAAAAAAAAGAGAATAAGTCAAGAAGGAAAATGTCAATAAAATAAATATGTCACATATAAATATTTGGAAAAAAGGTCATCAATATTAGAAATCAAAGATAGAAAATCTCACTGCCTAACCAAGAAAAAATTAAGAGTGTGCTCAATTTCAAGATAGAAGAATATGTTTTTGTTTTTGTTCTTTAATATATTTTTAAAGATTTTATTTATTTATTTGACAGAGATCACAAGTAGGCAGAGAGACAGACAGAGAGAGGGGAAAGGAAGCAGGCTCCCTGCTGAGCAGAGAGCCCAAGGAGGGGCTTGAACCCAGGATCCTGGGATCATGACCTGAGTTAAAGGCAGGGTCTTTAACCCACTAAGCCACCCAGGCACCCCAAGATAGAAGAACATATTAAGAAATATTTTCATATACAACTTACTACTATATGGAAGATTGGTATGACAGCTTTGAAGATAATAATGTGGATAAATGTTAAAATTTGTATATTCCTTGAACCACCACTCTTCCTTCCAGTAATTTATCCTTAGAAAATAATTGACAAAAGTCCATGAAGATGGATAGAAAAGACTGCTTATCAGATTCACAAAGACCCTTCATCATAGCATGGTGCTATAAAAATATTTTGAAACAATTAAATGCCATCAATATCACACTGGTTAATTAAAGTAGTGTACATGTATGCAATATTGTGCTGCACAGTAAATTAACATGACTCTTCTATTTTTATTAATATGAAATGTTTCTTTGATACATGTTGAGGTAAATAAGCCACTACAAATCAATTTAATAGTATGATATCACTTCTGTTTATAAAACTATCATTTGATCTCTATCAAGAGAGAGGTTCTTAAAGAAAAAATAATACTGCTATCTCAAGATGGCGCAATTACAATTGTGTGAGGTTTTTTCTTTACATTTATATGTTTTCTGAATTTTAGTTAATAGATATGTTTTAATATATTCCAGAAAAACAATAAGAAGATAAAATAAATTGCCCAGGTTCTAACTATCTTAGAGTAGGATAGAAATGGGCATTTATAATTCACAGATTATACTATTGGGTTAAGAGTCTTCCTATACTTACTACATGGTATTTTTCCAATTTTACTGATAAGGGTTTAATAACAGACTATCCCCATATGTGGAGCTTGAATCAAATTCCAAGTTCAAGTCATTTATAACCTGAGGTTGATTATTTATTTATTAATATAAAGATTTTGTTATACCATTGGTTTACATACCTTAGTATTTTGTTTCGATGTTGTCATATTAGTAATGTATGGTAGACTATATTAATCATTAACAAATAGTCACTTTCCTCCCCACACTGTGCCTGAGAAGAATGTATTTCCTGTTTATGAAGGGCCATGTGACAGACTTTGACAATGGAATGAGAAAAGAAGTGAAGGTGCCAGTTTCCAGCAAAGGACTACCCTGGGTATTTGAATTCTGTTATCACCATCAAAACATGCCTCAGATAGAAGCCATTAGCCTAAATATTAGCTAAATAATAAACAGTTTAGGACATTAGGCTAATACACCTACGCAGCGGGTTGTCAAAAGATCAACGAGAAGCTTTCATGATTTTCAAGGATATCTGGAAAACCTCTCACCATTTGTCTCAAATCACAAAGCTTTAGCAAAAAATCCAAAGTCCTCACTAAGCCTTTGTGAATCTTGTATATATCCCTCTTATGGCCACCAATGTGTCTAACTCCAACTATTTCTGGAGAACAAAGACCTTCTTTCTGTCCAATTTTCAAAGCTCTCCTAGTTTGCAAATTCAAATCTAATACCCTATAGAGAAGGGGATTTTAGGAAACATAGCTCTGGGTTTCCACTACACAATGAAGAGAGCATACATAAAGTGTGATAATGGTGTCTGGTTGACAACACCCTATGTGGCAGGGCACCATTTTCTTATATTACAAGCTCAAAATAGTACACAAATATTTAAATAACTAGTGAAGTATTTTTTTTTTTAATTTTAAGAAGCTATGGCTTTTCCTTGACTTTGTCAGTAAATCAACATGTGACTTTAGTTGACCAGCTACAAATCTGAGAATTACTCACATGTAAACTCTAGTTGAACTAGATCATCACAAATACTCTTTATAACAGAGTGTAGATTCCATCTCTGATGGACTAAAAAGTAGGCAACTAAATCTATGCATGTGATATTTAATCTGCTAACTGTACATAGCTTGGTAAGAGACTGTTTAACTTGGATTATGTTTCTATTGGACTGAATTCTTTTCCTCAATTGCTTTGTGTACTAATTGTCTTGGTGAGAAAAAGCTTGTTATTTGAGTCCAATAAATGGACATTGTTAGATTTCACTGCATTTGACCATAATCTTATCCCAAATGCCTTTAGCACTTTAGAGGTACACTTTCATTTGTGCTAATTATTAGTCTTTGTCAATCTCATCAGATACTTCTTTGTACCTCTGCCACACTGTTAAACTACACAGAGTCCATCTCATGCCATAATTCAGTGCACATTGTGTTGTCTGTATTTTCTGTTTTCAGTGTTATCTCTATGTTCCACTGATGGATAACACTCATAGAGAAACTGAATGCTTATCTTTTTGGAATTTGCATAGAAATAGCAAAAGGAAAAGGCTACAAGATTAAAAACTATAACCCAATCTATGAGAAAATAATCTGGAAGTGGAACTAGATATGGTCCCATGGTTACAGAAGCATTTTGGGTTCATGGACTCTACCAGATGTTTTGAAATGAAAGTTGATGGCTGGAAAACAATGCAAGGAACTATGCCAAAGATGAAAATGAAGAAGAATATGTCCATAGTATTTAGTCAATATAGAAAACTCTTGGATGTACCTGATATTAAATCAGGTTTATGTTCAGTTACATTGGGGAATTTAGTGCACTATGAAGATTCTAAATTTTTTGAGGGGAGATTTCCTTTTGTCTCTCTGATTGATATGCTAAAACCTGTACTTCTCAAACTGTCTGTGTGCTTGCATATATCAGAATCCCAGAGATGAGTTGCTTAGATGAATCTGGTTATAATAATCAATCAAAAAATTAAAAAAAAAGAAATTATATACATGAGAATTACTTTGACCAATAAGTAATGAGCGATATTCTTCTAAAGTTTTAAAAGAAAGACAGTAGAGAAAAACTAAAGGGAGTTATCAGAGAAATACACAACATAATTAAGGCAAACTTACATCTCTGTTGGCCCAAATATAGTCATTGTTGGTTGTCCTGGCACAGTTATTAAGAGCATCCCTTTCAATCTCAGAATTATCACAATTTGGATAATACATTGTGAATTTAGAAGATAGGGTACAGATGTTCACCCTCTTAGAGGTTCAGCAAATTATAGAACTCCTGAGAAGTCTTGCCCTTGGGCTATCTACAAGCATTAGAGTTGGGCAAAGACATGGGTGATGAGGAGGGGTTGGGCATTAAAGTACCTTCTAGAACCAGGTATTTTGTCCTTATAAGATCAGGCAAAGGGGAGTTGCTCATACTTGTAGACTAAATGTTTGTATGACCTAAAAATTCCTATGTTGAAACCCAGTCACTAATGTGATGGTTTTTGAAGACAGGAATTTTGCAGGGTGATTAAATCATGAGAGTAGAGCTCTCATTAATGGCACTAATGCCCTTATAAAAGAGGCCTGAGAGAGCTCCCCTACCCCTCCCACCATGTGAGGACTGCCCAAGAACCAGGAAGCGGGTCCTTACTAAATACCAAATCTGCCAGTGTCTTGATCTTGGACTTCCTAGGCTCTAGAAATGTAAGGAATAAGTTTCTCTTATTTATAAGCCACCCAGTCTATGGCATTTCTCATAGTAACTTGGACAGACTAATACACTCATATTATAATCTTCTACAAGTTCTTTATTAGTTTTAGAGGCATTTGAGTGTCTGTGTGTGTTTCAGGCACACGGCAAGGTACAGCAGACAGAAAAGATAAAACGATTTTACCAGCATAACAAGAGACACTACAAAATTAAGAAAAAATATATAGTCAATATCGTGATAGGAATGTACATGAATTTACATAAACTGTTGGGAGGTATTAAGAAGGGTACCTCATCTAGGGAAGGTGGAATAAAGAGTTATTGGTTAACAAAGCCCTTTCACATGAGTCCATTTAAGCAAGTTTATTGAGAAACAGCACCAGTCCATGTGGTATCAATGAGAGAATATTTCCAAGAAGAGGGGGCAATTCGGTCAAATAAAAATGGTGTTATGGTTATGAAAAATCACTAATTCCAACCAAGACTGCTACATAATTTGTGGAACCATTGAAAAATGTAAAAGTGGGATCCTTTGTTCAAAAATTATTAAGAATTTCAAGACTGCAAGAGTAAAGAATTAAATCTTGTATTAGTATAGTGGACACATGCCCAAAACTGGCTCTATCAGAGGCAGGAAGAGTATATCCTAGTAGAATCTAAAGATAAAGAATCATTTAAAAAATAAACGTGAAAATCACTGTATTGATACTGATTAGCTACTTTTGATGACTACAGCTTGGTAGATGAAATTTCCTATTGCATCTGAGTTTATAATTGCATCTCAATTTTATAGAGCATCCACAGATTTCAGTCCAGTAGGCAAGGATGAGATTTCTCTACTTATGAAATAGGTAATGTTCCCCAATACATTTATCAGATCACTTCCTTATGTGGTATTTTTGTCTAGGTGAATTGGAGTTACAGTCGGGTCTTACAGTGTTGGCATTTTTCATCCCAAGTAGAGATATTTATATTTCCCCAGTTGCTCTATGGTTCCAGGTGTGAGACAGAGGCTTCAGAGTTATGGAAATGGGAGGTTTCTAGCTATGGAAAGGGGACTCTCCCACTGAATCTGATACCCAGCCTGAGGTATTGTGAGTTAAACTCTGATAATGACATCAATTTATTTTAGTCAATGCTAGTTAGAATTTATCTGAAGAGATAGCTTTAATAAATATTCAGGTAAAGGAGAAGAACATGGTATCATTCTGGTGGATGAGTCTGCCCTCATGATACATAGCACCTGCACTTTCCTATAATTTAAAATTATAAGAAAGTTTACTAACATTTTTGGAGAAAACAAATGAATACAGCAAGACATTGTGTATGTAAAACTCCCACTTTTGAAACTCCCACCTTTGAAAGGTTGTGTTGTGTACAAAAAAAAAAAAAAGGACAGGGAAAAGAGTAATTATGTATTTATTATGTCCCACATACACTCCTACAAGATTTAATCCTGCTGTATTTCTTAATTCCCAAGATAAATGTAATTCATTGTTATTTTCCTCATTTGAAGACTATTAAAACAGATTCCAATGGGATAAATAATTTCCACAAAGATTAATTATTAATGGAGTCATAATTTGAATTCAGACATGCATGTGTTCAAAAAGTCATGCTTCTCATACAAAGCTACAACATACAGGCAACATCTGAGAGTTAGAGTTCTTGACCTCCATGTAAGTGCATTATAACACTAGAAATCCCTTTCATCCAGAAGGGGCAGGACATGTCTGGGCAGGGAAGATGGGCTTCAAGTTAATGAGTTGGAAAAGATGCAAATCTGGAAGTAACTGAAACAAGAAGTTTATAGGATTCCTGCCAAAGAAGTAGGGCTTCGTCGGGTTCATCTAAGGATAAAGTAATTTTAAATGATAATGTGAGTCAATAAAAGTAAGGAATCCAAATTGAGTTTTATTGATAGTGTGTTCTCAGTTGGCGATGACTTTAGCTAACTAGAGATAGAAAGTTGCCTCCAGGGGCTCCTGGGTGGCTCAGTGGGTTAAAGACTGCCTTCAGCTCAGGTCATCGTCCAGTGGTCCTGGGATCCAGCCCCACATTGGGCTCTCTGCTCAGCAAGGAGCCTGCTTCCTCCACCCCCCAACGCCCACCCCCGCCTGCCTCTCTGCCCACTTGTGATCTCTGTCAAATAAATAAATAAAATCTTTAAAAACAAAAACAAAGGAAAAGAAAATTGCTTCCATCATTGATTCCTCTCTTGAATCTTAAAAATGTTCTGATATAATTGAATCATCACTTAAGTTACAGTCCTACCTGGGACAATCACCCTGCTGTTTTCTGGATTCCTAGTTTCTATTCCACACAACCAGCTGCTCACTTCACTTTATTGGGGTCTGAATTTTCCTTTCTGCCTTGAGAACCCACAAGGCTGCACTACATCGAGCTGCTCCCAGGTTTCTGACCATTTGTTATCTTGTTCTAACTCTATTCCCTAAAGATTAAAGAAAATCCAGAATGTATCTTACCATCCTTGGCAAATTTACATGTTAGAGTCACCTGATGCTGCCCAAATAGAGGGTTGTCCAACTGCAGCCTGGACACTATCTAGCACATATGGAGCCCCTGCCTGATCAGGTGGCTCATGGGTCCACTCTTATTTATGTATTAACTATTTGATAATGCTGAAGCTGAATCCACTTTAAAATAGGTTTTTAAAAGTAACCTATATTAATTATAGAAAAAAACTTAAAAAAAGAGACAACTATAAAAACAAAACAGAAGAATATTAATCACAATGAAACCTACCATCCATAGGAAAACTATATTAAAATTTAGGTGTTTTTAAGTGTCTTTTTTTCTTCTAAGCATAAACTTGCCTTTGTTGTTATTATTTTCTAAATCTCTGAAATATAGTTTAATGATAAAACAGGAGATGCATAAATATTTTTGAATCACCGAATATTAGACAATTGCACAAATAATAACTTTTTTAAACATTTGACTGCTGGTAAAGTTTTTGAGCCCTTCACCATTATAAATAATATTTTTGATTAGTAAAGAATGTCCTCAGTATAACAATGAAAATTCTTTCCTGAACATATCTGCTTGATATCCCCATTTTATCCTGACTCTACGTTCTTCCCTTGGATACTCTTCCAGTCTTCCATGTGGTGTGGTGTGGTGCTCTCCCATATTTTGGTTATTTAAGTATGTCACATTAAAATTTCAATATCATGAGCATGCCATCATCCAGAAATAATAACATTTTTCTAAGTTTAATACTCCTATGCCTGAACATATATTAGAATATTGCCATGATGGTTTTGAGGACTTATAAGATGCAGCAACATATTATGTTTACAAATCCTATCTTCCATGTCTATTAAAAGTAATAACAGGAATGACTGAGCAGTTGCTAGGGACTATCCCCATATTGTTTCACAGAGCATTCTTCTGCATCACTAGTTAGTTTTTAATGTACCTTTCCTCTAGTTCTACCTAGCTCATTTTTCCCTATGACATAATCTAATCCATAATTTTTCTTCTTTTTAAGGGGCATTGCACTTAAAGATATTTCCTTTTCAGATGTGGGGATCTTCATAATATCAACAGAAATAGGATCAGACATTGCTTTTCTCCTTTGTTAGTTTGACAGGCTAGTTATGACACAGATAAAATATCTCTTAAAAATAACCACAGAAAAGGAACTTTCTGTAAAATTTCCTCAGGCTGTACATTTAACCTACTTACTAGCAAGAGTTTATTTTGGTGATGTCTTTAAAAACTTGCCTGTATCTGAAGCAGTCTCACTTTTGAGATATCATGTGATCAAATATGCCTTGATTTAAGCCAGTCATCATTTTTGGCCTCTTGCTTTAAGTCAATATGTATCTTTTTTTTTTTTTTTTAATAAGATCAAGTTTCAAGGTAGTTCTTTTCGGTACCATATGTCAAAAAAAAAGTCAATATGAAAATAGATCACATAAACATATTCATAAAATATTAAAACAGATGCACATTTGTAAGACATCATGCTGTTCTCTATAAGAAATATAATCCCTGACCTCAAAGGTTTTATAAAATATAAAAAATAAGTAATAAAATAGTTTGTTTAGAATTTGGAGTGATTTGTTTAGAATTTAGAGTGATTTGGAGTAATAACATAGTTTGTTTAGAATCTGGAGAGGAAAGGGAAGATAAAATTGCAATGCAAAACAGAAAAGACTAATGAGCCATGTAAGATAAATAAAAGGACTTTTGCTTTACCTTGTAGAGGATGTTGCCTTTGATACAGGACTTAAAGCTAGGGTGAGATTAAAAATAGAAATGTGTTTGGTGGTTTGTTACTGTCAGGGAAAATGGAATGATTCCATCAAAAATGAATGAGTTAAGCAAGTCCACAGAGATGGAAAAATATTAAGCTCTTAGAGAATATAATTAACACAACCTTACAAAACAAAACAAAACAAAAAGTAAAACAAGTCTTGAATACAAGACTGAGTTAAAATCACTATCATATGATTTTTGTCCAAGTTATTTATTGTATCGATGCACTGATTTATTTGCTTAATAAAAATATTTAAAGAACGTCCACTTATACGGTAAAGTGCTTAAACAAAATGGGAATATATATACATTTCTAATTAGTTATCTAATTTGTTTATTATAAAATCTGTTATTGGGTATAATTTACATATAATAAAATTAATTAATTTACAGTTTGATAAATTTGTGGAAATCTATAGTGTGTAACCACCACCACAATTGTGATAAAGCACATTCCATCAAATTTTTCTGGTCCCTTTGCAATAGAGCCTATCTCTCAACTTAAGCCCCTTGCAACCTCTGATTTGTTTTCTGTCACTATAGTCATGCCCTTTCTAAAAATTGTATATAAATAAGCTTACACAGCATATATTGTTTTGTTTCAGTCTTCTTTCATTTGTTATAATCTTTTGAAAAATTTTTTCATGTTACTAGTATATCAGTTTGTTCCCTTTTTTTATTGCTGAGTAGCATTCCATTGTACAGATACATTTAAATGCATTATCTTTTCACAAGATGATGTGTGTTTGGTTGTTTCAAGTTTTCTGGATATAAATAAAACAGTTATCACCAGGTAGTATAACCTTTTTTGTGACCCATATATTTTCATTTGCTGAATCATTTGCTGACTGTATATTTAAAATATATAAGAAAAAGGTAACTCTTTTTTTTTCCAGAACGGTCCCAGTACATCAGCAAATTACATAAAGCTGAGAAGTTTATAGATGAAAGATGAAAGCAATATATTCAAGCAGGATTACAAATCTCAAGCACAAAATACAAACCACACCTAGTCACATCATCCTAAACTTCTGCAAAGCCATAAAACAAAGGGAAACTTGTAAAAACAGAGAAAGAATAATAAAAAACAGAACTTGATAGGCAGATAAAGAAACAAGTAAGCCAGAAATCAATGGAGTGGCTTAGTCAAATGCTTTTAAAGAAAATAACTAGCAGTCCAAAATTCTAAAGCCAGAGAAGATACTTTTCAAAATAAATGTAAACTGATGGAGTTTTAAAGACAAGAGAATATATCAGTAGGAGACCCACAGTGAAGCCTCTGGTTCTATCAGATAAAGGAAACTTTAAAAAGAATAATATGTGGGCAAATCCCAATGAATGTTGAGTATAAAATAATAATATTAACATGTTATTTTAAAATATATTCCTTATGGAAATCTATAACTAGCGTGACATGTAAATCAGAGTGGTAAGTGAAGTCAAAAACTTCTACGGTCCTTGCATTCCCATCAGGAATTAACATTGGTCATTTCTAATAGTTGTTGAAAATTTCAAGATTCAGTTTGTAATCTTAACCAATAAAATTAAATTAAAATAAGGTATATCTAATAAAACAGAGAGGAAAGGGAAGATAAAATTGCAATGCAAAACAGAAAAGACTAATGAGCCATGTAAGATAAATAAAACAAAGTGATGTTGTAGACTTAAACCAGTTTTTACTAGTGATAAAGTTAAACGTAAATGTACCTAATGATCCATAAAAAGATAAAGTTTGTCATAACTGATTGACAATGAAAAAGTGTTAAAAGTGATTAAAAAAAAAAAAGCTACTGTGGTTTTGTGTAGTGTTAGCCCTGACTATTGCTGTTTTGTGTTGTCTATTTTTGTAATGCAAGTGCCTGACTTAAGCCTTGATTGCCAAGAGGAACACTTCAAAGAGGCAACCACTTCAAAGATGTCTGTTTTTTTTTTTTAAAGATTTTATTTTATTTTATTTGACAGAGAGAGATCACAGGTAGGTAGAGAGGCAGGCAGAGAGAAAGAGAGAGAGTGAGGGAAGCAGGCTCCCTGCTGAGCAGAGAGCCCGATGTGGGACTCGATCCCAGGACTCTGAGATCATGACCTGAGCCAAAGGCAGCGGCTTAACCCACTGAGCCACCCAGGTGCCCCAAGATGTCTGTTTTGAATAAACACTTTGGCAGGGTGGGATAAGGAGTCAGGCTGCCTCCCTACACATAGGCTCTTTTGTTCTAGAGATCTGGGTTGATTTAGATAACTAATCATTGGGCCACTTGTTTTTTTCTCTTCCTACGCTTTATATTACTATTCTTATGTTTTAAATTCACCAATAAAGAGTGAGTCCACAAAACCGTGAGTCAGCCCCAGTAAAAGTGAACCCACAGCCCAAGTATGCTCTCTTTCTACCTGAAACCTAACTGTGTGGCCTTGGGTGTGATGTGCAATTTCCAGTCCTATTGTAAGGGCCTACTTGGCCAGAGTGAGCCATTTTGTTGTTTACGCAGTAAACTTAGATTGACCCTGCCCCCCCAGAGGAACTTACTTAGAAACAAGTCTGGGAAACCAGTAAAATATGACTGACCAGCCCCTGATAACAGAGCCCATATACCAGGACGTGTCAGGTCACGGGGAGGTAACAGAGCCCAGAATACAAGGATGAGTCAAGCCAGGTGGAGACATCCAATCAGGAAAACACCTCCCTAACCACCCAAGAATGTGGGCCCTGACTTTTGGGCGCCAATTCTGACCAGAGTGATAGGCTAGTTCAGATAGCTACTATGGGTGAATTGTAATTCAATTGGCCACCTGCGTGTGGCCAGGCTCAACCACATGGCTGTTGTTCTATAAAAGTTAGTCTGTGAGACTGGGAGGGGTCACCTATTTGTAAGAGACGGCCTGGCCAGTCAGTTTCATTCTCGATGCTTGGGGCAAAATAAAGCTTTGCTTGACCTTTGCTTTGTATCAGTCTTGCTCCTTTGACCATGGACCCAACACTTATAATTAATAATTTTTTTTTTTCTTCAAAGTTCCCTGGTGGTTATTGCTGAAAGTTGTCTTATCCTTATAATAAGAACCACAAAAGCTCGTCCCACCACAACAGCAGTTATCAACTGCTGAGATGGGTACAAAACACTACAATGATAACAGATAAATTAGATTTTTAGGGATAATTCTACCTAGAAATAAACATTTAATAGTAATAAAGGTTTACCTCACCAGGAAGATAAAAATGTTCTAATTTATATAAATTTGTTTATCAATAATATAGCCTCTGACATATGAAGAATAAAAAGAACTAAGAAAATACAAATGAACACATAGAGAAGAAAATATTAATTTTCCCAGTAACTGACAGAACACCAAAAATTGACAGAACACAACATTCATCCATATATTTTCTTTAAAGCATGCACAAATCATTCATGAAAACCCAGTTCAGATTATAAACACATCTCAAATGACTCTCAAGGTGTTGAAGTTGTACTGTCCATGTTGTTGGACAAAGTGGAATTAAAGTAGTTAGATACTTATAACAATTACACAGGATATCTTATGAAACTGAAAATTATATAAAAAAGTATTTCTAAATAAATTATGGGTCAAAGAAGAAATCACAAGCCAAATCTATTTAAAGGGAAATTGTGTTGCCTTAAAGATAGAGGCTAGGTCTGAATATTAATTTTAAGATGCTAGAAATAGAATAGCAGATTAAATCCAAAGAAACTAAAATAATGGCAATAATAGAGATCAGAACAACAATGGCAATACTATATATACATACACATGTATTTTTTCCATATGTGTTACAAATATATACATATAATCAGATATATGAATAAATAAAGCTAAAATTGATTCTCTGAAGAAAAAAACTAATAAAATGTATAAACATGAAGTGCAATTGACTTTAAAAAGGAGTAGAGGGAAGATATAACACAAAATAACACCTAATACCAAGAAGAGAATATATATTTGTTAGAAAACCCAACACACAAAAAGAAACAAAAGTTCTAGGAAAAGTCCTATAATTGAAAAGTCCTATAACTATTAAGTAGAATCCAAATTTTAAATTTCTCCCAAAAGAACATTTCTGTTCTCCTTAGCTATTTCTACCAAATATTTGTCAGATGCAATGCTATTGTGTACATTATGAAGCTGACATAAATTGGGTATCAAAATCTAACAAGAATATTTAAAAAAATAATAAGCCATTTTTTCTTTTGATCAGTGAAGTTGAAAACCCTAAATCAATTGCTGGCAAATCAATCTGAGTTAATATATTAAAAAAGGAAAATTTGGGGCACCTGGGTGGCTTAGGCATTAGGCATCTGCCTTCAGCTCAGATTATGATCTCAGGGTCCTGGGATGGAGCCCCACATCTGGCTTCCTGCTTCTCTCTCTCCCACTCCCCCTGCTTGTGTTCCCTCTTTCACTGTGTCTCACTGTCAAATAAATAAAACCTTAAAAAAAAAAAAGGAAAATGCATAGCAACTACATAGCAACTATAATGGGTTTACTCCAGCAACACAAGTTTAGTTTAAATTTCAAAATAAATTAATGTATTTCATTAAAATATAGGAGAAATTATTATATTATATTATATTATCTCAGGTGAAGCCATATAAATATTTGCTAAATTCAGCATAAATTTGTGACAAACATTTTTAGTACTATAGGAGTAGAATGGAACTTATTCATGTCGGTAAGGGCATATACAAAACAAAATGACACAGAATGGCAATAATGATTGGAAGGTGGCACTGGGAGGCTACTGTGGTGCTAGAAGCATTGATTTCTTCCTGAGTGTTGGTTACTTAAGAGTGTTAATTTTGGATATTTCATTGAATTGTGTACTTAAAAGTTGGGCAATTGCTGTGAGTTTATACTTTAATAAAAGTTAAAAATACAAGTTTCTGATGGTCCTGCATTTCACTCAGACTGCAACAAGTCCTCACAGCAATCTGTGGCCAGTCGCTTACCACCATGACATTCTGCCCTCATTCCCTGGGTCTAGCCGCATGGCCTTTTCCCACGAGTGACATAAACCGACAAATGTTATCAATGGCCTAGAACCCCATTGCGTGTTCCTAAGTAAGCTCACATTTGAATTTTACTCAATTAATAACAATATGCAAAGACATGTATGGGCGAGTCCCTTAATGTCTCCTACTGTCTAAGCCATGGACACTTGGATGAAGAACAAATAATTTTCTTTCTTAAATAAAAAATAGACTCTGTAGTGACTTCTAGAAAATAAATGCCTGTCTTCATAGTTTGTTTTGAAATCACTCCTTTTCCTAAAGTAATGGTGGATGTGAAATTTTTCTTCACTCTGGCAACAACTGTTTTCAGTACCTAGGTTTGTTTCTCTCAATAGCACTTATTTGTATACTGTTCTCACACTTTTTACTTTATCTGCCTTCCATGAGCAATGGAGAGATTGAGGGTGAGGTATAAATAACCCAGAATAGCATTAATGCTGTTTAAAGGCATTCCAGTCTTAAAGGACTCCAGCTCTAATGGTGGATTTTAAAGGCAGCAATTAGTAAATAAGTATTCTAAGTTGAGGAAGCTAATTAGGAAGTCACTTCCCTAAAACATTACATCCCATGCTTATATACCATTATTTCTTACATTCATCCATGCAGTCTATGTGGAAATAGTGATCAGCTATTTATCTGATAGTCCCCCAGAACTGATAAGGAGCAGAACCACAGGTGGTCTGCAGGGCCCCAAGACAAATTTCACCCCTTTAAAGCAGGGGAGGACTTTGGCACCAACCTGTCAGACTCCTCAGGCCTGACCCTGCTTTGACCGCTTGAAAAAGGCTAGAAGGCTCTGCCTGACTGATGTCTGAGCGGAACCGAGAGCCTTCCCTGATGGAACATCTGAAGGTGGAAGTGCCCATAGCTGAGCTGATCGTGACTGAGGCCTTATTTCAACCGCGAGCCCACAGACCAACTTCACATTTGGTTCCTTCACTTCCTACACCCTCTGTTTACCTTGTTTTTTTGTGTGGCTTGTCTGTATGCTCCGTCAGAAGTCAAGTTTAATCACATGAAGAACTGTCATTTGAGTTTGGAATCCTGAACCTGTTTTCTGACTGTGATTTAACTTTGCTCTATGACTGAATAAAGCCGACACAGAGGAAAGACATAGCTCGTGTGTGTGCCTTCATAGGGTACTCATGACAACAGGTAATATAGTTTTGTTTTGTTTTTTTTTTTTTTAACCCATAAATTCCTAATCTGAAAAACCACTGGACTCCTGGATTATACGAAAAGAGATACAGAAAGATAGGGTGGCAATAGGTTATCTGTAGGCAGTGGACTTGACAGTGGTTTTAGTTCTTGATGTTAAGCTTTAAGGAAGTTTTTATTAAGGGATTTTTCCAGAAGATTGTGTATGGACTACACAGGTAGCTTAAAGTCATGTAATATTGAAGAAGAGGGAAAGGAATTGGGGTGTTTATCTTGGTGAAGAGAACATGAGGTGTAGGAGGTGCAGGTGCTATATGTAGAAGAGAAGTGAAAATTTCTCAGTGATGCCTCTTATAGCAGAGCTGAAAACATATTCTAAGAAAGGCAAATTTCAGTTTAATTTAACAAAAACACCAAGTATTTAGAATTAGCATGGAATGTCATGGGATACTTAGGTAATTTTGCTTCTACCAGTTCTGTCACTCTATGTCACCTTAAGGTCACTTCCAACCTAATAATGTAAGATTCTAGACAATAGGAGGAAATAATTCATTTAGGGAGTAATGGTCATTGTATGCTATGAAGACAAATAGGAGTTTTCAGAGTGAGGAATATTAATTTCTGAGGGAGGAAATTAGGTGTAGAGAAAGACACATGTATATGGATATTGTATGTTGAAACATTAAAGGCATCCAGTATTGTTGAATATATGATGTTTTCATAGAATATAAGTTCTAGAAGGTCAGAAGGCTTGTTGATCTGATTCATTTCCATAGCCTTGGACACTAGAATAAAGACCTGCAATATTTCCATCCACCGTTTTAAAACTATATAGTCCTAGAAAGTATTTTCTTTTTTTTCTTTAGACTGAATCCATCTCTGCTTAGAAAAAAGAAGTTCCAAAGGAGGGTTTCCTTTCTGTGTTGGAGAATCTTTCTGTCCTTAATTTTCTAAGTTTGAAGAATAGACCTAAGCTCTTGTTATACTCCTGAAGATGTTAGCAGAGTGGTCTTCAGTGTACAGAATATCTTATAAGATTTGTTCACATTTGTAGCCCGTCTTTCCTCATTACTGAAATCTGGAAAAGAGTAATGACTTTCAGTATGTCATTCTTAAGACCCTCTTCAATCCCAAGTTACAAATAAGAGATTCACTATGTTCAGAAGACAGATTAATGAAGGCAGAAGCATGCACAGACTCATTTTTTGAATTATTTTTTTTCACTGCAATGTGTTTAATTGAAGGGGTTTTTGCATAACCCATTGGTCCCCAAATTAAACGCTATCTTGTTCCTTCTAATTAGATTAGATTAGATTAAACGTAAATTGAAAATATTTATATATCTATCCTTAATATTTCTTCAGGCATTTTTGGTCATACTGATTAAATATTGATTAAACATAAGTTGATTAAAAGTAAGTTGAGGGGCGCCTGGGTGGCTCAGTGGTTAAGCCGCTGCCTTCGGCTCGGGTCATGATCTCAGGGTCCTGGGATCGAGCCCCGCATCGGGCTCTCCGCTCAGCGGGGAGCCTGCTTCCTCCTCTCTCTCTCTGCCTGCCTCTCTGCCTACTTGTAATCTCTCTCTGTCAAATAAATAAATAAATCTTTAAAAAAAAAAAAAAGTAAGTTGAAAATATTTGTATATATATCCTTAATATTTCTTCAGGCATTTTTGGTCATTTTTCTTTAAATGACATGGATGGAACTAGAGGGTGTTATGCTAAGTGAAATAAATCAATCAGAGAAAGACAATTATCTTATAATCTCACTGATATGTGGAATTTAAGAAACAAAACAGAGGATCATAGGAGAAGTGTGGAAAAAAATAAAACAAGAGGAAATCAGAGAGGGAGGCAAACCATGAGAGACTCTTGATCATATGAAACAAACTGAGGCTTACTGGAGGGCAGAAAGGCAGGGAGATGGGGTAACTGGGTGATGGACATTAAGGGGGACATGTGAAGTAATGAGCACTGGGTAATTATATAAGACTGATGAATCACAGACCTGTACCTCTGAAGCCAATAAAACATTATATGTTAATTGTATTTAAATTTAAAAATTCAGTATAAATTTAAAAATTATATTTTGCACGTATGGAAAATGAAATATTAGATAATTATATGTATACATATATGATAAAATTATATAAGTACTGCATGTATTTTGTATAACTATAGCATACATTATATATATAATATCATATATGACATATATATGAATTAGAAATCTATATCCTCTATATACAAAAATTAGATATACAAATTAACTTCAAGTCTTTTATTAGTAAATGTAGTAGAGATAAGTTTTAATGGAGGAAAAAGGGAAGAAAATAAAACATAATTGTGAATATAGTTATTTTGAAATCTACAAAGAAAGAGCTTATTATAGATTACTAGGAGACCTTGCTGTGAAGATGCTAGTTTTCCCAGATGTTTCATAGTGATCAGCACATCTTATCTTGAATTTTAGATGAACTGTTTTACTGGATTTTACTGGATTTTTTTTTTAAGTGGTCTGTAGGTCTACTCAGAAATTTACGGGGATCACTGGAATAAGACCAATGCAACCCATGTACATTTGATTATCTTTGACCCTGAGATACATACAGATATGTCTAAAAAATCTAGTAAGAATTAAATAATGAGTGGCTCTGAGTCTTAATAATTTTTTGTTAAATTAGGTAATTGTTTTCTTTTTTTTAAACTTCCCCATTCTACAAGCAACATTGTTTCATGGAAATAATACACATTACTGGATATGCAGAAATATAAATTCTATTATCAGTTCTAACAATATTTGGGAGACTTAAATAAGTAACTGAATCTTTGTAGATGTCCTTTCTTCTTTTTAAAAAAAAGATTTATTTATTTGGAGCTCCTGGATGGCTCAGTTGGTTAAGCATCTGCCTTCGGCTCAGGTCATGATCCCAGAGTCCTGGGATCAAGCGCTGAGTGTCAGGCTCTCTGCTTAGCAGGGGGTCTGCTTTCCCCATCTCCTGCTGCCTGTCACTCTGCCTACCTGTGCGCGCTCTCACTCTCTCTCTGTCAAATAAACAAATAAAATTTTGTTTTAAAAGGTTTTATTTATTTATTTAACAGAGAGAGAGCATGAGCAGGAAAGTAAGGGCAGAAGGAGAGGGAGAGAAAGAATCTCAAGCAGACTCCTTGCTGAGAGCAGAGCCTGACACAGGGCTCAATCCCACAACCCTGAGATCATGACCTGAACCAAAATCAAAAGTTGGATGCTCAACCAACTGAACTAAACAGGTGCCCCATCCTTTCCTTATTTTTAAATGATGAGGTTACATTAGAATATGTGTTTGCAAAATATATCTTATGAAGACCCTTTGGAGGTCACCAATGGATGTGAAGGCTGTCTGACAGGGAATTTGGAGGTTTATCTTCTTATAACCCAGAGCTGTTCTCCTTTTTTTAATTTATTTTTGGTAGTTCTGAAAATTCTAGAAATATTATTTTTGGTACAAATACACTTTAACGTTAAAAAATGATACTTGTACAATTGCCCCCACATTGAAAATCCCCTGATATGAAAGTACCACCTTTCTGCCTCTTTTTCTACTGTTGAAATATGAAATTTTTACAGGAATAAAAATGTCATACAAATTATGAACTTTGTCTTTTTTTCCTTGTAAAGCAATTTTATTTTTCTCAGATATGTTTAATGTTTTCTGAATAAAAATCAGTTTTGAAATTGGTAAAATTATGTATCTCAGTATTTATCTGGCATCTCAGACAATTGTTTCAGAGTTGTCAGCAAAGTCACTAGTACTTTTGTCATTTTTTTCTTTTTTCCCTTTTAAAAAAATATTAACCTTTCTCAGTTCTACTAATAAAATATAATAGACATAACGCATTGTGTTGGTCCAATTATGCAACATAATAATGATTAGTAAATAATTATATATATTTAATATAATATATTTACTAATAAAATATATAATATACACAATAAAATATCGTGTATTTATTATATATTATAAAATATATAATAAAATTATTATAATAATCTTATATATAAATTATATATGTTATATATTATATGATATGTTATAAACCATATATAATGATAATATCTTATTTATTATCAATATACAAATAATATATAATATATAATATAACACATAAATACATAATATATAATATAAACTTACATAAATATATTTTATTTTATATTATATAATAAAATTATAACAATGTAATGATGTAATAAAATATATTTATTTAATTATATATAATAGCAAAAATAAGTATAAAATAAATATAATAATTATTATTATATATAACAGATAATTTTATACAGCACATTAAGTTTAATTAATATTCACAATCTCACAGTCACATTTTTTTGTCTTATGATAAGAAATTTAAGATCTAACAACTTTTTTTTTTTTAAAGATTTTATTTATTCACATTTGTCAGAGAGAGAGATCACAAGTACACAGAGAGGCAGGCAGAGAGAGGAGGGAAACAGGCTCCCCGCTGAGCAGAGAGCCCAATGTGGGGCTCGATCCCAGGACCCTGGGATCATGACCTGAGCCAAAGGCAAAGGCTTAACCCACTGAACCACCCAGGTGCCCCAGATCTAACAACTTTTAAATGTACAATACATTTACATTACCTCCCTAGAACTTTTTTTATCTTATAACTGGAAGTTTTTTGACCACCTTCATCCACTTACCCCCAACATGCCATACCCTCACCACCCCTGCCTCTCTCTGACAACTACAAATCTGTTCTGTGCTTCTGAGTTTGTTTTTGTGTTTGTTTTAAGATTCCACATATAAGTGGGATCATATAATATTTGCTTTTCTCTGTCTGACTTATCTGACCTATTTCCCTTAGCATGGTATCTTCAAAGTCATCTTAACTTCATCTTCATTTCATTGTAGGCCATTGTTTTTAAAGTGTTACTTATGTGTAATAGAAGTTCAATCTAGTTGATAAATATTCTATACCCAGAACTTTTAGGAAGTTTGTAGAGCCTGTTTCTTTTCTTTAAATGGCTTTGGATCTCTCCTTTCAAACTGGGACCAAAAGTCACTGTACCACTATGCGGCAAGCCCACTGAGCAGCACTTGGTAGGCTGTTTCTTCCAAAGGGGAATTGGAGTAGGGATAAAGAGGGACAGGGGAATATAATTATAGGTAATATGAAAAATAAAAATGAATTAATTAAAATATTCCCATTCTGAATAATATATCTGAGGAGCAGAATGTAACTTAATGCTATAAAAGGAGAAGGGAAGGAGAGAAAGAAGCAGACATATGGAAATAGAGAACATACAGAGTTTTGCTTATTGCACATCAAACTCTGTCCCTTTGCATATATTATCTCATTTAATCTCATGAAAACATGAAAGGTAAATGTAACTATAGTTGACCCTTGAAGAACATGGAGGGTTGGGGTGCCAAAAGCCCACACAGTTGGAAATCTGTGTATAAATTCTGACTCTCCCAAAACTTAACGACTAATAGTAAACAGCTGACTGAATAATTAACACATATTTTTATATGTTATATGTATTATATATTGTATTCTTACAATAAATTGAGCTTGAGAAAAGAAAATATTATCAAGAAAATCATAAGGAAGAAAACAACATTTATAGCAGTGTACCGTATTTATGAAAAATAATCTTGCATTATCAGTAGACTTGTACTTTTCAAACCCATGTTGTCCAAGGATCAACTGCATTACTATTTACAGATGAAAAAAATACAATATCACAAAGATTAGGGAATTTGTCCTCACACAAAGAGCTCCCAAATCATGCAGCTCTTATTTGAAACCATTTTGGCCAGCCACAAATCACAGGACCTTTATTCTAGACTATCTGGCTTCTAGAAATATAATAACATTTAAAAGAGGTATCTCATAGGATTGAATGGTAATACTTGCATTTAATTTTTAGAAAGAAATAAGATGCATATGATCCAATTAACCATTATAAAGTGTACAAGTAAGTGGTTTTTGTATATTCACAAGGTTATAAAATCATCCCCATTATCTAATTCCAGAAAACTCTCATCCAATCAAAAAGAAACCCATATCTATTAGCACTTACTCCCCAATCCAGTCTTCCTGCAACCTCTGGCAATTACTAATTTACTTTCCCTCTGTATGAATTTATCTAATCTGACATTTCATATAAATGGAAGCATACAATACATGAGCTTTAATGTTTGTCAACTTTCATTTAATGATGTTTTAAAATTTATCCATGTTGTAGCCCTTATCAGTACTCCATTCCTTTTTATGGCTGAATAATATTCCATCCATAAACATATTTTATCTCTTCATCAGTTGATGGACACTTGTATCCTTTCCACTTTTTGACTTTTATGGATAATGCTGCTACAATTTATTATTCATGAAAGAATCTTTATATGAACACTTGTTTCTGATTTTTTTAAAATATTTTATCTATTTATTTATTTGGCAGAGAGAGATCACAAGTAGGCAGAGAGGCAGGCAGAGAGAGAAGGAAGTGGGCTCCCTGCTGAGCAGAGAGCCCGATGCGGGACTCGATCCTAGGACCCTGAGATTATGACCTGAGCCAAAGGCAGCGGCTTACCACTGAGCCACCCAGGCACCCTTGTTTCTGATTTTTGAAGTATATATGTAAAAGCAGAATTTCTGGGTCTATGTTTAACTCTTTTAAAAAAAAATTATAATTTTTAATTTTTTTATTAACATATAATGTATTATTAGCCCCAGGGGTACAGCTATGTTTAACTCTTTAAGGAACTGACAAATCTCTATAGAAGCTGTACCATTTTGCATTCCTACCAGCCATGTATAAAGATTCTCCATACATCCGTGATGACACTTGTTATTTTCCCTTTTTAAAAATTATGATTATAGCTAGCATAGTAGGTTTGAAGTGGCATCTTGTATCTTTCAAACTTGCTGAATTTATTAGCGCTAATAGTTTTCATTTCTCAGTTGATTCTTTAGTTTTTTTGTTTGTTTGCTCTTTTATTCATTCTATTATGCCATCTGCAAGTAGAGATAGTTTTACTTCTTAGTTTCCAACATGGGAAGATTTTTCTTAGCGTGAGATAAGATATGACTGCTAGGAAAGGGTAAATTTCATTTGAAGCAAACAAACAAACAAACAAACAGAAACCCCCACTTCTTTTGAATCATGAGTAAAATGAAATACTAGCATTTGAAACTTTAGGTTTTATTGTAACAGATAGAACACACGGGGTAAAGGATATGATATAACACTTCCTTCCTGGCCTGGTCGTGGGTACAAATTTCTGATTACCATATTTCTCAGATGTTAACTAAATAAACTGAGACCAATAACAAGAGACCAGTACTAAGATAATATAACTATACTGAGATAATATACATAATATATATGTATAGATACAATTAAGCAGGCCAAAATAATATATAAAGAACAAATTCCATCAAACATTTCCTCTTTCATTTTTCCTAGAGAAGCATACTCATTTAAGTATAATTTTATAATAATACAACTACTTGGAGCTTTACTAAAAGAATTAAAATAACTTTTAATGTGGTCATACACATGAATAAAGTGAGTCAAAGGGAATCAGAATCCCTATGAGCTCCTAAAACTACCATATTTGAATCCATCCATCCATCTCTCCCTCCCAATTCTCCCTCAGTCTCAAACTGCATGGGGTCTGGCCGGATTCTGCACAGCAGAACTGTGCAGGCAGCAGCATAAACTAATAAACAGAAAATATACTTAGGCTATCTCCTCTTCCTTTTTTCCTCCCCCTCCTACTCTGTTTGCTGTAAAAAGCTTAACTCTTATATGAAACCCAAAAGAAGTCAGGGGGAGAAATGTGGCAAAAACAGTCAATGACTTTAGAAGAGACATTGACAAAAATACTACAAAATAGAAAAGACACATGTAAACATGTAGTATTATTTAAATTAAATTGTAAATCATAATAATTTTTTTTTCAGCACTCAATCCTATTTGCCCCCTTGAAATGAGCAGCCCAGAAGTGAAATGGTGAAGTTGTGAAGAATTTTATCTTGCAGAAAAGTAAATAAAGGATAAATGATATCTTCCTTTAAATGTTTAAATATCTGATGTTGACACCAAAATAAATCTTAGTCCATGAAGCTCCAAGGATGGAATTAAGATCAACAAAAAAACTGAGAAAAATGCTGGTTCATCCTCAATAAGAAAGTTCTTTAGAGCAAATCAAAGTCTTCAGTAATAGGAGTTAGGGTTTCTTGTTACAGGATATGTGGCAAAATAGATTGCAATGTTATTTCTGAAATGATATAAATGGTCATTCTAATTTTTTTCTTTTGTCTTATATTATTAAGAGCCCGACAAGTGCGACCATTTGGATTAGATCAACTGATGATATGTTATGGACATTTCTTAGGTTTATAATTTAGCAGCAGCTATAGACACAGGCAATAATTTTATTAAGAAGCACCTTTATTATATAAGGATAAACATTTTGAGAGAATTGTTAAGGTTCTGAGAAACTGTATTATCATGAGACCAAAACTGGCCTGAAGTCAAGGGAACGATTTCCTCAAGGAATTTGTGTTTAACTTGAAATTTGAAGGGAACTTACATTTGGGCTACAGAGAAAATAAGAAAGACAGCAAATAATTGAGAATTCCTCATCATTCATCTATTTACAAACATCATCTCTAAGTACTTTTTATTTTCTTTAAGTTAGCTCACTGAGAGGAAAGCACATACCTGATAGGAAAGCACAAAGGACAGGTTTGTTTGTTTGGGGTGGGGAATAGGGAAGGAGGAAAATAAATTTCTCTATCTTAGAGAGGCTTAAAAATCAGTCATTAACTAGGCACCTGACTGGGCACAGACAGGCTGTGCTGGGGTTAGTATAAGCTCTTTGGAATTTTGAGAGTCAGCTAAGAAGTGGAAGATCCAAAAAGTGGAGTGATGTTGGAAAGAGACAATGTATTCTTCAAAGTTTTGCATATGACAGGCCACAGTATCTACTGTGCCACCATCCAAATAATGCACTTCAGCAAAGGATTTGAAAACCCTCTTAATAAAGCAATTTGTATTATTTTGAAATAGTATGCCAAAAAGCCATTAACAGACAGCTACATCGTGTTTTAATATATCTGGCTCACCATGCATTTGAGTTACTATGTATTATAGAGTCTAGAAAAGGAGTGAGTGCCTATTCCTGTATAAATTAGCATGTCAGAGTCCTTTTGGAAGTCATAATTACTGGCATTTTAAGACCAAATAAACCAAAGTTAAATGATTTATCCAAATAATCCACTTACTAAGAGGTACAATGCTGTTCTGCACAATTCAAAACTCTATGCTATTTCCAGACTTACATGGATATTAATGAATGGATTTCATAACCCCCAAAATGCCAGGGGGGAAATAAATAACTAAAAGCCAATACAGAATAAAATAGCTAAGATAGGCATGATATTTGTCAAGGTTCTCCAGAAAGAAATTGCCTTGCACAGTAATGGAGACTGACAGCTTCTGATATCTGCAGTTGGCAAGTTAGACAGCCAAAGACCCAGGTAAACTATTTCTGTAGTTCCAGCCCAAAAGCCAATAGCCTTGAACCCAGCAGAAACTTACTTTTCAGTTTGAATTCCAAGTGAGATAGAACGGAAGATAAGGCCCATCCACAGGAGGGCAGGGCGGTCTGCTTTATTCAGCCTACTTATTCAAATGTTAATCTTGTCCAAATATACTCTCACAGACACACCCAGAATAATGTTTGACCAAATATCCTGGCACACCATCCCCCAGTCAAATTAACACACATGAAATTAACCACATAAGCACATGGATGTATCATGGTGCATTCTAAGGCATTAGAGTATATCAAGCTATGGGTAGTCAGTGCTTAAAAGTAAAGGCAGTAGTGGGGCAACTGGGTGGCTCAATTAGTTAAGGGTTTGCCTTTGGCTCGGTCATGATCCCTGAGTTTAAGGATGGAACCCCACGTCTAGGTCTCTGCTCAGCAGAGAGTCTGTTTCTCTCTATGCCCCTTACCCTACTTGTGCTCTCTCTCTCACTCTCAAATCAATAAAATCTTTAAAAGAAAAAAAAAAGTAAAGGTGGTATGATGAGCATTAGGGATAGGAAGGGGATTTTAGGCAGAGGAAGTAGAATGATTTAAGGCATAAAAGGAGAGTATCATGAAGGGCTGAGCGTATAGTTATACTCAAGTAACTTTTGAATGAATAAATGAATAAATGAATGAACAAAGGGCATTCTTGATCCCTCAAAATCAGTTTATTTGAAATTAATACAGTTGACCCTTATAAAACACAGGTTTGAACAGTATAAATCCATCTTTTTTTTTTTTTTAAGATTTTATTTATTTATTTGGCAGAGAGAGGGAACACAAGCAGGAAGCAGAGGGAGAGGGAGAAGCAGGTTTCCCACTTAGCAGGGGCTCGATCCCAGAACCCTGGAATCATGACCTGAGCCAAAGGCAGATGCTTAACCAACTGAGCCACGCAGGCGCCCCCAGCCTAGTCCACTTATATGCAGATTTTTCTCAGTAAATACAGTGTAGTACTGTAGATGTATTTTCTCTTCCTTATGACTTTTTTTAAAAGATTTTATTTATTTATTTGACAGCCAGAGATCACAAGTAGGCAGAGAGGCAGGCAGAGAGAAAGGAGGAAGAGAGCCTGATGAGGGGCTCGATCCCAGGACCCTGAGATCATGACCTGAGCCGAAGGCAGAGGCTTTAACCCACTGAGCCATCCAGGTGCCCCTTCTTATGACTTTCTTAAAAATGTTTTTTCTTTTCTCTAGCTTGCTTTATGCTAAGAATACAGTATATAATATGTATGTTAATAAAATGTATACGAGTACATATAGCATACAAATATGCTTTACTTGACTATGTTATTGGTAAGGATTCATCATCTTGTACACCTTAAACTTACACAAGGTTATGTGTCAATTATATCTCAATAAAGTTAGAAAAACAAATATGGTTTTGACCTTTGAGTCATCAGCTAAAATGGAAGGAGAAAGATTTTTATTTGAACATTAAACTACTGGAAGAATTGACATCATGTCAATATTCCGTTTTCCCTGAAAGAACTATTAATCATGGTGTGATCTTCACTCATTAAATACTTCTATCTTTCAGGAACATTTGACAGTTTTTATTTTTTTCTTATAGATATTTTCTTTCCAAGATCACTCTTAAATATTTTATATTTTCAGCTCACATGAATAAGTAGTTTTTTCAATTTTATTTTGTTTTGTTTTACAAATGTTCTAACATATTAGTCATACAGATAGGATTTAATTTTAGTAATTAAATTATTTATTATGTATTTGTTACCTGTTGGAACACAACCCAGATCCTTGCCAATGTGGCAAGGATTGTGGGATAATATATTATCCCTGTGGATAATATCCTGTGGGATAATACATTTATGTTCAGGCTACAAGTGAGATGTGATTTATATGCAGGCAATCGAGTCAGACAAGTGAACAATGATTATCTCAGGTTTAAATAACAAGATTAAGTTAAGAATTCTCCACACTTATCAGATCTAGCTAAAGGAGGATGTGAAAACACTCCAGGGATCCTCCCATGTTTATTTCAGGCCTTGGCCCAGGAAGACTCTTGCCCTCCATCTCCTGGAGTTTTCTCACAGGATTTGACATGACCCCAGTCATATTGGCGAGGATCTGGGTTGTGTTCCAACCTTACCAAACCAAATTCACAGAAATCTATCAAAGCAAAGACTTGAATGAAAAAAAAGTGCCATTAATTTATATAATTACTTTGTTTAAAGTATTATTTGTTTTTCAGAAATCTGTATTATAACAACAGAAATATATAATTTTAGTTTATTACTAATGATATTGACAGTTTCTCACCCATTATACATCAAAACATGAGGACTTATTCAGGAACCTAGTCTCTTTTTCTTCTTTTTAATGTTTTCTTTTATCTCTCTATAATGCAGAAAATAGTTGATATAATTATCACTTCATGATATTTTATTAAGCTGTTATTGGGTGATTATTTTCTGTTAAGATATATACTTTTGTTTATTAACTATTTAAATGTTGCTGATAAAATGGAAAATTTCTAATAGATTTCCTGCAATTTTTTTCTAATTTTTTTATTCATAAGATCATATAACTGACTCATACATATAATTTTGTGCTTTTTCTATTATTTGTATTTATATTATTTATCACTTTCCCCCCCAAATTAATAAGGTAGGCTGTATGAATAGCTGGGAGAAATAAGGAAGAATTGAATTCAGGTTAGACAGGATTACAAAGCTCACAGATCTAATATTTGACATATTTTATTAACTACTTTCTCTTAATACTCATTAAAACTTTTAATATTTTTTATTGACTAAAATAGTTGAGGAACAGTGTGTGTGTGTGTATAGCCATATATATATATATGTACATATATACATATATAATCACTTAATAATACTAAACTGTACCTAAAGCAATCTATATATTCAATGCAATCCCTATCAAAATTACATCAACAATTTTCACAGAGCTAAAACAAACAATTCTAAAATTTGTATGGAGCCAGAAAAGACCCCAACTAGCCAAAATAATGTTGAAAAAAACAAACAAACAAACAAAGCTGGAGGCATCCCAATTCCAGACTTCAAGCTGTATTACAAAGGTGTAATTAGTCATTAAGACAGTATGGTACTGGGACTAAAAGAGACACATAGGTCAATGGAACAGAATAGAGAACCCAGAAATGGACCCACAATTATATGGTCAACTAATCTTTGACAAAGCAGGAAAGAATATCCAATGGGAAAATAGTCTCTTCAACAAATGATGTTGGGAAAACTGGACACCCACATGCAGAAGGATGAAATTGGATCACTTTCATACACCATACACAAAAATAAATTCAAGATGGATGAAAGACCTAAATGTGAGACAGGAAACCATCAAAATCCTAGAGGAGAACACGGCCATCCTCTTTGACCTCAGCCACAGCAACTACTTACTAGGCACGTCTATGAAGGCAAGAGAAACAAAAGCAAAAATGAACCACTGGGACTTCATCCAGATAAAAAGCTTTTGCACAGCAAAGGAAACAACAAAACCAAAAGTCAGTCCATGGAATGGGAGAGGGCATTTACAAATGATGTATTAGATAAAGGGCTAGTATCTAAAATCTATAAAGAATTTATCAATCTCAACACCCTAAAAATAAACAATCTAGCTAAGAAATGGGCAGAAGATATGAATAGTCATTTTTCCAAAGAAAACATACAAATGGCTAACAGACAAATGAGAAAATGCTCAGTCACGTGGGATCAGGGAAATACAAATCAAAACCACAATGAAATACCACCTTACACTAGTCAGAATGGCTAAAATTAACAACTCAGGAAATAACAGATGTTGGTGAGGATGTGGGTAAAGGGGAACTCACTTTCACTGTTCGTGGGAATACAAACTGGTGCAGCCGCTTTGGAAAACAGTATGGAGGTTTCTTAAAAAGTAAAAATAAAACTACCCTATAATCCAGTAATTGCACTACTAAGTATTTATCCAAAGGATAGAAAAATATTGATTTGAAGGGGCACATGCACCTTGATGTTTTGTTTATAGCTGCACTATCAAGATCAGCCAAATTATGGAAAGCGCCCAGATGTCCATAGACTGATGAATGGATAAAGAAGAAGTGGTGTATATAGATACAATGGAATATTACTTTGCCATCAAAAGAAGGAAATTTTGCCACTTACAATGACATGGATGGAACTAGAGTGCACTATGCTAAGACAAATATGTCAATCAGAAAAAGACAAACACCATATGATCTTACTCAAATGTGGAATTCAAGAAACAAAAGAGATGAACATGGGGAAGAAAACATAAAATAAGATATGAACAGAAAGGGAAGCAAATCACAAGAGACCCTCAACTACAGAAAACAAACTGAGTGTTCCTGAAGGTAGGGTGGGCCAGGGACTAAATGGGTGATGGGTTTTAAGAAGTTCATTTGTGATGAGTGCCTGGGGTTGTATGTAAGTGATTAATCACTAAATTCTACTCCTGAAACCAATAAAAAAAATAATGTTAACCTGTTATCACATAACAAAATATATACCTATATTTTTCTGGGTTTTATTATAAGTAGAGGCAAAAGTTAGCCAAAAGTATAATGTGGTGGGTATATACCCTAAGAGAATTCTGAAGATGTTAAAACAAGATACAAGTTGGAGGTAGTAATAGCCCTGCTCAATTTCACACTTATTTTATCATAGCTGCAGAATTTTCTTAGTGTTCAATGTTCCTTCTTCCCTGTCAATGAAAATTTTTTTTACCAAATACTTGTTAAGCACAAGATATTACTCTAGGAATATGATATAAAAGACGCTGTTTCTACACCCAAGGAATCTAATAGAGGAAAACCAGTGTGTACATGAGAAACTGTAAAACACAGAATAAATAAGAGTAAGCATTGTGTTATCATGGAGTGCAGAAAGAGTATAGAAGCACTCAGAGAGGAGAAAGATAATGTTAGAGGCACGTTAGAAACTTTCATGAAGGGGCACCTGGGTGGCTCAGTGGGTTAAAGCCTCTGCCTTTGGCTCAGGTCATGATCTCAGGGTCCTGGAATCGATCCCCACATCAGGCTCTCTGCTCAGCGGGGAGCCTGCTTCCTCCTCTCTCTCTCTGCCTGCCTCTCTGCCTACTTGTGATCTCTGGCTGTCAAATAAATAAATAAAATACTAAAAAAAAAAAAAAAAAAAAACCTAACAAAAAAACCACGAAACTTTCATGAAAACAAAGTACGGTTCAGAGTAGGTGGCAAGTTAGAATCTCTTTTGAAAAAAAATATAAAGTTCAGAGCAACGCATTAATGCAAAAGAAGCAGCTGTGTTCTGTTTGAGCAAAAGGAAGTAGTAGAGAAAGGGCATTCTGAGGAATCGGAAGAGTCCAGATTCAAGTCGAGGTAAATGGAATTTGAAAACAATGCATAGTGCTGCCCTGAAATAAAAATAGGAAAGAAAGACCTTGGAATTGAAAGAATTATTTTTTTTTTCTCCATAGATTTGGTCTTCAAATGTGTGTATGTGGGGGGCGGGGGGTGTGAGAGTGTGCCTGTGTGTGTATGTGTTTTGTATGTGTCTTTACTGATAGAAGGCCAGAATTTTTTTTTTCTATCAATACCCAAAACTACAAATTTATAAGTTTATATATGGCCTTTTGGAGATTTATATCCATTCCTACAAATAGAGTGAAAAAAATGGTTTTATGATTGTTGGCAGAATTTAGCTTATTTTTAAACTACCTACTTGAGCGGTGCCTGGGTGGCTCAGTGGGTTAAAGCCTCTGCCTTAGGCTCAGGTCATGATCCCAGGGTCCTGTGATTGAGCCCCTCATGGGGCCCTGTGCTAATCAGGGAGCCTGCTTCCCCCCTCTCTCTGCCTGCCTACTTGTGATCTCTGTCTGTCATATAAATAAAAAAAATCTTTAAAAGAAAATAAAACACCTATATGAGTTTATGATTGTCATATAGAAGCTATACATATTTAATGTATACAACTTGATGAGTTTGGAGGTAAACATACTTTAGTGAAAACATCACCTCAGTCTATGCCATGAACATATCCGTTACTTCCAGAAGTTTCCTCCAGCCCTATTATTTGATGTGTCTGTGTGATAAAAACACTTGACATTTAACATAAGATCTATTTCTTAGCAAAATTTGGAATATAAGATACAGTAATTATTAGGATTCAAATTTATTAAGATTCAAATTCAAATTCATATCATTTCCTTAAAAAAATAAAACTTGTATTAGATGATAGAAGCTTTAAATTATATTTCTAACAAGAAAGGAGAAACATCTGTATAATCTAAATTACTGAAAACAAAATAAAATTTTCCCACCAATAGTTCAGAATATAGGGAATCACTCAGTCCCAATAATTTCTTGTGACTGAAATCTTTATCTTAGCATCAGGAGTTGTTCATTTGTTTCCTTGCATCAAATGTGAATGTTATTTATTTTCTTACATCAGATGTTAATGTAGAAAAAAAATCAAATGTTTTAAAATTTAATCTTATGTTTGTTTTCTCTTTTTATCATTTTCATTTTTTATTTTAAAATAATTTTCCTCAGGGCGCCTGGATGGCTCAGTGGGTTAAGCCTCTGCCTTCAGCTCAGGTCATGATCTCAGGGTTCTGGGATCGAGTTCCGCATCGGGCTCTCTGCTCAGTGGGGAAGCTGCTTCCTCCTCTCTCTCTCTGCCTGCCTCTCTACCTATTTGTGATCTCTGTCTGTCAAATAAATAAAATAAAAAAAATCTTATAAAAAATAATTTTCCATTTTTAAATTGTTTTTACTCATACTCCTTTTTCCCCTAATGTCCTTTGAACTTTCTAAAGTTTTCTCTTTTTCTTTTATTCCCAGTAATTTATTCTTCAATTTGGATTTTCATTTCCTTATTATTTTCTGAGTTTTGTTAGATCTCACTGCATATCCTTCTATTATCTGGCTTTCACTTCCTGTCTCTGACGTCTTCCCTGCCTGCAAAAGATTTATTTATTTATTTGAGAGAGAGAGAGAGCATGAGCAGAGGGAGGGGCAGAGGAAAAGGGATAGAAAATCCTTGAGCAGGCTTGCGTTGGGCCCACATCCGAGACTGGATCACAGGACCCTAAGATCATGACCTGAGCTGAAATCAAAAGTTGGGTCTTTAACTGACTGAGCCACCCAGACACCCCTACTTGTCTTCATTTTCTATCTTATGTTGCTTTTTGAAAATCTTGTTCACTTTCCTAAATTTTAAATATATTTTGAAATATTAAGTTGCAGATTTTGTTTTTTTTCACTGTGGATACTTTTTTTTTTTAAATCCTACTGTGGTTGATTGTCAGAAATAATAATTTCATCTGTTTCCCTACTTTAACCTATTATGTCTAATATGAATTCGACTCTCAACAGTGTTTTGTTACTTATGAAGTTCTCTGTTCCGTCAGAGAAATATTTGCTAAAGATTTCTGAGTTTACACATTTAAACTCACTTTGTCCTCTTTTAAATGGTCCAATCAGCTAGAAGAACGTGTATTACCTATAGAGTCAAATAATTTTCTGATGAAATAAACATAAATTTGGGTGAAACTTTTGCTCATATAAATTGCTCTTCTCAGGGAAAGTCAAATATAAACTTTCTAGCATTTTAAAAGAGTAACAAAAGAGACGTAATTAACCATTATTGAAGAGTCTGCTTGAAAGTATTAACCAACTGACATTACTGTGATAAAGACCAAATATTATGAATAATGGTTGGGATACAGGATCTAAAGTCAGACTCTTTGTGTTAAAATCTGTCCCCAACTCTGACTAGCCATATGAACACAATTAAATCATTAACTTTCACTGAAATAAAGTACAATCAGGTATAAACCAATAACAACACTAATATCAAGTAAATAGGGTTGTGAGAATTGGAATAATTAATATATGTAAAGAGCTTAAAATATGCCTTGGATAGCAAGCAGTTAAAAATTTAAGAAAAAAACATAGTTATTTAAAAACTAAGATCTGATATACTGTGCTTCAAAAATGTGCATATAATCTAGCATTGAAAATTGTGTCTGAGCACACTAAGGTCAATTTTTTTTTTTTTTTTACACTTCCCAGGAACAATTAGAGTTTGACATGCTGTGACATATTATAGTCCCAGCTGGAAGTCTGAGATACCTGGAAATACACATGCAGTGTAGAGTATAGCGATCTCCTTTTGCTAGTATATTCTTAAATATTTATGGTAGCAAAGAAATAACCCCCCAAATATACAATGGCTGCTTCCAGCTGAACTGAAAGTTAGAAAAATGTTATTACATTAAATATCAAACAATTACATCTTTTTTCCTTTCCTCAAGGTGAAGCCTTGAGCCAAGTCCGTGGGGGATGGGTGCAGATAATTTATTAAAAAGTATAAAATTCATAGTAGCCACTGGAAATGTCAGCTGGATGTTGGAAGATTAATAGAAATAAAAGATACAGTTGTTTTCCTCAAAGAGCCTACAGTATTTTCGAGTAGGCAGGATCCTTTGTATTTTAACCATGTACTTTGCAATGTGTATCCTAAGGGAAAACTGTTTAATAGAAAATAAATTGGGATTTACAGGAGGAGGAAATTAATTCTAGGTTGGGTAACTGAAACTTTAAGAGTCAATAAGATTTTGTTTGTGATGTTGGGAAGTTTAGGAATTGAGGCAGATTGAGCGAAGATGGAAATAATAAGCCAGGTGGTTAGACAGGGAGTACATATGCAGTATCAGAATTTGTCACCAAGACAATTAGTAGATCATTAATTGTGTCTTCCATTGACTCTGGTAATTGATTAGTCATGGGCAATGTCTTTTTGTTCTGGATGTGCAGTGGGGATGGAGAGAGGGGAGTTATGGTTATGCTTAAAATGGTAAGGTGGCCTTAACACCACGGGTCTGAAGAAATTTATCATTCTTATAGAGGAAATCTGGAGTAAGACCAAGAAAACAAAAGCATCTGTGATCTAGGTTCAAAAATAGTGAGCTTAAAAAAATATATAGGATATGTCAGTACAGCTTAAAATTAAGAAAGGACCTCATACTTTAGAAATTTAGGCTTGGCAGAACATCTACTCCAAATGCATATCTCTCAGACCATAGTGATAACTGACACAAAGCTAGAAATGTGAGTGTCAGGTTTTTTTTTTTTAATTTAAATATTTTGGGGTATATTAGATGTGATTTTTTACAAACCATCTGTGCACTACACAAACAATTGTTTCTCAATATACTTTTTTTTCATGTAACATTAAATTTTTGTTCTCAATGACTAGTGAATTATCAGATTGTGGGATTATGTAAAATTTAGGCTGAAGTTAATAGTTGTTTCATGGAGTTACAACTACTGATTTGAATTAAATCTCTCAGTTCTGTGGTAACAAAAAATTAAAAAAGAAAATTCCGTTGCTTTGTTTTTGCTGAAAATGAATGTGTTGCATTTAACCCAGAATTTGAAGAAAAACATTATAAGAGCAATTTAAGCACCTCTAAGGATGTTCTTAGTGAAAAATTAACTAGATAGGACAATGCTCTATTAATTTTCTAGAAACAACTTGGAAACTCTGAATACTGCTTGTTTACAATAAAATGAAATAGTAAGAGAATATGGAGATTATACACCACAAATTTATGATAGACATTTTGTCAAAATGATGTAAGAAATTTTGTAGATGATGTGAAATGAAAAGAAATACTTTATCATGTTGAAGAAATACCACCTTACTACATACTTTTTCTAAGAAAACAAATAAACATAGATTAAATCGACTATAGACAGTCTGTGGTATAATGGAGAAGTATAAAGTCTAGATGTGAGCAGATAGATTTCAACTCTGCCTCCACCACTGTTGTACAGGATAACCACAACTTTTCAGACATGTAAGGGAAAGAGGAAGGACAAATACCCACATTAATCACCAGTTTATTAAAGAAGAGGTTTTGTACAGAGTCCCTAGAAGACAGCCTATCATATAATAGCATGGATTTGAAGAAACCCCATACATTATTAGCTGTGGTCTTAGACAAGTTATTCAACCTGTTTGCCTGTTTATGAAATAAGGGAATTGTAATGCCTGTTTCAAAATGGTGTTAGGATTTATTTAGATAAGGCATTAGAACAATAAGCACATAGTAAGTCCTCAGTACATTGTTCGCTATAATTTTTAATAAATCTGAATTACAAGTCATTTATATAGTGTGCTCAATGTTATCCTCTGGGACATTTCTCCCAACAGTCCCAAATTGAGTTCGATCCCCCTCTTCGTGGTTCAACAAGCTTCCTCTTTTACCTCTATGATGTGGATCTGTCTCCCTCATTTGCTCATGAGCCTCTTGGGAGGAAAACTATGTCTCATTCCTCTTCATATCCTGAGACTTTCATCTCCATTCCATGCAGAGGCTCATTATTTAAACTAAAAATTGGATACAATGTGTTACACTTCAAAATAGTGCTGATGTTTAGAAAGATGTTTCATATCTTCCATCTCTCTCTCTCTCTCTCTCTCTATATATATATATATATATATATACACACACACACATAATCTGTCTTTAAGGTAAAGATTCCCTTTATCTCTGCTATAATAAAATACCATATAATTGTTCCTCTCCTGGTTAACTGGGAGGCAAGACTCCATTTCAAATGTATCTGGAAACAATCAGTCATCCAAATCAGTGCTGATTTACTGGTGGTGAATTAAGGCTTCATGATGAGTGGGATTTAGAGTTTATCAGAAAGGTTTGAATGCTCCTTAGAATTGCTTTTCATTTTTTTATGCAGTTTTCCCATATAGTACAGCCCAAAGACTCCAATTAATTTCAGGTCTGGGGTTGTTTTATTGGAAGTTTGTACAACCCATATTCACAGCTTTCTTTCTTTGTTTCTTTCATTCATTCTTTCTTTTTAAATTTCAAAGAAAGTTAAGCCTTCTGCCTTCAGCTTCTTTTGCTTTAAATGACAATCTTTGGCATAGAGCAGGCATTGTTTAATCAGCACACTTATGGCGCATCTAGTGACATGTAACATCCATATATGATCACTAGATTTGCTTATAGAAGGATCTGAATAGGGTCGAATTTAGGTGGCTCAGTGGGTTAAGCCTCCCAGGGTCCTGGGATGGAGCCTCACATCAGGCTCTCTGCTCAGCAGGGAGCCTGCATATCTCTCTCTCTCTCTCTCTCTGCCTGCCTCTCTGCCTACTTGTGATCTCTCTCTGTCAAGAAGGATCTGAATATTCTCAACTGCCGCTTCCAGTTGGCGAGGAAAGAGGAATTAGGCACAAACAAGTCAGCTGCAAAAGACTGGGAGCAGGGGACAACAGTCGAAAAGGACTTCTGCCACGAGCAACTCCACAGTCTCACTTTTATTGGATAGAAACCAATAGCCAACAGAAGGACTGATGAAGGTCCAATGTTAATCCCGTCTTGCAGACAAGCAGGAGGAGGATAAAGTTTACAGTTAACCAAGCACATTCACAGGACTCATCTAACTAACACCTGGCGCTTCTGAAGAGAAAGGAGCGATTAACGGAAAAGGGAAGCAGGCGGTTTTCATTCCACCCTGCGCTGACCGGGCGTTCTGGGTGCTCGGCTTCCCTGTAGCAGGCGGTGTTCCGCCCTGGGCGGGCCGGGCGCTCCTGGCTGCCCGGCTTCTGTGAAGGGGCAGCCTTCCGCCCTGAGTGAGCCGGGCATCCCCAGCTGCCCAGCTTCACGGTTGTACATCGTCCTTCTCCCCAAAGACCTGTTGCCAGTATATGTATTTCTTAAGGCCATATCTAAATGTGCTCGGTAACTAGTAAAATCCTCCAGGGGTTACAGTTTAAGTAACAAATTGTTCTGAGGGGCAGCAGCACTCAACATCTTAGAAAATATTCACTCTTAAGTTCATTTTCCTTGTTCTCCATTGCCACTCCTATCAGTGTGCCCAATATAAATGGAATAAAACAACTAAATGCAGTGTATGTATCAAGTAAGGCAATGATAACAGCAACATAACTCAAGAAAAAGGAAATACAAATTTTTGATTGGTGGCCCTGTGCATATATCAGTAAGAAAATATGGTTGTTAAAATCTAAAAAAATATAATCTGGGTAACAATCAGAGGATAAAACTTAGTGTTTAAGGGGGTTTTGTTGTTTGAAGCCTAGTTTTATTTAGGTCTCTTAATTAAATCACCAACATTATAAGATGTCATTCTGTACGCCTAAGGAGTGAGGAAAAAATTTCTATGGGAAAGTGCATAATTGGGTCACTGTTGTCCAGTATAAACCTGGAGTGGTACAAATGGTATATGCGAGAGACAGGTGGAGTCAGTTAGAAGCCCCTTGCAGTGCTTTATAATCCCCTACAAGGGGCTGATTTTAGAAAGACCACATAGAAAATAACTATACACTCATTTTTCTTGAAATTGTCAGGAAATTGGTTGTTTAGATGAATCAACTATTTAATGGAAAGTCACCATATGTCTCAAACAGAGGCAGAAACTTGACGGTCTTTTAATGATACCTGAGGGACTTCAGAATGTAGTGCAGACATGTGCTTACTATTCAGAACAAGAATTATCATTGCAGTGCACTTTACAGGGAGGAAATACTAATCAATAAAGTTCTATTTAGTCAAGTCCCGAGTAACCTGCTTTCCTATCTTGCAGATAGCAAGATTGGGAAGCCTGGATCTTATGAAAAGAACAGACAAATATAGGCGTAATGGGATTTTATATTTTAAAATAAATACAGTCCTCTTTTCTCCCCACTTCAACTGAAATAGCATGTTTTCAGGTGTCTATTTTGTTAGATATCTAGGACCAATAGTGGAAGGCAAGAAGGACTTAGAAAACAAGCATATCTTTTCCCCTCCAGTTGCTTATAAACTAGTTGTAGTGATAAAGCATCTATTATACAATTCTGGAACATTTTGTACTAACGATGAAAGTCCTTGTTTTTTGTAGAGCACTGCCTCTGCTTTGCAAAGATAGGATAGAGTAAATAACTTTCTTCTCTATAATAATAGGTCCTTTTGCATGTCAGAATCTAATACTAACTCCTTAGTTTTGCTCTTTGTAGCTGAAATTCTATATCAAGCAAAATGCAATATATATATATATATATATATATATATATATGCCATATTTTAAAAGCACACAAGTTATTTTTCTAAGCAGAGAAACTTCAACATGGGCCAACTTCTGGAGGTATTCTACGGGATTTTATTCTCAGGTCCAATTCGGCATTCTTATCAATATTGCACTTAGGGCATTTATAACAATCGTGATGATTAACTTCTGCAGTAATTTTAAGTTGAGGAATACGTAGTGGAAGTTACATACAAAATCTGTTTAGATATTGGTAGTTAGATATAAAGGTGAGTTTTAGATTTTTAATACCAAGTTAACATGCATTAGTACCAAAACAAAGTAGACTAAGTTGTATAGACATGAAGAAACTCTATTATTCTTTCTTCTTCTCCTTTGGATAGTTACTTAATTTTGGAAAACCTTAAATGCCCAGATATCTGTCTGTATGTGTATCTCTCTGTATGTGTATTTGCCCTTATTTATAGGTTCTGTGTTCTTGAAGGAGACCAGGCAATTTGCACTAAGGAAGACAATTTGAGTCTTCAAAAGTGAGATGCCAGCCTTGGCAGCAGAAATTTTAAATGCACAGAAAATGTCCCGGAGTGTTCTGTGTTGTGGGTATCAAATAGACCATGTGGACCAAAAAAGAGAGACATTAAGGACTTCTTCCTAATGTAACCAGGAGAAACCTGTTTTTGCAATTTATATAAATTTGGGTCAATATGTATACTTTTGAGACAGACTTAGAATGGCACTTTGTTTTTTCTTATGGTGTCGCCTAACTTTGAAAATATGTTAAGATATCACAAATTGCATGAACTGACATTGTTTTGTAGCTTTTCCATATTTTCCATTTACAAGGATGTAACACCTGATAAAGGAAAAGAGCCTGGATCTTAAAATGTCCTGGTGGGAGACAACCATATCTGACAAGAATCAGTGCCAGGTAGAAGACACATTAAAACTGTTCCATGTTTCTGTGTATTTATTGAAGATAGCCATTACTTATGACAGAACCTTGAAGAATATGTGGAACTTGGGCAAATTTCTGGAATTAGGCTGATGAGAATTGCAAACACCAATGTGAGTCCAAAATGAAAGTGTTCATTCTATAGGCAATTGTGAGAGGGGAAATGCATACTCAGTATCTCTGGAGGAAAATACATCTCATCAGGAAAAAAAAAAATCTGTTTTGTGGATTATTGTAGCCCAGATATATGCTATGCCACATATTAGTGTTGTCTGTAGAGAGAAAAGAGAGGGAGTTTTGTCATCCCAAAAAGGATAAACAGTTTTGGGTCTGTATAATACGACATTTTTCAGTAGCTATCCCCTATATTGTAGAAATGTAGCAGAAGCTATAACATCAACTAAACTCAAAATATCTAACCAACAACAGCTATAATCTTCACTAGCTGGGAAGTCTTATTAATTGCAACCGCAAGTCTTCCTCTCTCTCTGTGCTAATGCCCCACCCGAGGTAACCCTTTTGTTTTGTTTTGTTTGTTTTAGCAGGTGCCTTGAGGATTTCCATGGAAATCAGATGTGCTGGAAGACCTAGCAGAACAGGGATGTGGAAGTCAGCAGGGTTTGTAGAGTTTCCTCTCCTGCTTCATATGGAGGGTGGGTTGTGATTGCAAACAGAGACATAATTTTGCTAATCTGACTCCAAAGAGATGAAATTCATTTGCTGGTCCCTGGAAGAGGTCTACAAGAATGCATGATTATCTCTTGATGACTTTAAAAGGTGGATGGGACAATATGTGCTAGAGAGAGATAAAGATGTCGATTATTCACTGGTATTCATTTTGAGGATATTAGAGTGATCTTGAGATTATAGCTGTAGATAAATCATCCTGTCCAACCTCTGAATTATATAATTGGGTAAAATAGGGTAATTGGATAAAATACAAAATTGGGTAAAATATAATTGGGAAAAATTGTATAAAGGGAATTATTTGCAGGGAAATAAAAAACAACTTCAAAATTATATGTTTGTTTTGGATATTAGTGCCAGCAACAATTTACAAGGTGTGCCTGAGAGTGCTAATCTCTTCACAGTGTCTTAAGAAGGCATGAATGGGACTATACATACTGGTCTTCAAGAACTAAATCCATATCTTTAAGAATTAAATATATATACTATAGTATTTATATAATATGTATATTAAAGAAGTGTATGTGTATATATGATATATAAATACATTATTTTATATATTGTATGTATATATGTTATAGTATATTATAGTATATTATATAGTAATATATTAATTAAATATTAATCTAATATAATTCAATAATAATTTTAATAATAAAATCTAACAATAGTTTAATAATATTTAGATTAAAATAATTATATATTAATTATATATTAATATTATACTATATAGTATATATTATATAGTAGAGTATAGTATATTATTGAAAATAGTTGGCCAGGGAAATTTGATTCATCAGATAATATTCCAGTCCTTTTGGTTAGAGCAACTGCTTAAAGGAGGGTAAAGGATCATGACATGAGATAGAAAGATGTATGGAAGCTCTTCTTATTTTCTGTGGAAAGTGTACAATTTGGCATCTGTTTGAGGGCTTTGCAGTAAGAAGGCGATTATCACCAAAGATTAGCCCCCATCCCAAAATGAGCTTGCACTGAAGACTGATGATGCCCTACAAAGTTTGTGACAAAACAACTCAGCTCACACAATGGCCCATTTTAAAGGGCTTACTTTCAAACTACCCCACCCTAATAAAATGACAGGAAGTATAACAAGTCTTTCTCAAATCACTGAAAGAATAAGGGATGACCTAAAACAGCAGCCACAGAGAGCTTGTTCCACCCTCACAGCCTTGATATTTGAGGCTCTCAGTGCTGCTCTGTTAGCTTTTATGTGACAAGTTCTTTTACATAGCTCACATAGCCACTAAAATGTCACTCTCCCTTGGAAACCTTTATTAACTGCCCTTACTCAGTTCTGGTCTCCTCCCCCATGCCCTCGATTCTGGTAACAAAGACACTTACCTGTTTTAAGTTTCTTCTTAACATTTATTTTTATCCAAGCAGACATTATATTTGTTTAGTTGTTAATTCTCTCCTAGGGAAAATAGGAGCTATGGAGCAGGGGGGAGTGGGTATTCCCTGTTTAATTTAGTTCTATATACCCCATTATAATTAAAAAAAAATTCCTGGTATAAGAAGTAGCTGTCAAATAAATAAATTAGCTCCCCAAGGAAGTACTGTGGAGGCCAGAACAAATTACTTTTGATAGATAAATATGATTGATAGATACGATTGAAGGGGCCCATGGCTGGCTCAATCACTTAAGCATCAAGTTTTGCTTTCCAGTCAGGTCATGATCTCAGGGTCGTGAGATGAAACACTGTGGGGATCCACGCTCAGCACAGAGTCTGCTTGTCTCTTCCCCTCCCTCTGTTCCTCCTCCTGTACTCTCTCTCTCTCAAATAAATAAATAAAATCTTTTAAAAAAATAAATAAATATGATTGAAGGAATTTGGTAGAAATGTAAAAAATGACATTGGGAGAGATAAAACAGTGTGAACTTGTGGGGCACTTCAGTCACTGGCATCTGAACTGAAAAATGAGTGACCAGTTGAGGATCCCATAGTGATTATCATAGGCTATCATATCATATCATATCATATCATAGGCTATCAATGCTTGTCCACATGTGGTATAATTTCAAAATATCTTGATTAAGTTTAAATTTTAAAGCCCTCCATTTTTTACCCAATGAGCATTATCTTGTGTGCTGATATGTCAAAAAAGGGAAGTATGAAGGAAAGGGCTATGCTAGTGAGGGAGTTGGTCTTAGAATTATTATTTTAGCTACTCTCAATGAGATTTAGTGAGGATAGGAATTGACAGGGATATGGTAAAATGGGGACTAAAAATCTTGGGAAGGGAAAATGGAAATTGAGTACCAATATACACAAGGGGAAAAAAAAAACTGAACAAAAGTAACAACAACCAACCTATCTTCCTATAGAGGTGACTGAAAATGAGAGCCATGTCATTAAGGAGTCAGTGGTTTCTTACTGTAAGCAAATCCTCCTCTCTAAACACCACAAAAAGGCCAAAATATTTTTTGAAAGGCAAGCTCAACACTGAATTTTACTCTCACTGCAATTAATATTAGTCCTCTATAAAACGTTAATACAAAAAAGATATATAAGACACCCATTTCTCACTGGAATCAGAATTCTATATCATAGCAATGAAGATGAACTTTTATATGAAAAGGTGATAAATTTTTCTGAACATGTCTAAAACCAGAATTTCATGAATCATCTACTTTATTCTACCATTTCAGTGTAAGTCAGGAATGATTAAAGGATAAGCTTGACCTCAAGCATAGCAGATACATAAGAGTTGGATCATTTAACTGAGTATAATAGAGTAAGTAAAAGACAACTACATTATGGGATGAGGAAAATCAAATTATATTCAAACTGCTAAAGACATCATATTTAAATGGCATATTGATAAAGGAAGTTGGTGACATAATTTGAAAATATGTGTAGAATACTGGAAGCATATAAGTCTGTGCCTGGTGGGAAGAAAACTCTGAGAGTTGCTGCATTATACTGTGAGAGAGAAATATTTCATGTCAAATAGATAATAGAATCAACAAAGGTCACTACTTTGAAGATTCTAAAAAGAAGAAGATCCTAAAAGAGCTATTACAGAACATATTATTTGTAATGGTGGCCTTTCTTACTTGTATTTTTCCTTTTTCTTTGCAAGCGTCCAAGCAAAGACTAGAAATGTTTATGTTGTACAAAGGATTAACACCAGTTTATGGCAAAGTATACATTGTTTCTATCTCTACATTTCTCCTTCCCTAAGTGGGGCCAATCAACAATTCATAAAGATTCAGACATTTCCCAAACTCTCATAATGACCTTCAACATTGGGTACTAAGAGTAGCTCTGAAAAACCCTGATATTGGACTTTTCCCTGTTCCTTGTATCAGAATTCTATGCATAGGATAATGCCAAGGTTTCTTGTTCCTGGGGATGTTGTTATATTCACAGCCCATTTTCACGTGCAAGTCAATAAGTGGTCATGTGTCCCTCTTCTTACTGTCACTCTCCCTCCCTCTTCCTGAAGATAGGATGGAATAAAAATTGGCCACTTAATCCAAGAAAGAAATAGGCTGACCAGTGTTCTACCTCAAAAAGATGAACTGATAAAAATACATTCCCTCCGTACAATTTTGTTCTTTTAGAGGCACAGCAGCTTTTGATGGAAATTAATTCATTAATTCAACAAATACTTGAGGGCACTCAGCGTCCCAGATAGGTTGTTAAACACCACCACCATATTGGTGAATAAAATTCAGTCTTTCCTCTCAAAGAATTTTTAATCTTAAGTATTCAGAAGGTTAGAGAAAGGTTTTCAAATTTTCAAACAGGAGAGGGAAATGTATGAGTGAAACAACTGAAATTGTAGTGAAGGCAATCTCTCTGTTTCACCCAGTGTTGCACTGCTTATCCTGTTACACTCTGTTGTGCATCTAAGTTATAAGAAAGGGATTTTGTCTTCTATGTGTTTCTCATCATACTCGGTGATCTCAGCATTATTGGGAAGACAGCAGATGATCAAGGATAACATCAAACAAGGATTTTCCCTTCTCCTTCATACCTCTCCCTATTGTGGCATGCAACTATTCACCTCAGTTGGAGCATAAGAAGAATAAATGAGCCACTGTTAGAATTTTGCAAGGCTACATAAAAGTGACAGTAATGGAGGTTATCATCATGATTATCATAGAGGTTCTCTCAAGTGCCTTTGCATAGTAAGTGACAATCTAAATAACAAAACAAAATGCCCGGGGCTCTCTGTGGTACCCCAATAGGTCTCAGAGAAACAACTCAGAGATGGAAATTGAATTTTACTTCAAGTTATACAAGTTATTTCCTTAGTTGCTGTTTTACAGAATGAGTGAATGGGTTGTCAAGATTCTCTATTAACCACACATCCTCCCTGTGGTTTCCCATTAGATTCAGATATACCCCCAGGATTAAATAAAAGCATAAAGGATAAGCTATAGAAATAAGTGTCCATGGCAGGAGAAAGGGGTGTGGAAGGGAGTTAGGGGCTTAGCATTATATTCTGACTGCTACACGTTATCTTTAACACCTCTTGAGAGGTAAGAAGTTTTCTCTTTTGTTTCATTTTCCTTATTAGTGAGTATTTTTCAGGCCTGTGGTTTGTGCCTGAAACTAAAGTGTGATAAAGCCATTCTTGAAGTTTTTTTTATTTTTTTAAAGATTTTATTTATTTATTTGACAGAGAGAGATCACAAGTAGACAGAGAGGCAGGCAGAGAGAGAGGAAGGGAAGCAAGCTCCCTGCTAAGCAGAGAGCCTGATGCGGGACTCAATCCCAGGACCCTGAGATCAGGACCTGAGCCAAAGGCAGCGGTCTAACCCACTGAGCCATTCAGGCGCCCCCCATTCTTGAAGTTTTATCACCCAGCCTGGTAGGCTAATGGGCGGGGATTTGAGTGTGAAAAGCCTCTGGCAGGAGCCAAGGCAGTGAACTTAACTGAAACATCCCTTGCATTATACTTTCCTATTAAAAATAATTTCCAGCTGCTCTTCTTGTTCAAAGAATTTCTAAAATTCTCTAAGCTCCTCTGTACAGAGGTCTTACGCTTGATTTGCCTTTGATTTTTGTCTCCCTTCCTCTCATCATTCCACCTACAACCTAACTAGCTAGTATAATATAGCATCTTTCTCAATCCCCATGACTCTAAAATCACAGCTATACTATCTTGTTGATAGATTGAACAATCTGTTTCTTTGCTTATAGATTATCTATTTTCCCCTGTTTGTAATCTCCATAAAAGGAGACCCTCTTCTAAATGTTAATTGTGTGATTCCTGGAATTTAGAGTGCTGTATGCCTGGGATTTAAATGGCATGCAAACAAATAAATAAAATATAATGGTATAATCATAATAATAAATATATGAATCAATTAATCTGATTAATAGTAAGTTAATTGGATTGATATGATTAATTAATTAACCTGAACATGGAAATTCAAAGCCTGTTTTCTTCATATCTAATGGTATGGGAGAGCTGAGGTATATATTCAGAAAAAAATAAAATAAAAAAATCAGAAACATCATAGCAAGTTCAAGAAGTCTGTGTAGGTATGTATGTACATTTGTGTAAAGATTGCTCTTAATATCTAATTTTTAAAATTTACTTTTTTTCATTTTCATGCACATGAAGAAATCATGCATTATATATAATATTCACTTGTAATATTATTGGTAAAAAATAATGTCAGAGAAAAGACATTAAGATAGCAGTTAAACTCTGAGTATCACTGATTTATCAGGTCTACAGAATGTACAATGTAGATGGGACATTGTTTCTTTCAAACGTGGCTTCAGTTCTTTTACTTAGATGCAGAACTAAACTAAGTCACAATTCACTGGGGTGAAAATGCAGTCTCTCCTACATAATTAGAAATGCTATAGTGAGAGGATGTAAACTTTATACGAAATTACAGAAGATGTAATATTCTGCTTTCAGAAGGTGAAACCACTGTAATTTGTATTTTCACACATTTGAAATAAAAATAGTGATACTAATTTCATTGTCTTTGGATCCTTGTGAAACTGGATTTACTACATTTATAGTTATTATGAATTAAAATTCTCTCTTTCTCTACATACACACAAACAAGTTATAATGATAACATTTCTTTGTAAAAACTGTGATGACAATATCTTAAGAAATGTCACTGCTTCATTAATTGGGTTGAAGTTCTAGTGATTAAAGGTTTAGACATTGTCTGATTTTGGGTTCTAAAGTAGAGCCTGAGACAAGGATTAGTTGCTAACACATTTTGGCATTAGCATTTTACCTCCTTGTAAAAGACCAAGGCCAAGAAGATGAAGGAAAAAGGAAAACTAAGCAAAGATGTAATTGAAATGTGATGCAATGCAAACTTTGCTGGCAAACTGATTCACAAAGAAGCATAATGAGACAGAACAGGTTGCTCAGCAGTTCTATTTACTTTGCACATTCCATTTCTCCAAAAAGTATTCCAAGGACAAAATTTAACCTGCCATAGTCCATAAGAGAGATGGCAAAGGGAAAAATTTGCTGCCTGGTTCTCTCTTTTTTTCTTGCTAGTAAACAATCAGCCCCTTAAGAGCAACATTCTCATATTTCTGGCTTATCGAATTTAGACCCTAAGAAACCACTCAGGAAGTCAGACCTGACATCTGATGGTATACAGACTTCTCAATATATGTAACTGAAGGTGTAATACAGTAGGTTTAAATCTCTATGTATCATTTTCTTTCTCTCGTTTTTAAAAAGATTTTATTTATTTATTTGACAGAGAGAGACACAGAGAGAGAGGGAACACAAGAAGGGGAAGTAGAAGAGGGAGAAGCAGGCTTCCCGCCAAGCAGGGAGCCTGAAACGGGGCTCTATCCCAGGACCCCAAGATTGAGACCAGAGCCGAAGGCAGATGCTTAATGACTGAGCCACCCAGGCAACCCTATTCAACATTTTCTAGCATTTTAATCAGGTGGAAGTTGATGTCTCTATACTACAAGTTTGTTATTATTATTGACACCTCTATCTATATCTTAAAGTTGACCTTTAAAATATTTTATATACACAATGTGAATATTAATGTATGCAAATTAAAAAAAAACCATTCAGGATGTGTGATGAATCCCATGATAGAAAGAAGACAGTGACAAAAGAATCTGTTTTAAAAATGCATGAAACAACATTACTGGAAAGAGGGGGGCAGGGGAACAAAAATTGCTAACAAATAACAGAAAGTGAGTGGGGTCTATCAGACTAAAGGTAGAAGAAACTGCATAAGCACTGTATTCTTGTTGATAATATTGTATACCACAGGGGAACAGGTTAGTAATTCTGATACTGTAATTCATGTACATTGGAATTGAACAATTAAGAAAATGATTAGCAGATGATGGGAGCTAGGTTTCTCACTACTGAAGTATGAGTTACAAATAAGAAGGGGAGGAATTCAGAATGGTTAATGTGTTACCATATTAGAGTTGAGGAAATCAGTATGAAGTCATGTTTAGCTTAACATATATAAAAATGGATGGTTGCAGAAGTATTTATAGATATGTATATGTGCATGGGTTAGTATATATACATTCTTTTTGCCAAGTGGTAGGGCCTGGAAACAATGATATTCCAGTAGAAATAAACACTACTAGCACCTAGATCCCAGTTTCAGTAGCATTCACACACATAAAGGAAGCAGGTCCTCATGGAGAAATGGATGATTATGGAACTGGTCCAGGAAATAAACACAGTGGGCCTGGAACATCTTGTCACCAGAAGTTAGAGAATGCTAAACAACAACAGTAAACACACTATTGGAATATGTCAAAAGCCAACTGAAAGATCTTCCAATGGCCAAAGCTTTATTCATTTTGAACAATAGTATAAATAAAGTTGTATGGGAGTATTGCTTAAAGAATAATATAAATATCCTTAGACCCATATGCTATCAATGAATAAATACTTTAAATAAATCTGCAAAACAGACACATCTCACCTGCAGAATATCTCCAAATAATTTGCTTAGACACTCCATCTTCAAGGAATGGGGAAAAATGGCTGGGCATTGTGACTTTTTTCTGAAGAGTACAGAATGGAAAAGAGCGTAGAAAGGGGTCTCAATTTTCAGTAGAGTAACATGAAAGACAACCTGAGCCAGGTGATCAAGATCAACAACAACAGAAATAAGTCATGTTCATAGTACGCACCCTTGAGATGTGATGAAAATAGCACTCAAACTCTGTGGTCTTGCTCACAAAACCCATATGTTTGATCGAATCATGAGAAAAACATATGGCAAGTCTCAGTTGAGGGGAATTCTACAAAATACCTGACCAATACTCCTCAAAATTGTCAAGGTCCTTATAAACAAGGATAATCTGAAAAATTCTCTCAGCCACAAGAAGCCCATGATAATTTGATAAGTGCATGTAATGGGAAATCATGGTGGAATCCTTCAACAGAAACAGAATATTAGGTTAAAAATTAAGTAAATTTGAATAACATATAGACTTTAGTTAATAATAATGTATCAGGGGGCGCCTGGGTTGTGCAGTCAGTTAAACTTCAGACTCTTGGTTTCAGCTCAGGTCATGATCTCAGGGTCATGAGACTGAGTCCCACCTCAGGCTTTGGGCTCAGTGCAGGGTCTGCTTCAGATTCTCTCTCCCTCTTTCTCTTTCTCTCTCAAATAAATAAGTAAAATAGAAAACATAAAGTATCAATATTGGTTCAAAGATTGCAACAAGTGTATTTACTACTGAAAGATATAAACAAGAGGGGAAGATCAGTGTGCTGTATATGGGAATTCCCTGAACCAACTCTGTAATTCCAAAATTATTCTAAAAATAAAGTTCATTAAAAGATGATTTTTATGAATTATATAGAAACCTGCCTAGAAAGAACTTGATCCATAGAAACTACTCAGTATATATCAACTGCCTTGTATCCTTCATTCTGCCACTTTATAGTTTTCTACTTTTTCCTCTATTATCCCCAAACCCTCCATCACTTACACACACATACACACATACCCTTTTGTGCTGACCACATTGTGAATATTCAATAAAACAATGGATAGAATCTTAGTGTTGAATAGGACCTGGCATACTGACTTGTCTACCCATAATTTTTCTTTGTCATGGTTACCTATACAACATTTTTTTTTAAAGATATTATTTATTTATTTGAGAGAGTGAATGAGCAAGAGAGCATCAGCAGGGGAAAGAGCAGAGGGAGTGGGAGAAGCAGACTCCCTGCTGAGCAGGGAGCACAACAGGGCTCATCCTAGGACCCTGAGATCATGACCTGAGCCAAAGGCAGATGCTTAACAGACTGTGCCACCCAGGCATCCGCTCCTCCACAACATTCTGCTAGATATTAGCATTGGTAAGGGAGTTAAAAACTTTCAAGGGGGAAACATACTTTACTAAATTATCACAGGGACTTTAACCAATTATGTAGCCCAAATAAGCATGTCCTCAGGAAGAAGTAAAAACCTAGCCCTGAGATTCATTCTGACCACCATCTACTTGCCTTTTCCAACTTGGTATGTTTTTCTAAATTATATCTGATCTTCTGATGTGGGCCCCACCCTTGCCCCTTCATTCATGGCCGTCTCCAATCCTGCTACTTTCACTCTGTGGTCAAGTAGATCAGGATTGTACCTGACACATTCTTTGAAAGATGATTTGCACTTTTGCTCTGGATTTCTATGTGCTATATTTTAAAATGTGTCTCCTTTATTCTTTTCCTCTCTCAGAAGTCACACCAATGGAATCTACTCTAGCTGATCTCCATAACAGTGAAGTAGAATTAGACAGGATGCTCCATCAAAGGACTGGGAAAGGCCACAATGGTCAGATAATCCAACCTTCCTCCAGTTTCTGTTTCCCTCTAAAATGTATCTCTGATAATATCATTAACTATTGTTTAAATCATCTACCTCGGAGGTCATGAACATATCATATCATTAGAAGGAATAAAGAAAGATTTAAGAAGAACTGATGCTGAGTCTTTTTTTTTTTTTTTCCCCAATGTTTGGTAGAATTCACTAGTGAAGACATGTGGTCCTGGGCTTTTTGATTTGTTGAGAGATCTTTGACTATGGTTTTCAATCTCCTTACTTGTTATTCATCAGTTCAGGCTTTCTGTTTCTTCTTCATTCAGTTTTGGTAGATTGTATGTTTCTAGGAATTTATTTTCCAAAGAAACAGAAGACATGGGGACACTTCCAAACTGAGTTTGTGAAGCTAACGTCAGGATACAAAAGCCAGACAAAGACACTACCAGAAAAGAAAACTATAGTTCAATCTCTCTGATGAACATAGTTGCAAAAAACCTTGATAAAATACTAGCAAATTGAATTCAACAGCCCCTTAAAAGGATTATACATAAAGATCAAGTAGAATTTATCCTTGGTTTGCAAGGATAGTCCAAAATAAGGAAATAAACCAGTGTGATAAACTATGTTAGCAAAATAAAAGAAAACAACCCCCATAATGACCTCAATAGCTGCACAAGAAACACTGGACAGAGTTCAACACCTATTCATGGTGAAAAGCCCAAAGCTAATGTCATAATCAATGGGGAAAAACTACTAAGGTCCAGCACAAGGCAAGAATCATCACTCTGACCACTTCTATTCAACATAGTACCAAAAGCCCTAGTAAGAGCAATTAGATAAAAGGAAAAGAAATAAAGACATCTGAGCTGTAAATAAAGAGTAAAATTATCTCTGCTTGGAGAAGACATGAATGTATATGTAGAAAACCAAAAAACTCAATGAAACACCTGTTAGAAATAATAAATAAATTGAATAAAGTTATAGGATAAAGAATCAATGTATAAAATCAATCATTTCCATATACAAAAAACCCCCAAACTATCTAAAAGGAAATTAAGAAAACATTCCAATTCATAAGAACAACAAAAATAAGAAAACACTTAACAATAAATTTAATAAAATAGGTAAAGGACTTACACAATTATATTTAAGAATTATAAAACACTGATAAAAAATTAAAGAAGACACAGGAGGAAAGACATCCATGTTTGCAAATTCAAAGAATTAATATGCTTAAAATGTCTATAACTACCCAAAGTGATGTACAGATTCAATATAATCCCTATGAAAATCTCATTCTTTAAAGAAATAGAAAAAAGGAATCCTAAAATTCATATGGAACCACAAAATACACTGAAAAATCTCAAGCAAGAATGACAAAGCTAGAGCGCTCATACTTCCTTGATTTCAGAATATTTTACAAAAGAAAACTATTCAAAACAGTATACTATTGGCATAAAATCACATACATATATGAAAGGAACAGAATATAGAGCCCAGAAATAACCCCAGAAAAGGTCACCTGATCTTCAATATGGGTGTCAAGTATACACAATGGGGAGAGAACAATCTCTTCAATAAATTGTGCTGGGAAAATCCACATGCAGAAGAGTGAAACTGGATCTTATCCCACATAACATGTAAAAATGAAACAAAAAGTAAAACAAATTATTGTAAGACCTGAAACTATAAGACAACCAGAAGAAAATAAAAGGAAAAAGTTTCTAATATTGGTTGGCAATGATTTTTTCGTGGGGAGATATGACACCAGAAGCACAAATAGACAAAGGGGTTGTACTGAATTGAAATGCTTCTGCACAGCAAAAGAAACAATCAATAGAATGAAAAGTCAACCTACTGAATGAGAAGAAAATATCTGCAAACCATGTATCTAATAAGGGGTGAATATCCAAAATATATAAGCAACTCACACAAGACAACAGCAAGAAAAAAACCTGATTTTCTTAAATGGCCAGAATAGACATTTCTTAAAAGAAGACATATATATGGGCAATAGAAATATGAAAAGTTGCTGAACATCACTAATTGCCAGGAAAATGCAAATCAGAACCATAATGAGATTAAACCTCACATCTTACTGTTGAGCACATTGATAGATATTGCTAGATGTCCTCTGGGAGCAAAATCACCTTGGTTGGGGACCACTATTAAACAGCAATTAGAGTAAATTATTGAAAACTATACATGAAAATATGGACAAATTTTACCAATTGTGTAAATGGAAGAAGGCAGATACAAAAGAGTACATGCTGTATGAGTCCATGCACAGAGAATACAAAAACAACTGACAGTAATATATAGTGTTTGACATCAGGGTACCCTTGAATGAATGGACATCGACTAGAAGGGAGGATGTACTTCTTGGGTTCTGGTTACATTCTACTTTTTAAATCTGGGTAATAACTACAGAGGTGTGCTCAGCTTTGAAAAATTCAGAAAGCTATACATTCACTTACAGTTTTCTCTGTGTATATTAGATGTCAAAAAGTTTAAAAAATCAATTGTATGAATAAATGAATGTAAGGTGTCTTTTTTTTTTTTTAAAGATTTTACTTACTTATTTGTCAGAGAGAGAGAACGAGCACAGGCAGAGTGGCAGGCAGAGGCAGAGGGAGAAGCAGGCTCCCTGCTGAGCAAGGAACCCAATGTGGGACTCGATCCCATGATGCTGGGATCATGACCTGAGCCAAAGGCAGCAGCTTAACCAACTGAGCCACCCAGGAATCCCAATGTAAGGTGTTTTGAAACACATTTGGCAAAATATCAAATTTGAACATAACACTTAATTTATATTTCTGTTGCTATTAAATTTTAATTAAATATCCCTTCTCCTGGATGCAACAAAGAAAATGGGATAGTAGGTTCTATAGGGCTCATGAGGTTTAGCTTTCTTAAAGCATACAAATTATTTTAGGTCTTTACGGACTTAAACTTTGTGATCTATTTGAAAAAAAAAAAAAAAGAAACTTCAATTCAGCAGATATTCACTGCCTATCATTTTTTCCCTCATGAATAAATGCAGACATTATCCATATTATAAAATTTCTGTCTGAGATGCAATGTTAAGGTCTTTAGTGAATTCTCAAAACACAGAGAGTATCTGAACTGACAAATGATACTGTCTATGCTTGCATCTGTGTTTTCTGCTTCTCACTAAGAAAAAAAGGGTATTAATCTGAAAAAAATGTACACATCACTTACACCTAAACAAGAATAGTGACAGAAAAATTGGTGAAAGAATAAAGTGCTATACAAATCTTTAAGTTCATCACAAGGATAACAATGAAAAAAAAAGAAATTTAACTTTCTCAAAGTGTTGTAATAAATACTTTTATAAAGTGGAACATGATTTGAATCTGAAGCTTGCTCTATCCCAACATGTAAGAACAATATAATGGTTGAAGAAAACACAAAGAAATACTTTTTTTGATATTAATATTCTTCTAATTCTCTCCAAAAATTGAGATTCCTAAATAAACTCAGGAGATTACCATTAAAAATCAGAAGCTATACTGAAAGTCAAGAAATATAACATATCTACAATTTTTCATACATAACACCAAGCAATCAAATAGATAGCCAATTGCAAATCTTGTTTGGTAAACCTATAATATCAGACTTAAAATTAATGCTAAATTTGTTGGCAAGTGGGATATTCCCTCCCGAATAGATTTTTCTCTTTTGTATATCTAAAACATTGTGCCTAGCTTTTAAAGATTAATCCTTGTCTGCATGCAATCAACTGATTGGAAGTTTACCATTAATGTACCTCTTAAGCTTTATGAAAAGTTTCCATTTGGTCATACAGTTGGTCATTTTCAATATGGGCAAATTGGAAACAGTTACAACGATCAGACTCATCATGCTATGGTCCAGTGACTTGGATCACAGAAATACAGGAAGACTTGGAAAGCTTTGGTAGATGATCCTGGTTTGTTCCTGATCTACCATCAAAATACACCACTCCTACTAAAAAGGGTACTTTTACCTAACAGCTTCTATAGATTCAAGCTAGACTACACTTAAAGATTTGTATATTTTATAATAAAGAATACACCTGTGATTGAGCCCCCAACTGCAGCTTTGTAACTTCCCTCTTATTTGCTGACATTATGCATCATAAATCATTGCCATTCTTGAATGGACTTTCATATCTTGAGTTGAGTCTTCTAGAAATAAAATGAATTCATTAGCCAAGGTATTTTAGGTAGAGAGTGAAAGAAGTAGTTCCAACTTGAACTATTTCAGAGAAAGAAAAAAAAGTAATCAAAATAATAGTAGCCTTCTCAATCTGATCTCACTGTTTCCAGAGATTCAGCACATCTTAATTTTTCCACCTTATTCTTTAGTATTGACCTCATTTTTTCACATTCCTGATGAATGTTCACTCATTTTGTAGGGGCAGCTTCAGATAGTTCTAGGCTTATATTATCACAGAAGAAACAACATGATTCTCTCACAAGCATCTGTTTATGATCCCTGTTGCATCCAGGGAAGGATGGTGACTAACCTGGCTTATGTCATGCTGTGACTAGTCTGGCAAAAATTTGTCACTGGCAATCCCTCTGGAACCACATGGTGTTCAGGACAGAAAGCAATTCCCACAAAGAAGGGAATCTGGCCAAAGAAAGGTAACAAATGCCAGTAAGGCTCTTTTCTTATTTTAAGTTAATGTATGGCAATAGAGCCTATCAACTTTGACTACAAGGGAAAGGCTTTAGACTCTGAAACAGGAAAATTTATGATTAGTCTTTGTGGCCAAGTTGGCTCAATGAACTACAATTGCTTCTTGGTTATCACAAAGCAAAGAAGGCTCCTCTAGAGAGTTCCTTGACAAAAGAAAAAGGATCAGGTCATACTACATTGCTGTCAAGTGATTCAACATTCTAATCTCTCTCAATCTCCTTTACATACCCTTCTCCATCTTCAAATATCCAAGAACTCTCCATCTGCCACAGGAAGACCACATGGCAGATGATGGAAAGACCAGGAGTGGGGATAAGCAACCCACTAAGGAGTAGTATTCACCAGTTATGAACTGGCAGATTTTGGGTTGGAAGCAGAGGTGTAATCAGGAATAGGGTAGAGTATCAATTGCACAGTCCACTTAGCTCATGCTTCTTTTTTTTTTTTTTTTTTTAAGATTTTATTTATTTAATGGAGAGTGAGAGAGAGAGCCAGAGAGAAAGCATGAGCTGGGAGAAGAGGGAGAAACAGGTTCCCTCCTAAGCAGGGAGCCCGATGTGGGTCTTGATCCCAGGACCCCAGAATCATGACCTGAGCTGAAGGCAGACGCTTAACTTTCTGAGCCACCCAGGCGCCCTAAGCAAATGCTTCTTAAGCTACAAGTCAGAACCATCAGTTATAGAAGGAAGTCCTCAAAGCTCTTATACATCAACTTGTTCATGGGTGTCAGGTGCAGGGAATTTTCCATAGTGGAGCAAGGTAAAGAAGACGAGGAGGCAGGGACCAGAGATTCCTACTTGTATATCAAGAAGCCACTGCTTATAAGAAATACAATTTTTTTTTCTTCTTCGTCTTTTTTTTTTTTCCTTCTGGAAGATCATTTACTGTATCCACTGCCTCTCAAAAATTTAACTTTCAAGTATATTTGAGGAAATTAATAATGCAGAAAATATAAACTTGTTATATGTTGGCTGAGAGCTGATTAACAATTATAAAATTGTTACACGTTGCTTATTCTTCAGTTTTATCATCTTATTTATTTATTTATTTTAAAAGATTTTATTTATTTATTTGACAGAGAGAGAGATCACAAGTAGGCAGAGAGGGGGAAGCAGGCTCCCCGCAGAGCAGAGAGCCTGAGCAGAGAGCCCATCCGGGATTATGACCTGAGCCAAAGGCAGAGACCCCAACCCACTGAGCCACCCAGGTGCCCCTCATTTATTTTGGATTAGCTATCAGTTTGGCCTCAGCTTGGTGTCTACTCAATGTTTTTCTCATTCAAAATATCTTCATGCACACCAGTTCAAATCAATTCCTGTTCTCTCAACTTCATGCCCCATTTTGGTGACAAGATTAGCAGTATATGGCCTCCCACGTCTAGTCCTCTACAGCCTGCCCTTTCATTCCTTCTTAGTGATCCAGTTGTGGCTTCTCATCCTCTCATCCCAATATTAGGACTGGCCTAACCTTTGGCTCTCAATGCTGATTATGAAATAATGAAAATTTATGTTTCTCAGTCACCTCTCTATAACATAAATCTACAATCCTGGGCTGTAATAAGTAATGGAAACAATTTATTCTCAACTGTTGTTGTATATTTTCTGAGAGAAATCAGTGGGCAGAGAGAACTGACAACAGTATTCATATCTTAATTAACAAACACCCTTTAAGGGCAGAGATTTGGCTTTAATATTATAAAATGCCTTCTGTTCAAATTGATTTTAAATGAATTTTCTACTCTCTATGCATATAGGTGGGTTTAGGCTGGCTTTAGTCTTAATTGCCTGCAGGGGAATTTACTCAGAATTTTGAAATGTCATTTTCTAGTGTGAGCACTATCTTCTTGGTGAAGATGTCAAAACTTAATCTGGCCTGCTATCTTTTCTTACCCTTATTTATATTTAAAATTATTTATTAGTTTTTAATTTCCATGAAGGCAGAGATTTTTGTGTGTGTTATGTTCACTGCTATATGCTCTGTATGGAGAGCATGGTTTGTCATTTGGAAATAATTTGATATATATTGGTTAGTTGGATAAATACCTTTACTATTAAAATGAAGATCAGGAAGTCATGTTCCAACAGTTTTCAAAGTCAAAAGTAGTAATACTAACAAATGATATTTTTTCCAAGAATTGCTGTCCCTTCCCTTCTACATGAGTGACATATGACCCAGATACACTTACTGCCAAATATCATGTATGCAAAGTCTACCTTAAACCATGGTTATTTTACTGTTGTGGATAGAAGGGCCTAAAATTTATTATTATTATTATTATTATTTTCATTCCATATATATTCCCTGACTTTATCTTGTAGAAAAGAAAGGATTATATGGACGAGAAAGTGTTTTACATACCAAGGAAATAGTTTTCAGAACAGGGAAGGGAAGGCATTTTCTAGTCAGCCAAATTATTGGGAAGTAAATTGAGAGTTGCTGTGAAAGCTTGCTAATAGCTTTTTGTTGCAAATGCTAATTTGGGATATCAAGATTATAGCTCACACACGTGGGGAGACTATGGTTAGAAAAAAAAATATGTCTATAGGCAAATGCTGGATTTGTAAATCCAATTTTTACAAAATTGATTTGTAAAAATCAATTCATTTGTAAGAAAACTGACCAAAAGTTTTCTGTGAGAATTTCAATAAAATTAAAATGTTATCCAGCAAAGCAGAGACTGAAGAACATCTTTGCCACAGAAGGCAAACTAATAACTAACTTGATAAATTATTGGGTTGAGACACTGCATTGCTTTCTCCCCCTGGTCTGTGTTCTCTTTCTCTCTCTCTCTTTCTCTCTGTATAAAGAAAATGAGTCTGTTTTTCACATATGTCCCTCTGTGAGAGATAAATGTGGCTACACATATAAAATTAACTTTTCCTCCTCCTGAAACAAATGGAATGAGCCTCTTGATTCCATAGTTCTTAAAAGAATTGTAGACATGCCTTTCGAATGATGCAGGCAAATCTCAATAAGACTATGGAGAAATATCATACTTCATGAGTTTTTCATGGTGAATGCAGGACATTACAGGCAAGGCTAAAGTCCTTCAGCATTGCTGGAATCCTCAACCATGTGTGTCATGAGACACAGACAGAATGTGAACCTTGTCGGTTTGTTATTTAACCCTAACACTCATACCAATATGCTTCATGTAGGCAACACCAAGAATAATGCAATTTATATTGTAAAAAAATGTTGGTTTACTGACTTTGTGACTAGCCTTTCAGTGAATGTTCTTAAGTACCTTCTTATCTAGTTCCTACCTTCAGAGGCTAAAAGCTGAGTTCTGCCCTGAATGCAGGTAGAAAGCTTGTGCATGTGACTTCTGCTATTACCTTTTTGGCTTTCTCCTGCTTGGATTTTTTCCCCCCTGGAATCCCAGTTTAAAACTCTAGTACATTTATTAAAACTCTTACAACTTTTACCTAGTTCATAATTAGTTCTTTCCCCACAAACGGAATTTGCCTCTAATAGTTTGAACCTTCTATCAAATAGACTGTCAAATCAGTCTTCATAAAATGCCAGAGACTGCTACATGGTATCTAAATACTTTGTCTCTTACAGCCTCTCAGTCTTGACTCTGCATTGCAAAATGGAACCTGGAGCAGTCACACTTGTATTCACCTCATCAATACTTAGAGTTGATCTAAGACAAGAAGCCTCTTCTTAGAAGAAGGGTGAAAACCGTGATCCTGGTTGTCTCTACATCTCTATGACCTACACCTCATTTATCTCTGCATTGTCTTTCTCTTCTCTGGCAAGAGATCCTAACAGCTAGTGTGCCAATCAGAAGAATTTAAGCCATATCTCTGCTCGTTTATTCTGATTGGCATCTGACAAGCCAAATTTTACTTTGCAATTACAGTAGAAATAAGGCAACACATTCAAGTTTAAGGGCACAATGTAACCAAGCCAATCCAGATAAAATTTTAAAGAAGTCAACATATATCTGTAGCCTGTTCTTTGACAGGCTCCCCTACAGCAGGAGCTGGGATAGGTTTGGAAAGATTATAGGGTCAGGGGTCAGGAGATAGAGGCTTAAGTCCTGGAATCACCAAGTACCTGCTGGGTGAAAAAATGAAGATAGCAAAAACTATTATAAAGAGCTCCATAATTAAAAAATTATGTGAAATTACATATGTGCTAGCACTTTGAGAACCATAAAATTTCACAAGAATGTTAATTTTTCTTTGTTAATTTGGTTATAGTTGCAACAGATAGGCCAGCTAAGGGAAAGAGGAAGTATATATAATGAGTATAAGATCACACAATACATTTTTATACAGTCAAAATTAGAAAATATTGTTCTTACTAACAATCCCCTCAAAGCACAAAATTGGGAAAACTGATTCTCAATTTCAACAGGAAAAGACTTACAGAGATGTTTTAATCACCCTTTGACCACACTGGAGGATCCCACTGGAGGTTTATAAGGATGGTCAATCATGTAACACCCTACAGTGGACAGATGGAATTAGTTTATGCGTCACATATACTCATAGCCTGGGGAGGAGGACACACCTTCCCATGCAAGGTCAACATGAGTGTAAACATCCAGGGACAGTGAACAATCAGAGGTTCTGGGAGGCAGGCTTTGTAGTATCACCGGGTCGTGGTGCCCCCAGTAACGATGGAAGGATATGGTTAGTTGGTTTGAATAATTCCGGGGACTGGGAGGGAACTGACCCTACTATTCAGAAATAGAACTGTTCCTGGTCCTTTTGCTCAGGAAGGTTGTTTAGCTAGAAGACTGTTCCTGTGGTGGCATCACAGAAAGGGGAATTTGTAGTTAGGTCATTTGACCCCTTCCTGGCTTCACCAGATGCCAAGGCAACAGTTAATACCAGGCCTTACACCAGGAGAGAAACTGACTCAACTAGCATAGACAAAAGACTCCAGTAGAAGCTGTGACCATGGAGGCTGGTTAACATAAGAAGAAAAGGAAAACAAACAAACAACAAAGAAACAAAACACTAAATCCAAAAGCCTGGGAAGCAATAATCTCTTTAATCAAGAGACAGAAGAGAAGAAGTTAATAATAAATATATGATGAAGGATTGTGGAATAGATAGTTTGAGAATAAGGCAAAAATGGTGTCTTGCAAAATCAGAACATTTCAGAAACTGGGACATGAGGGTGATCATTTATGTCCATAAATACAGAGGAAAAAGTCAGGTGATGACTTAAAATTGATTTTGAATTTATTTTTAAAATTATGGGATCCATTTCAAAGCCCCTATTTGAGTATGGCTGCATTGATGGAGAGGACAGGCTGAAAATTTTGCATGTTCTTGGAAGTGAATTCAGCAAATCAATCAAGGGACTGTGGTAATGTCATTACTTCCCTAAGAGTACCTGACACACCTTAAAGGCTAACTTTAGGGATCCATTACTTTACCTTAAGTATACCTTAAGACTTAAACAAACAACAAGTTCAACTAATTATAGCAAGTTAATGTGCTCATTTTATATGCCTGGGGAATTGAGGCAGTGAAAATCAGAAATCCTAAGATAAATTATCTGTAATTCCACTACACAGAAATAGTGACAGGTAAAACAGCATGGGGTGCTTATCATTGATAAATGTTAATGTACTTGAAAGGGTAATGTTTTCTGAAAGTCAAAAGTTGTCTGAATAAAAGTCTTACAAATGTGCCCAGAAAAATGGGTTGTGCTAAGAAATACCTCTTTTAAAGGTAAAGCCAGTAGTTTCTTAAAGATTCCCAAATACAGAGTGATGAAGTAAAAACTCCTTTGACAAATAAAGTTTCTTGAAATCATTTCTTTAAAAAATTTCCCTACTAAAATCTGTTTGCATTTATAAGAGATGAGCTCACTCCACACTTCTGATCACTTACCCCATAGAGCTAAATCATCCTTGGACCCATCTGTCAAATTTACTCCCCCTTTTCTCCCCTTTTTAGTGCCTCACTAGGATCTAATTCTCTTTTAAAACAGCACCATTTTAACAAATTCTAAGCTGAATTTCCCCATTTCCAGTTCCTTCCTGTTTTTTATCTTCTCTATGAATCACCATAATGTGTCTATAGGTGCCAGTCCTGATTTTGCGGGTTTGAAGCTATTAAATTTTGGTGGTCCTCTTAATTTAAAAAAAGGTATCTTACTTTTGCAGTATTTATAATAACATATGACTACATACATCTTTGTTATAAGGAATTCATGTATTTGTAAAATTGTATGTCAAACTAATGCATTTATGTATTTTCTAGGCAGAGTTTCCATAGTTTCAAACACTTTCAAAAGGGATCTCTGTACCCACGTATTAAAAAATGTCATCCTAGGGCATAGATTAGAGAAACACCAAAAGCTATGTACTAGCAGAGGGACCAAGGTTCCAGACAGACTGTCCTGGTGTATGGTTTTTGTGGTTTCTAAATCCCATTGCTCTGGGGCCACCCTCACCACACAATTTCTCATCAAATTTTGGTTTTCTTGTAAGACATAGCTAAGGGAAATATATATAAACATACATTTCCCTTTGTTTTTTAACTGAAGGCTTTAAGCATTTTAAAGCCTGAGGGAGCAAAATAAAAATATCAGATTATGGTGGAATACATCTTAAGGTGAACCTGCTGAATGCCCTTACTACTCAATTTGAATTTTTATTGTTTTCATTTTTCTTAAACATTTAAGGTGATGTTGTCTCACCTTGCCAGAGTAGAATTTGCGAGGGAAACATTGTTTTTTTTTTTTGAATGTATGTTTTATATTGCTCTCAGTGTTGAGGCAGTTCATTTTTTGGATCTTCTGTTATAAGAATAAACTTTCTAAAATAATGTGCTTTCTTACAAAAAAGAGAGTGGCAAAATTTAACTTACAGATGGAGTAAACATATCTCTATTGAATTAGAGAATAATACTAGAATCCTTGCTCTCCAAAAGCTTTAAAAAATTTTTCACTACGCTATTTAAATGTGTCTGCAGAAACATTAAATTAGGAGAAAAAATACCGATACTCTAAAAAATATTAATAGAATTTTACAGAAAAATAATTCTGAGTATGTTTCGAAGTAATTATCTTTAATGTATCTTTTTTTAAGGATAACATATATGCAAAAGTTTTCTAGACTCTAGTCTATTACTTGATGAACAGAACTATTATCTAGATGATGAACTAGAACATTAATAGCATGGTAGAGCAGAGTAACAGAAAATGTCCATCTACCCTTACCTTAGTTACCATCTTCTACAAAGTTAGCCATCATTCTAACATGTAACATACTATATTAGTTCTGTCCATTTGTGTACTCTGTATTAACAGAATGGCACAGTATGCAATATTTTACATCTGGCTTAGTTTCCATGACACTACATTTCCATGATTTCATGTTTTTGCATGCATGCACCCTTTGCCTATTTTTTTCTTGTGGGCAGTAATACTGCTTTCCATTTTTGGTTATTGAGAATAGTACTACTACGCATACATCATTTTAATGTACACATGCAGACAATTGTGTTGGTTATAATATGGGATTGAAATTGCTGGGTTATAGATTAGACATGCATAGTTTTAGGAGAAACTGACAGACTTCCAAAGTGATTGTAGCAATTTCCACTATTAACAGTCTATGAGTATTACACTTGCTTCCCATTCTTACCCGGACTCATAATGACAATCTCTTAAATTGTAGCCATTCTAGTGCACAGTGGTACATAATTGTGTTTGTAATTTTTATTTTCCCACTGAATAATGATGTTCAGCACATTTTCACATTTCCAACATTGATTTATATACCTCTTTTGGAGGTATCTCTTCAAGAATTCTGCCTACATTTTGTGTGAGGGATTTGGTTATTTATAAAATTTAAATGATCATCATTTCTTCATATATTGATGGAATGAGTCTTTTGTTCTGCATATGCATTGGCAATAGAAATATTTTGTCTCTTTTCCTGCCCTTTTGCTCTTTTAATGTTACCTTTCAATGAACAGAAATTGTTGCTCTAAAGAAATATAATTAGTCTTATAAATTATGGTGAGCATATTATTTTTAGGTAAATCCTGCCTATCCCATGACCATGATGCTATTCTCTGTTTTCTTCAAGAGGCATAATTTTTTTTTTACTTTAAAATGTTTACTATTCAGTTAGATCAACTATAAACATACAGAAACTATCCAATCTATTATAATTTATGTTTTTGTGTTCAATAAAAATCCAATTTAAAAGAAATTGGCTTAAAATGACTGCTGACAGGACTAAAGTAGACCCATCAAGAGGCAAAATTTTTAACTCTCTCATTTATCTATCATCTATTTATCTATCTATCTTTTAAAGGTTTTATTTATTGATTGATTGTTTTGAGACCGGGAGAGAAAGAGCAAGATGGGGGAGGAACAGTGGGAGAGGGACAAGCAGACCCTGCACTGAGCACAGAGCCTGAGATGAGGTTTGATCTCACATCCTGAGGTCATGACCTGAGCCAAAATCAAGAGTCAGATGCTGGGGATCTGGGTGGCTCAGTGGGTTAAAGCCTCTGCCTTCGGCTCAGGTCATGATCTCAGGGTCCTGGGATTGCCCTGCATTGGGCTCTCAGTTCAGTGGGGAGCCTGCTTCCCCTCTCCCTCTGCTGCTCCCCTTGCTTGTGCTCTCTTTCCTTCTCTCTCTGTCAAATAAATAAATTCTTAAAAAAAAATTAAAAAGAGTCAAATGCTTAACCAGTTGATTGACCACCCAGATGTCCTTCTCACATATATTTATAATCTAACTGACATTAATTTTTGTGTGTGGTGATAGTTAGGAATCAAAATTCATTTACTTTCATATAGATATCTGATAAGCCAGCATCATTTATTTAAAAGGTTTTATTTATTTTTTCTTTCATTCTTTATCCCCAACTACTCAAGAGAGTTGACTTTGATATTAACCAAGCGACCACAGATAGTCTGCTTTTGGACATACTATTTGGTCGTGTTGGTCAGTTTTTCATCCTTATTGCATTATCACCCTGCCTTAATTTCTAAAGCTCTAAAATACAATAGTCTTGATTTCTGAAATGGTAATTCCTCCAAAAATATACTTTTAAGATTGCCTTGAGTGGTGCTTGGGTGGTTCAGTCTGTTAAGCAGCCCACTCTTGATTTTGGCTGAGGTGATGATCTCAAGGTTAGGGATTGTGCCCTGAGTCAGGATCTGTGCTCAGCGTAGAGTCTGCTTGAGATATTCTCTTTACCTCTCCCTCTGACCCTCCCCTTCCTCATGCTCATATCTGCTCTCTCATTCTCTAAAATAAATAAAATCTTTAAAAAATAAGATTTCCTTGGTTACTCTTAGTCTTTTATTTCCATGATATTTTAAAATCAGTTTATCAAATTCCAAACACATACAAAACTCTGATGATATTTTAATTAGGGTTAAATTTATAGACAAATTTGCCGGAAAAAAAAAATTGAGAATTTCAATTCCTAAACATAGTGTGTCCTTTCATTTTGTTACTTTTTTATTGATAATATTCTGTATATTTATAAAAAGAAAAGTATATTTTTGTTGGATTTATGCCAATGTACTTAAATAATATTTAACTGCATTAAAAAAAAAATTATTTATTTATTTGAGAGAAAAAGTGTGAGTAGGTGGAAGGGCAGGCAGAGGGCCAAGCAGGCATCCTGTGAGTAGAAAGCCAGACACAGGGCTCAATCTGAAGACCCTGGGATCATGACCTGAGCTGAAGGTAGACCCTTAACCAGCTGAACCACCAGGTGCCCCATATTTAATTACATTTTAAATGTTACTATTTTATTGTATTTCCTAAAGTTTACTGTTAGCATATTAAAATGGATTTTTGTGTATTATCTTTTTTTTTCTTAAAGATTTTATTTACTTATTTGACAGACAGAGATCACAAGTAGGCAGAGAGATAAGTAATAAAATATTTTTAAGTAATAAAGTAATAAAATATTAAGTAATAAAATATTTTTATTTTAAGTAATAAGATATTTTTTATATTTCATTCACTTTTTAAAAAAGATTTTATTTATTCATTTGGGAGAGATACAGAGACAGAGATAGCACAAGCAGGCAGAGAGGCAGAGTGAGAGGGAGAAGCAGACTCCCTGATGGTCTGGGAACCTAACATGAGGCTCCATCCCAGGCAGGACCTGGAGATCATGACCTGAACCAAAGGCAGACGCTTAACCATCTGAGCCACCCAGGCGCCCCTATTTCATTCTTTTGATCATAGTTTTGTTTTGTTTTATTTTCATAGATGACTACTGCTTTTATTTATTTTTATTTTTATTTTTTTAAAGATTTTATTTATTTGACAGACAGAGATCACAAGCAGGTAGAGAGAGAGAGAGAGAGGAGGAAGCATGCTCCCCACTAAGCAGAGAGCCTGATGCAGGGCTTGATCCGAGGACACTGGGATCATGACCCAAGCCGAAGGCAGAGGCGTTAACCCACTGAGCTACTCACGCGCCCCGATGACTACTGCTTTTAAATAAATGTTTTTGTGGGGCACCTGGGTGGCTCAGTGTGTTAAGCCTCTGTCTTCAGCTCAGGTCATGGTCTCAGGGTTCTGGCATGGAGACCCAAATCGGGCTCTCTGCTCAGCAGGGAGCCTGTTTCCATCTCTCTCTGCCTGCCTCACTGTCTACTTGTGATCTTTCTCTCTGTGTCAAATAAATAAATAAAATCGTAAAAAAATAAATGTTTTTGTAATATCTGTTTATACAGATGCTCCTAAGGTTACAAAACTTCCCCTAAGCACAGTATTAACTGTAACCTGGAAGTTTGGTGTGTCATTTTTCTATTACCATTAATTTAAAAATATCTTATTTCAATGTATACCTTTTTAATAATAAAATATTCGTTTCTAAAAAGTTAAGAGTATACTATTTACATTCATCTATTTTGTAAAAATTATTTTCAAACTGTCTAATTTCACTATGGCAAGATAACACAAAAACTCTGTATGATTTAAGTTTTTCCAAACTGATTTTCAGTATAAATCAGGCTGTGGTCAACTGGCATATGTTCTATGTGGACTTTAAAAGGTGAAACATCCAGACACTGTTGGGTCCTGGATGTTTCAATGTTGCCAATACATTTATCTTCTTAATCATTTTGTATAGCTCGATTACATCTTTATAAATTTTGACTTTTGTTTGTTTTGCTTTACTTGCTCTATAAACTACTATATAAGAAATTTTATAGTCACCTACTGAAATTTTTAGGTTGTGTATTTCTCCATTCAGAAAATGATCATGTTTTGCATTTTACATTTTGAGGCTATGACAATAATATACATAAGCTACTAGTTACTGTATCTTCTTGGTAAAGAGAATCTGTGATCATTATGAAATGTTCCCATTTTTTTCTAGTAACACCTTTGCTTTAATATCCATATTATCGAATATTAGTACAAAAATAGATGCTTTCCTTTGGGTTTGCATTCACATGGTATATCATTTTAATTGGTTTACATTCAAACATTCTGTACCTTATAATTTAATAAATGTATTATAGGGATGAAGTAAAATTTTATTTTTACATGTTTCAAATTCTAGTATTTAGTTTTTAATAAATAGAGATATGGTTTATTTTCACATATCATCATACCATTTATTTCTAGTCTTACCACTTCTTTTATTGAACTTTTTAGAATTTACTTATCTTTTTAATGTGTTTTTATTGTTTAATTTTTCTTATGTTAGCTTCATATTTATAGATTTTTATTCATTTTCTACTTTAGAACAATGATTGCTGAGTCATTAGAGGCTAACATAAATTAGTATTGTATCTTTTATAAGACTATGCCAAGATCTTAGAATATTTTAACTCTATCACTTTCTTTGATACTATTGCTGTTATGCATTTTAATTTTATATATAGTTCATGACATATTAAGACTGTTATTCTTATTATTTTATGCCATTATTATTGATTTTGATTTATCCTCTTATGTTCTTATTCATTTCTTTTTATTCCTGCCTGCTTTTCAGTACCTCAGTTTGGAAAAACTTTCTTATTTCTGAAGAACTGACTTATAAAATTTCTTTTAGTGCAGATATGCTGGTATTGTACACTAAAAGACTTTTTTTTTTAATTTTGGGAGGAGAAGAGAATGATCTGGGAATGTCTATATCCTACTTTAAGTTTTGATAGATATTTTTGCTCTATGTTGTGTCTACTTGGCACTTATGTCAGAACTTAAGGAATGTCATTTTTTTTTTTCCCTTGACTTTATTATTTCCCTGGTGAGGTCAGCTTTCTATCTGATTGATTTTTTTAAGAATGATGTGTACTTTTTTCCTCTGGCTTTTATCTATATTTCATTTTCAGTAGCTTATCTATTATGTGCCCTGGTGTAGCTTTTTATATTTATCCAAATTTGTTTCATATTCATTTGTAGCTTGATGTCTTTCATTTGTAGGTTCATATCTTTCATCTTTGCAAATGTGTCTGTCAACTGTTATATCAACTACTGCTTCTTGTCAGTGATACATTTCTTCTGCAGTGAATCCATTATACTTATGTTAGACTTTTTCACCGTATTCTATTTTATTCTTATTTTCTTAATTTTACCTGTTTTTGTTTTTCCTTACTTCAGTTTGGTTATTTTAAACTGAATGATCTCTTAATAACCTCACTAGCTTTGTTCAATCTGCTATTAAACCTAACTATTTTATGCATAATTTTGGTTATTACAATTTCCAGTTCCAGAATTTTTATTTGACTTTTTATTTATTGACTCAAGCCTCTGGCTAAATTTCCTATCTTGTTTGTCTTTTTTTGTTCATATTAATTAAATTAAATTAAACTAAATTAAAATTTTAGTACTAAATAATTAAAAGCAGAGTATAAAGTAAAGTATTATTTAAAAGACTAATATGATAACTCCAAAATCTGGATTCTATATGGTTTTTCTTCTACTGCCTGTGTCAGCTGTAAGTTTTTCTTCTGGGTCATGTTTTTTTGTATGTTTTATTAATTTATTTTTGTATGCAGATAATTTGTATGAAAATACAGTTTTTATCTACCCTTTGCAGGTAAAAGAGAGAATGTCTTATTGCCTCAAAGACTCACGAGAGTCTAGGCTGACTCCAGGCTGCTCTGCCTTTGTAATGGTTGTTCCATTTCTGATTCATGAATATCTGTAGGATAGAGGATGCCAGTGATTCTACCTCAAAGTCCAGTATCCTCCTAGAAGCTCTTCCACTGTGGTGGTCCTTGAAATCCACTTTTTTTTTTTTTTTAACTTCCCAGTATTGTAAGATTAATTTTAATGTAGTAACCTGATTTTCATTTTATGTCTATTTGCCATGGTTTCTTATCCTCTTGTGCTGTGCAAGTTAATAAATACCTAATGGGAAAATCACTGCCAGATGTTAAGTCACTTCTTACACTTCAAATGTTGGTTATTTTGGCAGTTCACAAGACCCTTTTTGGGGGGTGTGGGGAGAGAATCTCTCAAGTATTGGAAGTTTTTTCTTCTTGCTTTTCTTTTTTTTCCCATTGACCATTTTTCCTCTTCTCTGCCTCTTATGCCAAACCAAGTATAAGCAAATGCCTTGTGAAAACTAGGATGTTCAAAATTGTGCTCACCCCAGGAGTTTTATTTCATTTCAATCCAGCCTTAGGGAGAGATTTAAGATACCTTCAAACATGTGAATTTTTTTCCTTCTTCATTTCCTTCCTCCCATCCTCTCTCTCCCTTTCCCCCTTTATTCCTTCGTTCCTCCCTCCTTCTCTTCCCTCCCTCCCTCCCTTTTGTTCTTTCTTTCTCTCTCTCTCTCTTTATTTCTTTCTTACCTTCTCTCTCTCTCTTTCTTTCTCTCTCTCTTTCTCCTTCCTTCCTTCCTTCTTTCCTTCTTTCCTTCCTTCTTTCCTTATCTCATTACTCTTGGAATGACTGTTGATCTGCTAGAAGCTATTCCATCACAGTCATAAGCAGAAGTCATCTGGGAAAAATTTTAAACACTCTTATTTCAGTGTGATTGTCCTGATGTTTCAATTTTTTCTACTTAATATGAGTGTGATGGTTTTAACACTTATAACTATAAAAATCTTAGGAAGGAATATTTAACTTGTTTATTTATGGTATAGCTATTGTCTAGTTTTCCAATGTTGTTTCCTAATGTGTTACCCCTCATTTTTTTGATGTTAACCTCCAAGGTTATATTCCTAATTTCATTGGCTCAATCATGCTGCAGTGTTTTGCAAGTAAAATCTTATCTACCTAGAATGAAGTCTCCCCTCATTTGTAAGGGTAAGTCCTCCTCATTCTTTAGAACTGAACTAAACAAATTTCTTTCTCTTGTAATGCAATGTAAGTCTTCCCTGACTAGGTTGAATCCTTTTCTCTGGACTCCCAGACCAATGTATATCTTTCATTTAGTCAATCTTGATGGGCCTAGTTTTGCATTTCTGTGATTTTTTTTTTTTGTATACTCCACTAAATTATTAGTGATATGATGGCAAGAGCCAGTTTTGTTACTTACATTTATATCCTCAGTGCTTAGCCAAGGATGTGCCATGGAAGAACCACCCAAATTTTTATAGAAGAGGTAAAACAATTTTTATCATTATTGAGCAATGGATCAGAAGAAAGCACCTGTTCATGAAAGGCTTTCTAGAAGACTTCCAGAAGGCATCTGTGATGGAGTACCATTGTCTGAGACTCTTAACACCAAAGTCTCTGGGGGTATTATGTTAGGTAAGGATTTTTTATGAGTGAGTTAAAATGATTAGGGCTCATGGCTAAGTGAAGGTCATTGATTAACCACTTAATCAAGAGCTTTGCAAATAATGTGTCTTGTCAAGAAATTAATTTTAACTTCAAAATGATGCATTTAAAAAATAAGTTTAGAAAATGTGTTCAATTATTTAGTACTATGAGGGGAAGACTTAGGATAGGAAATCTCAGGTACAGATAATGTGCCAGGTATTCAAATTTATTTATAAATCTTGTTCCATTCATTACCATTTTCATATGAAAAGCTTACTAATCTATTAATCTTCATTAATAAGAACTATCATAAATTGTATCCCATACTACTATGTATGCCTAATATTCTGTGAACAATAGGTGGTATGGCTATAATTCTTTAAGCCTTATAATAGTATATTTAATTTCAACTATGAAAACTGAATTTTTGAATTCATGACACCCTGTAAGCAGATTTTTTATATTGTAAAATGTTTACAAAATGTAGCAAGCATTGAAAAAGATCAGTGTTTTTAAACTAATAATAATAAAAGGAAATGCATTAAAGGACATTAAGTCATTAAAAAAAATAAGAAATAACAACAACATCCTAAACAACTTTAGGGTCCAAGAGAATACACTTTACATTATACTAATGACCACATGGTTATTGGTTATCAAAACACAGCATGTAAACCTATTGTATTTGGAGAAGTTAATGCTCTAAATACTTTTAATATCAAAGAAGAAGAAATAATCAGACATTTAACTTAATTCTGGATACTTGAGAATGAACAATAAAATAGCCTAAGATGTTCAGAAACAAATGATAAAGAAAAAAATAGATTAATGAATTTAAATAGAGAAAAAATGATTATTAAAATAATCAAACTTTTGTGAAGACCATTCAATATATTATATAGGAGAAGAGACAAAGAGACAGAGACAGCGAGAAGAACACATTAGGTATTAATATATGTGAGAAAGCTAACAACACACAAAAAAGGAGGAAAGTTATTAGTGAATATCAAATATTAATGTATAAATGTACATGTTAAAATATTTATTTTTATAAGGGAAATTATCAATGTGTAATGATAATATCCACTGTAGATTGATCCTACCTACCTAATCCAGGATAAGCTCCCTATTAATCTTAATATTTGCAAAGCCTATATTTTGTCATATGAAATAACATTAACAGGTTTCATGGATTAAAGTACGAATCTTTAGGGGACTGTAAACACATACACATACCACATGCCCATATCCACACGATTTTTACTTCCGTTCTTCTGTAGTTCTAAAAATCTGTTTTTCAATCTACTTGTTAGAAATCAGCAAAAATATTGTCCTTAATTCCAAGTATTACCACTCTAACATGTCTTCTCTTGTCATAATTTTTATTATACCCTTATTTCTATGATTCCCTCAATCACATACGTAGTTTAGCTTTCCAAGTTATCTTTATCAGAAGAGTTGGCCTTGATTACCTAATCTCCTATTGCTTTAAGTAAAAACCCAGAGTCTCCATTATTCACTTTTGAAATCACTTCTATGAGGATTTTATAGAATTCTCAGTCATAATTCTGTGTCTTAGATATTTTGAGAAGGTAAAGTTAAGTGAAGGTTTTTATCTTGGGTGTATATGATTCAAAATTTCCTAAATATAGGAAAGGAGGTGGATGCGTCAAAATATGACAGATATTCACATTCACCCCAAATTTATATTGCTCTGGTAATGTATCTATTGTATATCATCACCTATTCATCTTTATAGAACAAAAGGTAAAAACACATATTCTTAAGGTGAAAATATCATAGATAAAATGTACATTTTTATACATTATTGAAACTTCTAAAGATGTACCTATTTGTTTGAGAGAGAGAAAGGGAGAGAGAATGAGTCTGAGCAGGGAAAAGAGCAGAGGAAGAGGGGCAGAAGGAGAGGGAGAGAATCTTCACCAGATTCTGAGCTGAGCATCAAGCCCAACATGGGGCTTGATCTGACAACCCTGAGCGGAACTTGAGCAGAAACCAAGAGACAGACACTTAACCAAGTGAGCCATCCAGGCACCCCACATTATTGAAACTTTTATAGTAAAATTATTTGTCCCATAATCATAAATAAAGCAATATTACCTTATAATATGAGGGGACCATTTCTCTCTTGTTCACTTTTGTATCTCCAGGCTACAGCATAGCACCAGAAATAATCTGGACAGGATCTCCATCTCTGCCTTTCACATATTTTAGCATCACTGCAGTCATCTTTTTTTCAACTATAGTAGGGAGAAAGTAACAAATTAACTTGCATATAATATTTGATCTTTGTCTCTCTTGAAATAATTCAGCAATGAATTTTTATTTTGCAATTTTACTTTCTTTTAAAATATTTTAATCTCACCTGGTTCCATTTTACCTCAACTATTCCTGACATTTTATGCTATTTTCCTTTTATCTCTTCCTGTTTTGACCTTATGCCTTTCTGTCCCGCCCCCTCCACCGCCCAGAGGCTATATATTTGTTGTATCCAATTAAGGATGTCAAATCATGTGTCAACATATCTTCTGTTTCTTAGAGTTAATCATTTCAGACTATTGAAAAGTGTGTTCTTCTTTAGGGTTATATGAGCTATAGTCTTTTTCTCTTCTGCTGAAACGTTTATCCCTTGGGTTCAAAACTGACTTTTTTTTTTCCCATCTCTCTTTGTACTAATCCTAAAATGAAAACAAAGAGCATGTGGATTGGTTGTGGTTCTATTATCTTTTTATTTGGGATTGAATGAAATCTCTTGGAAACCTAACGGAAAATACTCTTCAGGGAATCTTATCTGTTTTCTTTCGTTTTCAGGCATTTGTCAAACTATAGTCTGATCCACTGGACTTCCAGATTTTCTCCTACTCAATTTCCTTATTCTATATTATCTACATCTACATCTATATCTATATCTATAGATATGTATATTGGACAGATCACATAAAAATCTTCCATTTTCAGAATCCACTTCAATCCGGATTCTTGCGGACTCTGCTCCCATTTCAAGACCTCTAACACAGATGGAGTGTACAAATTCTGCATGTCTCTGTTTCCTGACTGCAGCCTTTAGCCTTTCTGGTCTTTGAATTAGGAGAAATGGTCAGATAGGATATAAAAGAAGTACAGTGCATATCCTCAGGTTTCTAGAATTACCCACTCAAGTTTGTGTGTTTCACGCTTTTGCATGGTGCAGGCTAAAACACATAGCCTCAAAGGCAGACATGATAAAGAAGTAAGAAAAAGGTAACTTTTACAACTGTATTATAGGGAAGATATGGTGACTGAAATCATGCTGGAACACAGATGCGGCACCAAATTGAGGTGAAGTGAGTCACCTGGATGGCTCTGTTGGTTAAGCATCCAACTCCTGACTTCAGCTCAGGTCATGATCTCGGGGCCCTGGAATCAAGCCCAAGTCAGGCTCAGTGGTTGTGGGGAGTCTCTCCTCTCCCTTTCCTTCTGCCCCTCCCCCCATTGTTCTTATACACCTACATATGCTCTCTCTCAAAATAATAGGTAAATACATCTTTTAAAAAAACTGAAGGTGAAGTTACCTAAATATATACTATGTCTCTGAAAATTTACCATTTTTTTCTTCCTAATAGAGATATTAGACTTCAGAAATCAGAGTATGGACAATACATAAAGAGAAAACAAACAAACAAACAAACAAAAAACCCCAACTTTATAATGAAATACATTGTGCCCGGATATTTCTTTGAATTTGTCATTTTCATTTTATAGATTTTGCTCCATTAAACTTATATCTTGGTATAAAAAAATTCTAATTTCAGACAATCTTAATTTGTAATATTTTGCGCTATAGTCTCTTCATATATCTTCATAAGTATTTTATTTTGAAGCTGGCCATTTTATCCAAGTATATTATTTACCTTTTATTGATGTTCAAAATCACTTTCTAGCAAAAAGCACCATCCTGTTGTCATCTATGCTTTGTATGCTAATTATTATGTAAATTTTAATCTATGCTTCTTTCTTAAATCTAAAATTACATTGAACATTGCAGTGCAGTATGGTATTTGTCTCTTGATTTATAATCGAAGTAGGTTGCTCTTATTAACATACTTCCTCTAGGCAAGGGCAGAAGAAGTGTGGCTATATTTTTTAAACTGTAATAAAAGAAGGTAGTGAAAGTTTGATTAATATTTCATTTTTTCATCTTTGAAAATGATAAAACTACACAAGAATGCCTTTAGGCAGAATATTTAGATTCTTGAATTAGATAACCAACATATTTATCCCTTTATCACAAAATGAATATTCTTACAATTCAATGTTATTCTATAATATAAAATATCTGATTTTCACATAACTCATGTAGTTTACAAAATAATAGGGAGAAATAATATTTGAGGAATTAAATGTAATAAAAATATTATTTGTGACAAAGATCTGCCTAACGTTTTATTTCAAATGCCACAGTTTAGTTTAAGTAAGCCAGAGGAAGATGCACTCCTTTGTGGAAAAGCTAGAGGACACCTGTCCTAACTTGCTTTCTCTAATCTCCTTCATCTTCCTTGAAAAAGGAAATTATAACTGAGTCTACCTTTTATCTTTCTCTGACTCTCTTACAGTACACTTTAAACCTTCCATCTTCCATGCTCATAGAATTAAGTGAGTTTGAAAATATATAAAAATGTTAATATCATTTTATTCATTTTCTATGTAGGGAACCTGCATTCAGAGTAGGCTCTAGGTCTCCAGTTAACTTTAACTTCAAGGACACTGATTTAACCCTTGCATTTCTTTTTAGAACACACTCCTGTACTATGATACAACTCTGGGGACTGAGAACTAAGTGAGGCAGAAGTGTTGGGGCTTAGAGCAAATGGTCAAGAACGAATTCTTGAGGTGTCTTCAGTGCAAAAAGGTGGTTTTATTAAAGCATGGGGGACAGAACCTATGGGCATAAAGAACTAAAGAGGATTCTTGAGGAGTAATTGATTATATACTTTCTAGTTGGGGTGGTTAGGGACAGCACAAGCCTCCAAGGTATTTTGGAAACAAGATTTCCAGGACCCTGAGGGGGCTAGCTATTGTTGGGAAATGGTCATTTATTAATGATTAGTAAAAACTCAGTCCTGAGACCCCCTCAGATGTGTACCAGTGGATCAGATGCTTGGAGGAGAAATGCCAATAGCGGGTAGAGATAAAGGAAATTTCTATATTGTTTAAAGTAGACTTACAGGATCCTGGGGTGTTGGCTAATCTTGCCTTTTGCCTTTAGCAAAGAGTCAACATCCAGGCAACTGAACTCCCAAAGGAAGGTCACTCTGCCCGTTTCAAGGACTTTCAATGGGCTACAAATAGCAAGGAAATTCTTTTGCCTTTGTTTCCTACAGTCTCACCACTTCTGAGGTAGCCCATTCTTACTGGAAGGCTTTAGATGTTATGATTGTAATGTAAAAAATAGGTCCTGCTTCGGTTCTATTTATTCTTTTTTTTTTTTTCTTCCCTTCTGGGCTGCACAGAGAACAACCAAATTTCCCCTCATTAGGAATATAGCCTACATTTACATATCACTTAAGGGACATCATGGAAATTTAGTGTAAGTTTCAGTTTGTAGTTACCAAGTACCACTTTGTAGAAGGGTAAATGTACCTGGATTTGGGCTAAACTTGCACATCTAAAAATATAATTAATCACTTTAAACATATCTAGTAACTTTAGTGCAAACATCATTGAGTCCAAACAAAATCATCTCTGGTAAATTTTAATAGGAATAAGGCCCAGTTTTGCAATGTAGAGAACATGAAGTTAGAGTGAGCTCTGACTCTCCAGTTACCCTCAAATTCATAATTTCTTCCCAAAGCATTAAACATTCTCTGACATGTCCATACACTCAGACACCATGTATTGATTAATATTTTATACCAAATCCTAAACTGAATGCGAAGAGAAAAAATAAAACCCTAAATTGTCCAGTGGCTTCTGGCTTATATAATGTGCTTGCATTCTAATACCTTCAAAGATATTGAAACTTTATTAAGCCATTTTACTTGCTATATAGAAACTGAGACCAAGACCCTTTGAATACCTGCTGGATATCAAACATAAAAAATGCCATACTTAATGCTGAATATGAATTTTCTTATTCCAATATCACTTCTCATTTCTTAACTATAATTTGGGGATCCATCCAATTTTGTCTGCCATGAAAACTTGAAACATTAAATAATTTCTCCAAACCTGTAAGTAGGAGCCAAATCTAATCAAATGAAGAGAGATCTAGACTTTATCTTGCCTTCCACTGGACAATGGTTTCTCCCATAAGGCTCTTCCTTAAAGAGATTCCTGAGTTTAAGGTCAGCACCATAAATTCTTCAGAAAGAAATCTTTAATCTGGGTTGTGTTCTGAAAATCATTCCTCACCTAAAGGCTAAAATGGACAATGCACTGAATCTGAGTTTTAGTTAGAGTGGAAAATGGTGTGAAGCAAGATTTTCTTTTTGTCTGGTGGCTCAGTGGGTTGAGCCTCTGCCTTGGGCTCGGGTCATGATCTCAGGGTCATGGGATGGAGCCCCGCACCAGGCTCTCTGCTCTGTGGGGAGCCTGCTTCCCCCTCTCTCTCTGCCTGCCTCTCTGCCTACTTGTGATCTCTCTTTCTGTCAAAGAAAAAAAAAACACACAAAAAACTCTTTAAAAGAATATCTTAAATCTTCTGTGATTTTTAATTATAAATATCCATTGTACACCAATCCAGCTAACAACAACCACTTTAAGGAATGTTTTTCTCTTGTAGATTTCAGTGTTCATAATTAACTGAATAACATTTTAATATTTTCTTCATACATTTTTTTTTTTGGCCGAGATTTGAATGGTAAGTGTGATGCTGTCTACAGAGGACAAATTAAAAAAAAAAAAAATCACTTTCTAAACTTTGGCTACTGGATGGTTAGGTCTAATCAGTCTGTATGGATACATAGTCAAAGATAATCTTAAACTGGAAAGAACTTTGTAAGAGAATGTTTAATAAAATTTAATTCATTGAAAAATATGACACAGGGACACTGAAGAATTTTTTTATAGTTAAAAAATTATTTGCAAACCCATGACTAGAACCCAGACCTACCACTGAATCCAGAGTTTTTGTCGACACCAAGCTACCTTTCAAAGCCTAAAGTGCCATAAAAGGAATGAAGAATACTAATACAATTAAAGAAATCCTTTATTTAAAAATAAATATGTTGCTATACTTTTTTGAGGCTATTTGTCGCAATAATAGTACCATACCTTTGACTGTGCACTATTTCCCATAACCCTTTTGGTAGAAATTTTTTTGTGCTCCTTATATTTGATTCATTCTTCTTCCAGAAACATAGAGCTTACACGTCCCAATCTCCTTGCCGTAGTCAGAGCCATATGACCAATTCTGGTCAATGGGCTGTAAATAGAAATAACAAATGCCATGTCAGTTTGGTGCACAGAAAAAAAAAAAAAAAAGAGAGAGAGAGAGAGAGAAATCTCAGTGCATGTATTTCATATGGTTAGCTTAAATATGGCAGAACCCTCATTCACCACTCCCCGCCCTGCCTGCCAACCAATGTGAAACTGTGGCATGAACATGTGGCATGAAAAATATAATACAATTGTATTATATCAGGTCACTGAGAGATAGATGTTATTTTTCACCAAATTGAAATCTTGCCTAATCTAATACATTATTTTGCCCAATTTGAGTTAGGTTTTGTTATTCCCATTTTATAGGAAAGGAAACTGAAGCTCAAAGAGTTCATTAGAGTTCCAAATCCTCAAAGGGAAAACCAGCAGGAAATACAGTGCCAAAACCTGCAGATGTGCAAAAACCCAACCCATTATTTGACAACTAAACTTTAATTGTATCTTGTATCTCTTAATTGCTGAAGAAAGCTTAATGTGGCTAAATCCAAATAAAATTTGTTACTTTGGTGTTTTTACTTAAATTTATTCAACTGAGAATTTCTACCAGTCCCTCTCTCCTCTCCTCTCTAGCATATACCTAAGTTCTGAGGAGGTTTCACAGCATTACAATAACATTATGGGGAAGATTAAGTGCTTACAGTCATTCTGTAGTGTAGCATCTACCAAGTCCTGGTGTGACATCTACCAAGAAATACTATCTCCTCAGATTCTGGGGCATCATCAGCATTGTCTGTTCTCGTCTTTCTCATAGTGTTCGAGCTGTGTTTTTCTCTCATGTCCTTTCACCAGGATCATGAGACCATTTAAGGATCTAAGAAGTTATACAGTTTTGCTACTTTTTCTAACTCTTCTAAAGAAATGGTAATACTATGTTCCTGTATTTTTCATTGTCCTTGCGGACTCCCTGAAGCTGCTTTCTACCTCCTCCTTAAGTGGAAGCTCACATGGAAAATCATTATTCTACTAATAACATTGTTTCCATAATGTCAAGATTACCTGCGAGGCTGAAGGTCCTAAAATTTCAAGATGAAAAGTAAGATATAAAGCTTAGCTATGCACCAATTTTTTTTTTTTTTTTTGAGTTCATTAATTGAAAGGTCCGCTGACTGACTTGAGCTCAGGGCCACTTCCCAGACCACTTTCAGGCTCTAAATTTCTTGCTTCATTCCCCAACCCTCTTTTGTATGGCAGTATCTATAATCTTTGTAGAAGTCTAGAGCAGGAGAGCTGGCCTGTGCATACTTAAACATTATTTTCCAACTCATAGTTTATGGGATAATTTGGGCTTTTATTTTCAAATATAAGACTTTGTAGAGGAAACCAAATGCTTTCCTCCTCAGAGATTCATGAAGTTGATTAAAGAAAAAGGCTAAGAACCAACTAGAGGGTACAGTTTGAGAAGGTTATCAAACAAAAGATAATGGAATATAAGATTTCATTCTTAGAAACATAATATCCAGACAGAGGAAAGTGATGGATTCCTCTTTCTGTCTGAGTCAAACTGTGCCTGGGGTAACCCCTCAATGGGAATGACACTTACAGAAGATTGTTAAAGCACTGATAATCCATGGGATACTGACTTGAATGATAAAGATTCTGGAAATGATAACCCCTGAACAATCAAAGTCCAGATATATTTTTCCTTGAAAATAGGGTTATGTAATAAATATTTAAGTATAATCTAAAATTGAATCAATTATATGCTCTTTTAAAGTACTTATGGCTTACATGCATCAGTAGTAGTACATTTGTATTTATTACATGATTCTACTACACTTTTTTCATACTGATAGGCATTCAATCTATATATAGCTACTACACTATTATAAATAAAGTTGACATAAACATTCTCCTGTAAGTCAAATTTTATAGGCATATATTTATATTTTACTTGGGTAAATATCTTAGATAGGAATTTCTGGGACATAAGTAAAGTTTCTGCCTAACTTTAAAGGAACTATTAAAACAACTTCCAAGACATTAATAGAATTTTATATATCCCACCAACAATACATAAGAACTCTAGTTGCTTCATACTCCTAAATTTATCTGTATTTTAAAAATTGTCTATTGTTGTGACTGTGAAGTGGTGTCTCTCAGTTTAATTTGCATTTCCTTGGTGATTAACATGTGGAGAAAATTTACCTGTGCTTATTGACTATTTGTAGATATTTTGTGAATTGTCTGTACTATTCCTTGTTTATTACATTTGTATCATAATATTGATTTGTGTGAATTCTTTATAAATTTTGAGAATAATTTTATATGTACATATGTATACAAGAAAATAAATAAGCAAACTAGCCAGACAAACTAGAAGATATACATGATAGATAACAATAATTTCTATATATTTCTTATATATAACACACGTATATAATACATAACATAATAATTTCTGTATACAGTGTATATTATAATAATGTAACATTTATATAACATATAAAGATAAAACACATATAATGTATTCTTCTAGTCTGTGGCTTCCTTTATTACTTTCTGAATCATTTATTTTGTAAGCAAAAGTTTTGAGGTTTGGTGAAACATAATTTGTCTATTTTCTTTTGAGAGTTAGTTTTTGGGTTTTCTTTGACTTTAGAAAATTTTTTTTTACCTCAAAGTCATAAAGGTTTCCTTCTACTTCTCTCTAGAAGCTTATGCTAAAAGATTTTATAATTCATTTCAAATTAATTTTAGGCGTGGCATGAAGTATGATGGAGGGCTTTTTACTCCTTTACCAAATGGACATTCAGTTCTTCTAGCAAAATTTAGAGAGGCTTTTCCCCCCCATTAAAATTTCCTGGCAGTTTTGTCAAAAATAAGGTGATTACATAAATATGTATCAATTCTTAAACTTTCTAATCTGTTCCAAGCATTGGTTGTGGATTAGTATGACACTATTACATTGTTTTAAACACTACAAACTTATAGGAAATCTTTTATTTATTTATTTATTTACTTTTTTAAAGATTTTACTTATTCAACAGAGAGAGACCACAAGTAGATGGAGAGGCAGGCAGGGAGAGAGAGAGAGAGAGAGAGAGAGAAGCAGGCTCCCTGCCGAGCAGAGAGCCCGATGCGGGACTCGATCCCAGGACCCCGAGATCATGACCCAAGCCGAAGGCAGCGGCTCAACCCACTGAGCCACCCAGGCGCCCCTAGGAAATCTTTTAAATCAAATAGTGTGTCTTTTTAAAATCAAGATTATGTTGGCTACTCTAGGTCATTTACATTTCTCTTATCAATTTCTCCGAAACTGCTGGAATTTTATAGCAGAAATTTTTAGCTGGAATTTTATACCAAATTGGAAAGAACAGATAGCAAGTTGGATATAATATACGTGTTGTTTTCCCTCTATTTAATGTAGTCTATCTATTTTTTATGCCTTCTATAATTTTTCACCAGTGTTCTATAATTTTCAGTGTAGGTGTATCACAAGCATTTCATGAATTTATTCTTTTTTTTAGTTTTGTTGTTATAGTTTTTCAATATTTTATTTTCCATTCATTTGATGTTAATAGTAGATAGAAATAAAATTGCTTTTTCTGTTTATCATGAAGAACTATTAATTTGCCTATGACATCTAACATACTTTAACAGGATCCTTAGGATTTCTACATATACTTAACTGGGTCATTTAAATAAAGGCGGATTTACTTCTTTCTTTCCTTTCTTTCTTCATGAGTAGTTGTTAAAGTTTATCAAAATTTTTTTTTTCATCAACTTTGGAGAGGCTCATGTTTTTCTCTTTATTTCATCATTGCGTTGAAGCACATTGATATTTCCATGTTAAACCAGACTTTCATTCCTGACATAAATTCATCCTATTTCATGTAATCCCTGTAGTTACTATGATGTAATTATAATTATCCTCATTTTATGTGTGAATGAATTAAAATACCAACATATTAACTGACTTGCCCAATATCAAATACTTAGTTTTTAAATTAAGGGAGAAATTAAGAGAAGCTATAGATTTAGAATCGGTCATTTAAATTATCTGATGAAAGTATACACTATTTGTATTAAAGAGAAGCTACTGGTAGGCCAAGAAGACTGAAATGTGAGAAGGAAAACAAATCTATTAGGAATCTCCTAGACAATGCACTGTAATAGCCTATTCTAAGAAAGCACACTTCCCACAATACCATTTAAATTCAAGATGTCCTGACTAAGAAGGTATGGTGGCCCATTAATTGTGTTCTTTCACATAATTTATATAACTTCGGCCTTAGTCTGTGGTAATTGTGTAAGCATTTAGACTGACAAAAGGAAGTGCTTTCTCTCAGAAAATTCAACAACTCGGGGCTCTAATTCTATATCTACACTGTTAAATGAGGTGTGCAAGTTTTTCAAAATTCCTCCTTTGCAGAAAACTCTATCTGCTAGAAACAGATGGGCTGGAGGATATTTTAATCAAATACCCAAACAGATGCTAAGAAAATTCATCATCAGTGAACCACAACGTTGGAATAAATTGATACCTTTTGTCTATCTTGCCTATTGGGATGTTAGTCAATCATCAACAGACTTTTCTCCTTTGAAATGTGCCGCAAGAGAGTTTCCAATTAGGCCACTCTGGGAAGCACAAACTAGCCTAACTGATGACAAGTGTCTTAATAACATTAGTCAGATATAAAGAGCAAATAATAGTGTCAAACAGATCAACACAGTCCAATTCTCAATAGGAAAGAAGTGGAAATTTAAATTTATCTTAAAAAATCTTAATCTTGGGTGCAATTTTTACCATCATTTTGGATTTAGGCTAATAGCTTTGTCTTTCTCATCCTCAATTTCTTGGTCTTTAGAGGGCTGTAATTGCAAACCTGTTGGTGTTTTTTGAGATAAAAATATAATGGAACTTAGTTGAAATAATCATAATTCATATAAAGTGCTCTATAAGTAGGATATATTATAATTTCCATAATTCTACTGTTATTTTAAGGGATATTGCCCCTGGATTTAGAGATGGTTCTTCATGCTATTTCAGAATCCTAAAAATGAAATCCTTGATGGTTGTGTATTAAGTGGAATCACCATTTTAATTTTTCTTAATGCCAGATATGAACACAATAATAAACTTTTCATGGATGGTAATGTTTTAATGGATCTCTTTTCTCAGTACAGCCTTTGTACTCTGATTTTCATTGAATATCAGTCGGGTCTGAGACAAATTATGCCAAACACAGTGGATTCTCCTGCCTGGGGAATTATCTCAAAATGCAAACCTAAACCATAAACAAATCCATCCACTTATTTCACTTACCTCAGAGAATTTTGCAATAGTTATTTGTGAACACAAGACTATTGCAAAATTAATCTATACTATCTTTCTTTTTTTTTTAAGATTTTATTTATTTATTTGATGGAGAGAAATCACAAGCAGGCAGAGAGGCAGGCAGAGAGAGAGGGGAAAGCAGGCTTCCTGCTGAGCAGAAAGTCCAATGCAGGGTTCAATCCCAGGACCCTGAGGATCATGACCTGAGCTGAAGGCAGAGGCTTAACCCACTGAGCCACCCAGTTGCCCCTTCTACATATACTCTTGAATGCATACATCCATGCATGTGTACATTAAAAAAAGAAAAAGAAGAGAAGCTATTATATATATATATTATAGATTCTATATATACTATTATATATATAGCATATATATATATATGCACACTATTTTATATATATATATATATAAAATAGTATCAAGGGTACTAGGGTGCCTCAGTCACTTAAGTATCCAATTCTTGTTTTCCACTTGGGTCATGGTCTTGGGGTCATGGGATTGAGCCCTGGGTTGGGTCCATGGTCAGTAGGGAATCAGCTTGGGATTTTCTTTCCCTTTGCTCTCCCCTTCCCCCTGCTCATGTGTACACTCTCTCATTCTCTCTCTCCCTCTCTCAAATAAATAAATCTTTTAAAATATGGTGTCAGGAATTAGGAAATCAATGTCTTATTCCACTTGTAATTATCAAGTTCATTCATTCATTTACTCATCCATTCATCCATTCATCCATCCATCCATCCATCCATCCACCCATCTACTCAACAATGAAACTGTGATTACATTTTTTGTATATATGTGTCAGACATAAACAAGTTACAGTGGTAAAAAACGTCATATATCCTCTGGTCTTATGGAGAAAATATTCTTTAAGAAAGAGGACAATAAAAAATATATACAAGGCAAGCCTTTTCCCTTCTTGATTGTTTTTCCTTTGCCTGAGCCAAGCCTCTGGCTGGCAAGGATTTGGCTATGGCGGGGCCAAGGTTGAGGATTTGTCCATTGTGGGGCTGCACTGAAGATCTGGCCCAGGTGATAGGCATTGTCAGAATACTTGGGCCTGACAAATGGTCTGGTGTGAGTGGAATGTTCTCTAAGTCCATAATCCAGGATTTTCCTGGCACACCACTGTGTGTAACAAGGCTAAGCCTCATGAGGTACCTACTTGGTCAGCATGTTTGGCAGAGGTGAGGCCTTCTAAAGAAGCAGGCTGTGAGTTTGAGCAATCGATTACATTCAGAGAGATTCAACAAATTAGAAAATACAAAGGGATGAGATAATGTGAGTTAAATTTCTCATTGTCAAAGAGATGATAAAAAATATGGAAAGAAAAAAAATAACTGAAATAACCCCTGAATTGCTGGCTTGGACATTAGAGTTATCAGTGTGAACTCAGTTTTTAATATATGAATAGTTATGTAAGATAACTATATAAATAAAGTCAGGTAGACAAACTTTTGTATCTTTTTTTAAAAAAGGATTTTTTTATTATTTGATAGAGACAGAGACACAGCAAGAGAGGGAACACAAGCAGGGGGAGTGGGAGAAGGAGAAGGAGGCTTCCCATTGAGCAGGGAGCCCAATGTGGGGCTCAGTCCTAGGACCCTGGGATCATAACCTGAGCCAAAGGCAGATGCTTAACGATTGAGCTACCCAGGGCCCCAGATTTTTATATCTTTATCTCAATCTAAAAATCAATATAGATACACACATGATAAAATATATATAAATAAATATAAATATATATTCTGGCCCAGATTACCTCATTCTGGTAGCAATTAGCACACCTAACACCCAAATTTTGGTTCCTAAATACTATTATCCGATAAAAGCAACTGGAGCTGATTTCGGAGCTGGAACAAGTAAAGTATAGGAAGAGCCTGAAATCTCAGGTTGTGCAAGCAGTAAGAAGGTAAAATTTAGAAATGTAAATGAAAGTAAGGAACACTAAAAATTCAGTGAAAATAAGTAACAATGTAAATTTCAAATTCATGTTATTTATAATTGCCAAAGCAATACATACTATAACATTATTTTATGTTCTTATCTAATAAAGCTCTACTTCCTTAGAATCTGATTTAAATATCCTATGTCACTATTCTAATTTGTTTAGTATGTAGTTTATCTGTTATGCAAGGCATTCAATGAATGCAAACACTGAATCTATAAAATTAAATGAGCTGAAAATGATCAGCTCCTGGACTTGGGCATATGATTCTAAATTCTTCCAGTTCTGCCATCTATCACAACAAAATAATGGCTAACATAGAAAACTAATTCCAGAGGAAGCAGAAATAATAAACAAAAGAAAGGATAAAATATCATATTAGTATGTTAAGATATAATAATAATTGCCTCCATAAAACATGCCATCCTAAGGAATCACTGGAGATCATAAAGCATTTTTGGAAATTAAAAAAATTATAAAATGATAACAATTTCTCATTAAAAAAAGAACAACAAAAACAACCAAAGCTATGAAAGCTAGGGGACTCTTAAAATATAAAAGATCATAGTCATAGAAAATGTGAGAGGAAAGATAGGACAGCTAAAGGAATTTCAAGAAAAATGGACCTAGAAAAATGAAGATTAACCAGGATACAATAAAAATATAAATAGCTTGATCTGAGAGGTGGTTAAAATTCACAACTGTTGCACATAGTGTTTATGTATTTTGGTGATATGTGTTGTACTTTAATAATATGTTAAATTAAAAATTTGAAACATATTAATTATAAGTAAGATAAAACATTATTTTTGTAACAATCCATATGAAATATAAGAAAAAGAAAACCTTCTTGAAATTGTGGTCCTAATTTTAGACCAACTAAAGTATAATGACATAACATACAATAATCCTACTAATCTTGTTCACATTTTTTTTCCTTATAGTAGTAAATATTGAATGGCATATGGTTATAGTTCCTTCTCTTCGGATACAATCTCAGTATCTGGTTCAGCAAATATGTGATTATTTAAAAATAATATTCTAACATTCAGCAGTTTTAGGTTGTTCAGAACCAACCTGTAGAAAAGGCCTGGCTCATTGATTTATAGTTATAATACATAATTTATGTGGGGCACCTGGGTGGCTCAGTGGGTTAAAGCCTTTGCCTTCGGCTCAGGTCATAATCCCAGGGTTCTGGGATCAAGCCCCACATCGGGCTCTCTGCTCAGTGGGAAGCCTGCTTCTTCCTCTCTCTCTCTGCCTGCCTCTCTTCCTACTTGTGATCTGTCAGTCAAATAAATAAATAAAAATCTTAAAATATAATTTATGTATTATAAACATTGAAAATGTGAAATTAATAATAATGGACAGAGATCAAATATGAAATCTGTAAGCTCTTTATTAGCATCCTACCATTCCAGGTACTTATATGTTTTTATGTTCTAAGATGTCCCACACTTCTGCTGATCTCTTCAGTGTGATTTTATTCCATCAGATCAGACCTGGCTCCAGATATCTGGTCAGAAACTCCCATGCCAGTCTTAAAACAGAATTTCTTCTCAGTTTATAAAATGACTGAAATCCTGTTCCTCAGTACAATGTTGCAAGATAATCATAGGTGAAATAAACTTACTATATTTTATACTAGAGAATCCTGATTTTCTAAGGTTTTGGCTGATTTTTAATTTTTAAAATTTTTCTACACATGTGACATGATTGGTTATTTTATTCTCTTCCATATTTATTTCAGATTAAAAAAAATTCCCATATGTTCTAAGAGAAAATATACTTTCAAACTTTAATTATTTTCTTCAAATTATAAGAATTATAACATTTTTGTCATTTTTGATGGTAGAAATAATGTGATAGAGATTTATTTGCAGAGGAATTTGATTTTGTGGAATAATTTTCTAGAAACCTTTGTAATTATCATAAAAATTTCCTCTAGGTACCCAACTAAGGATTTTGATTTTGCCTTAAGAATGTTTTCTCTGGGAGCGCCTGGGTGACTCAGTGGGTTAAGCCGCTGCCTTTGGCTCAGGTTATGATCTCAGGGTCCTGGGATCGAGTCCCGCATCGGGCTCTCTGCTCGGCAGGGAGCCTGCTTCCCTCTCTCTCTCTCTGCCTGCCTATCCATCTACTTGTGATTTCTCTCTGTCAAATAAATTAATAAAATCTTTAAAAAAAAAAAAAAGAATGTTTTCTCTGGGTTCAGGCCCATAAATTCAGATATCAATCTCTGTACTATTATTCTAGAATTGTCAAAACCCACCATAGTTTAAATTAATGTGGGGGAGGGGGAAGGTGCAGAATCAGTGTAATTATTGATGGCACTATGGTATTATGATTTATAAGAAATATATATTTGGTCTTTCCATGGTTCTAGGATCAGAGCTCCTAAATTCTTTAGAATTTCCTGTGATAAGAGCTATAAAAGTGGATTTTGTTATGTTAATGAAATGACTTTCTGAGAGTAAAGGAAGATGGGGGGCTGGCTACCAGGAGAACCAAGCATGGGCTTAAAAGTTGGAACTCTTAGTTCCTCTCCCTATCCCAGTTTGAAAGGGGAGAGGGGCTGAAGATTGAGTTTAGTAGTCAAAACCAGTAATTTAATTAATCATGTTTATGAAATGAACTCTCCATAAAAACCCAAAAGGATAGGGTTCAGAGAGCTTCTGGGTGGTGAATATGTGGCAATTTGGAGAGAGTGGTGAGCTCCCAGAGAGCATGGAATCTCCAACCCTTTTTCCATACTCTGCCCTATGATCTCTTCCATCTGGCTGTTCCTGAGTTATATCTTTTTATCATAAACTGGAAATCTAGTAAGTAAACAAATTTCCTGAGTTCTGTGATTTACTCTAGCAAATTAACTGAACCCAGGGAAGTGGTCTTGGGAACCCCTGTCAGAAGTACAGTAACAATGGGCCTGCAACTGGCATCTTCTGATGAGGGAGGAGGGTAGTCCTGTGAAGGGCTGAATCTTTACCTGTGGAATCTGCTGCTATCTCTGGGCGGATAGTGACTGAATTGAGTTGAAGTGTATTATACCCAGTTGGTGTCCTGAGAATTACTTGGGGTTGGCGAGGAAACCTCTCCTTCACAAATTGGAATTGGGATCTAGGCATTTTAGCATAATAGAAGAGGAACCCTGAGATCAACTCTTCCTACTAATTATATATTAATAATGTATTTATTAAATTTATATGTATATAAGATTTTTCTCCCCAAATGTATCTTGTTTTAAAGACACTATTGTGTCTGTTTGGAGGTAGCACCTCTCTGTTTAGAGTTGTGGTTTAAGGGAATATTTTAGTATCAGAAATGTGTGAGTTATAACATTGTTTCTAATATCATTTCATATTTGTTAGACAAAAATTTTCCTGACATGTCTATAAATATATATATGTATGTATGTATATATAGGTATGTATATTTATATAATACAGAAATATATAGAATGCATATATAATATACAATAAATATATGATAATATAATAAATAAATATATACTATATAAATAATAAATATATAATTCATATAAAAATTATAGATACACACATATATACACATATATATTATTTATAAATAGATATACACACATATATAGATATATACATATGTTCTTTTTCCTCCTTTACTCTATTCTTGATGCTTTATCCCCAATTCCTATCCTTAGTTAGTAGAGTTAAATCTTTGGAGGAAATAGAATGAAATAGGTGAACTAAATGAAGCTCTCCAAAAGTAGAGGGCTGGGTTGGCTGTAAAGATATCTGAATTTACACAGGCAAGATCAGGGACTCAACATAGGTCTGGCTACAAGAATCTAATTAACTTGTAGGTAGCTTCAGTGTGAATCCTACCAATGTCTGATAATATACAAAGATACATCTTAGAAGGGTCTATACATCTTGGAAGGAAGAAAACTTCTAAAAGGAAGTGGAGATCCTAATGTGAAAACTGTACCAGAATTCAGGAATTTGAACTATAGAAGTTAGGAATACAGGCTCAGAATTCGGGCGTAGATGGATTTGAGAGTAGGATTTGAAGTGGGGAACATTCACCAGGGAAAGAGATTCAGAAGGATGGGAACAGTTTTTATGGTGGCAAAAAAGGAACAGGTTAGTTAGCATGAGCAATTCACAAAGTGACCATTAATTTAGGGGCACAGTCAGTGTGCTCTGTCTTGTTTTTTCAATGATAGGAGAGGAGACAGAGAAAGAAGGAAAAGAAGAGGGAGAGAAAAGAAGGGGTGGGAAGGGAAAGGTGCAGAGGAGATAAAAGAGAGACAGACACGCACAGTTATCTAGGAAATCTAATGTTCTGGACTTCTAACCCCTGCTGTCATCTCCAGAGGAAAAGATTAACTAATGAAGATGGGCAAAGATGTTTCTGTCAAATATTTTGGCTTATGTTCTTTTTTAAAAAAAGATTCATTCATTCATTCATTTATAGTAGATGAGTAGGGGGAGGGGCAGAGGGACAGGGAGAGAGAGAGAATCTCAAGCGGACTACACTGAGCACTGAGCACAGTGCTCGACCCGGGGCTGGATCTCATGACACTGAGATCGTGGCCTGATCTGAAACAAAGAGTTGGTTGCTCAAGGAACAGAGCCACCCAGACACTGCTCTTGGCTGATGTTCTGATTTCTAGATGAAGACTCTTGTCTGAGAAGATCTTAGAATATGTTTCTGCCTTAAATAAACTGTTTGTTATGTAAATTATTTCTACCCCCAGGTGGGAAAGATAGAAAATAAACTAACCTAGAGGAGAATGTAACAAAGATAGTTGAGCCTATTAGAAAGAACTGTTAAGTATATACACACATACACTTACACACAAACAGAACACCTATGTGTATGTGTATATAACATGAAGTTAAAAATAGGTTGGGTTCATAGTTACGAAAGGTAATTGTGTTTGTATCAGAGTAATAAAAACAATTTACTTAGAAGGGTGTCAACACAATAAATTTACAAACCGGTGACCTTCTTTCCTGACACATGTAATTACAAATATCACATACATTGATTTTCTCTCTCTTACTGCTAGTATTATTACTGAGATGTTTCCACTTGCAATCTCCAGTTTCTTTTGTCCTGCTTATGCCCCACATAGTCATAACTTATCCAGCTTCACATAATGGGTTTTTAATGGAAAAGGTAAAAATATTAAGTATTTTCCATCAGAAATCCTTGGCTTTCTTTTTAATTAACTAGTGTCTTTTAATGATTTTGCTAAGGCATATTTTTAGATTAATGTCTATCTTCAGAGCAACAAATTCTTCCTAATATTGATAATTTGTCATGGAAACAACCTTCAAATTCACTCAACTCTGCCTACAACACAGAACAATAAATGTTTGCAGATATGAGTCTACTTATGTTCTACAGTGATTAGAATGTAAAATAGTACTCAGTTCAGGAAGTCAATATACTGTTGCAGGAAATCAGTGTAGTCAGACTTAACAGATGATGATGGCATTGATGTTATGTAGGTATTTAGGTGATTGATACATTCAAAAGATTCCTAACCAATCTGAGATATTCCAGAAACAAGCTTATTTGGCACAGATGCAGATAGTCTCTTTTGAATATTTCATTAGCCATTCGGATCCAATTTTAACAAATATATGCTTGTTGGACTGGAAAGATGAAACCATTTTAAATCAGAAATTAGATAACAATAACAGATGAGCTGAACTGCAGTGTTGCACAGGGTTTTTAAAGCTTCCATATGCTCTACTATACAATTTTCAAACACTGTTCCCAATAAACAATGCACACAATCTCCTTCCAATTCAAGGTAGGCATCTTTTGACTGACAGCTTTAGCAAAATCTCCTCATTGCTTTGCATTAGGAGAAGGAGGAACAGGGAGACAAGGAAGAATAATCTAAACAAGGGGTCAGCAAGTTTTTCTGTATAAGACACTAGCTTAGCTTTTGTGTTTGTTTTTGTTGTTGTTTTTTGTTTTAGTATGTAAACAGAATGGACTTGACTTATTATAACACAACTTCTTATTAAACAGGCAACTCACTGGATTTGGTTTCAGGGCAGTCATCTACCAAACTTTTATCTAACCTTTGGTTCAGGATACGATAATAGAACAACTGCAAGCCAGTTTTAATTGTTCAGTGCATCTAAGCCAGAATTGTTTCAGCTTAACAATACTTGTTACCTACAAAAGTATATAAAAAGAAATTGGATTCCTCTGGAATTATACCTGAAGGCCTCAAAGCTTTTTTTTTTTTTATTAACATATGTAAATAGTATAGATGCTGTTTGTATTTAACCAATGCCATGAATTATTTTTAAATATTTTAACCTGGATATGCTTGTGGGATAATGGCTTTTAAGCTTCCTAATCTTGATTTTAGGAAAAAAAGGAATTATCTGAGAACTGTGAAATCAAAACTTCACAGTGAAAAGGATAAAGGTTATAGGCAGTCTCAGGAAATGTGTGTGGCTTTAACTATTTTCTACAAAAAGCGCATTGGGGAGACCAAGGGAACGTTTTGGTCTTCTCTGTTAATCTCCTCATTTCACAGATAGGAATCATATGACAAATTAGTGCCAGGGTTATTATTGGAATGTAGTTTGCTGTAACAAAAAGGAAATACTACTTATTAATATTTTGCAGCTTGTGAACAAATTTAAAAATGAAGTACTAGAATTGTTACTTGGGATGATTCACACTTCTGGTGTTACATGCAAAAAAATAGCATTATTGAAAAAAATAAAAGCTTTTAAAAATGTATTCTAACTCATCATCCTAAAATGAGATCTCCAACTAAGTTTCATTTGTAATCATCATCTTTTTAAAAAATATTATAATAAGGCAAGTTTCTATGCTTACATAAACGCCACTTTCTCCTCTGCTCCTTCTAAAAGATTTATTACAGCAAACACATCCCTTCACCTCTAAAAACCTCCCCCTCTCTCCTGAATCGTTCCATCAACAGATATACTCAAGTATATCTCATTTAAAAAAAATAATAATAAATAAAAAACAAACAAAACTCCCTTCCTTTCATCTCATATCCACCTTCAGCTACTACTATAATTCTCTGCTCTTCTCCACATGAAAATATGTTAAGTTGATAATGATTATTTCCTCTACTCCTCTGCCTTCTATAATTTCCCTGTAAAAGTCCAATTGGTTTCTATCTCTTCAATTTTACAAAATAGTAATTATAAATTTTATCAGTGATCTATTATTTTTTATTCCAATTACCATTTTCTTCTCCTCATTCTATCTGATATCGATAATCATGAACTCTTCTAGAAATAATATTTTCTATTGGATGCCACGATACCACATAGTCATGGTTTTCCTCCTTCCTGGGGGGCTGTCCTTTTTCACTAATTCGATTTTTCGAGTTGACATCTAAGTATTTAAGTATCATTAGGCTTAATTTTAGGTCCTCTTCTCCATGTATACACACCCTTTAGGTGTATTTGTTAAATTTCATTGTTTTGAATAGTCCTACCAAAATTCTTGGTTTTCCTTTTCAAAATGATTCCTCTCATGATCTATCCATTAAGGTAAAAATCTAGAATTATTTTTAATATTCCTGTGTCTTTTACCTAGATTCGATAACCCCACCCCGCCCCACCCACACATCATATACTGTACAAACACAGGCAATTCATTAACAAGTTAATGTCTCTGTATGGATCCAGTTTTTAAGTTAAGCTTTTAGTACTCGAATCCAAAACACTTTATTTCTTACCAATGATATATTTTTTAGCCATGCCTCTTATCACACTCAGTATAAAATTCAAATTATTTTAATTTTATTTTTTTAAAAGATTTTATTTATTTATTTGACAGACAGATATCACAAGTAGGCAGAGAGGCAGGCAGAGAGAGAGGAGGAAGCAGGCTCCCTCCTGAACAGAGAGCCTGATGCAGGGCTCCATCCCAGGACTCAGGTCATGACCCAAGCCAAAGGCAGAGGCTTTAACCCATTGAGCCACCCAGGGGCCCTTAAAATCCAAATTATTATCCTGACTTTCAAGACCTTGCCTAAACTGAAACCTAACTATTTCTCCATTATTAGCTTTTACCATGATCCCTCATATTCTATAAACTTAATCTACAATAGATGGGCAGACTCCTTATTAATTTTCAGAAATTAATTTTGTTCTGGCCTTAAGGTTTTTCCATCTGCTATTCTTTCTCCATGAAAGCTACTCACCTCAGATCTTCTAGCTTCCAAGGCTCAGCTTAAATGCATTTCCTCAGTCTGTAACTCTACTATCATTGTACTATATTACTTTGTTTTGAATTCTTCATAGTATCATAATACTTATCACTATCTGACATTATTTTTCTCATATATTTGCTTGTTTTATGTTATTTGTCTCTGCTACCATTTGATTAAAAGTTCATCCAGGGCTTAGAACCAGAGCTTAGACCTTGTTATTTCATCAACTGCTTTATCCCCCACAACTGGACGTGTGAAGTATGAACATTCAATATACATATGTTGAAATGGAGGAAGAAAAATGACATAATAAACAGGAAAATTATCCTACCAATAAATTATAGAAGATTTTTTTTCAGCAAGAGCGGAAAATATATAGAACACTGCCCCCACCCCGCAACTGCACACATATAGCTGATATAAGTAACTGAGCATGGCACATTTCCAACTGAATCTTGGTATGGCCTGGAATCCTTCTCATTGCAATACTCGAGTTGGCTAGTATTCAAACAGCATCAGCCATGAGCTGGAACCCGTTTCCCAACCCTGAAATGAAATAACATTGTCTAGTTTGTGTATAGTTTCAGACAAACCTGTCAACTTCATTATATACGTGCCTGATACTTGGTTCAATTCAATAGACGTTTATCGAGCAGCTTCTTTGCTGGAATCTTGGTCCTTGTTTTTGAGGGCTCACAGTGTAACAGGAAAAAAAAAGTGTACAGAGAATCAAAATCAAAGAAAGAATTTAAGGAAGAGGGAATAGCACAACCAAGATGTGGAAAGTTGAATAAAGGGGCATTTAAATTTGATCTTAATGGTTGGAAAGAAGGTCATAAAAGAGTATTGGTGGAGATAAGGCTGTGAACAGTCAGGGTCAGATTGTGAAAAATTTTTAAGACTGTGATACAGAGCTTGGATCTTAATGTGCTCTCACTGGAGAGGAAAGGGGACCACCAGAATTTTGAGAAAGATAAATGATGGTGAAGAGTAGAATTGAATAGAAGAGTAGAAATCTAGGAGCACATAGACCAGCTAGAATGAAAATGCAAAATCTTAAGTGTTGGATAATTAGGACTTGGATTAGGTATTAATGGGAAAGAAAGGAAGTGATACATTTTAGAAATTGCAGTTAAAACTATATACCTAATTCTTGTTTTGTTCTGAATGATGTTAACAGAGAGAGATATTGAGTTAAAAATATATCACTGCAATAGATGGTGACAGGCACCCAGGAAGGAGAAGCAATTTCAGGGGAAGAGAGGAATCTGGTTTACACATGTTGAATTTGAGGGGCTAGAAAGGTATGGCTGTGGAACTATTTAGCCACAGTAGGAAATCAATGCCTTGGGGTATCGATGGGTGAAATTTATCCCTTTTCTCTCTGAGTTCTGAGCTCATTTAGAAATCATTCGAGAATTTATATAGTTCCAAACTATCAGCTTTATTGCTACTTAAGCTGAATTAGATAATATAACTTTGGTTTCTAAAATCTTTAAGTTTCAACTTGATTGGCTCATTCTCCCAAACAGCAAGAGACGTCCTATCCAGTGAGTATAAAACATGGAATTCACCCTTTACTGCTATATATTTCATTCTATTTCAAGTTGTGAAACAATTTTGATCTAAATAAGCATAGGGACACCTGGGTGGCTCAGTGGGTTAAAGCCTCTGCCTTTGGCTCAGGTCATGATCCCAGGGTCCTGGGATCAAGCCCTGCATCGGGCTCTCTACTCAGCGGAGAGCCTGCTTCCTCCTTTCTCTCTGCCTGCCTCTCTGCCTACTTGTGATCTCTGCCTGTCAAATAAATAAATAAAATCTTTAAAAAAAAAAAGCATATCAACTGAGTTGCACCTGCCACATAATGGGTCTTAATATTGAGGCAGTTACTTGAACCTGAATTAAAAGTCTGAGTAATGGGGTGCCTGGGTGGCTCAGTGGGTTAAGCCTCTGAGTCATGATCTCAGGGTCCGGGGATCGAGCCCCATGTTGGGCTCTCTGCTCAGCGGGGAGCCTGCTTCCCCCTCTCTCTCCGCCTGCCTCTCTGCCTATTGTGATCTCTGTCTGTCACATAAATAAATAAAATCTTTAAAAAAAAATAGAAAGTCTGAGTAACAATTGCTGGGTTCCATCATTTCTCACCACACTTTCTCAAGTAATTTGATTTCAAATAGATCCAGAATTCACTGCTAGCAAAAAAAAAAATGGCATAATACTTATGTTACCTTGAGATTATTGAAGATTATTACCTTCAGATTATTGAAGATTGTTACTTTCAGATTATTGCTACTGCTACTACTGTTATTTAATCCTTAGCATGGACCATCCTTTGGTCAATATTTTTCATTCAAAATATTAATCCTCACAAAAACATTATATGTTAGTTATTCCTATGCTTATCCTATACTATTTTATTAGGAGTCTTGACATTTCAGATTGCGTAAGTGAAAAAAACAAAAAAACAGAGGTCCAGAAGTCCTCCTGAACTCTACCTGATTACATGAAATTGGATGGACAGATTCATTATCTCAACCTTTTTTTGCCCTTTGGAAGCTCTACCTTGACCTTATTTATTTATTTATTTATTTAACAGAGGGAGAGAGCTTGTGCACAAGTTGCGGGGGGGTAGTGGGAGAGGGAGAAAGAGAATTGTTAAGACAATGCCCTGCTGAGTACAGTCTAGTGCAGGGCTTGATCCCAGGACCCCGAGATCATGACTTGAATTTAAATCAAGAGTGGGACACTCAACAGACTGAGCTACCTAGGTGCTCTACCTTGACCGCTTAACTACACATTTTGAAGTTTCCTCTATAACCAGTTTAGGTTCCTTACCCCAGTGTTGGAGTAAAAGTATCTGGCAGAGGTTTCATCTTTATTCCTTTGATCTTTTTCTATATTGCTACCCTAATGGCTAATAACAATTTCAACCTTTCTTTTCTTTTTTTTTTTTTTTTTTAAGATTTTATTTATTTATTTGACAGAGAGAGATCACAAGTAAGCAGAGAGGCAGGCAGAGAGAGGGGAGAAAGCAGTTTCCCTGCTGAGCAGAGAGCCCGATGCAGGATTCAATCCGAGGACCCTGAGATCATGACCTGATCCAAAGGCAGCAGCTTAACCCACTGAGCCACCCAGGCAAGGCAAATTTACCACATTCATGCTTTGTAGTCATCTGAGTCTAGACAAGAAACAGCCTTAAAGATATCCTTTCCTGATTTAGACATAGACTCTACTCAAACATAGATCCTCTTTGCTAAAATTGTAGATCCTAAAATGGCATATTAGTACTTCATTTTATCAAAACTGTCATTTTTTAAATGCACGATTCATTCATAAATCACTAGGAGAAACAAATTTCAAATGTCGTAATTGTTTAATATTTTGAGTATAAGACTCAGATTTCAGTTGCTAAGTTTGAAATCTGTTGCATCTTGGAATCAATTAAATATCAGAAGTTCCTTGAATTTTTACCCCTTTTTAGATTTTTTTCACCACTACTACACCTTAAGTCATTGCTCCTCTTTCTTAAAACCCTGAAATTTTTGTGAAGAACTATCACCCAAGGATAAGTTATAGCAGAAAATTTTATTATTGTCACCTGTAGAGGCAGATGAAATCCTTACCCAAATTTTGGTTTGGGTGTTGGTATTGCTGATACCAAACATACTAAGAGGGAATGAAAAGGTTTATTACTGGTATTATTGAGGTCTCTGGGGAGAACAGGGTATTTTTCTCAAGCAAGTTCAAAATGGCTTCACAGAGAAAAGGAGAGAAACCTGTTTTTTAATTGTGATTTTAAGGTAGAGTGGTTTGAATCTTTCCTGGTGTCAGAGGAGGGAATAGAGGGTCTTCTTGTCAGCTTGCCCAGATGTGGGGCACACAGAAGAGAAAGGGAGAATTTTAAAAACTGTCAGCAGTCAAACACCAAAAAATGGAGTCAGATTCTTACCTTTGATTTCAAAACTTACAAAGGTTAGTGTCCTAACTTAATAGGACAGAATATTCTTTTATCAGAATTGCTCCAAAAACTTTCTATACATAGATCAAAAACATTAAGATATTTAGATGCCTTAGAATTAATTTATCTGCATTTCCCCACATTCTGAAACATCTCTCTATAGAGTCTGTCTCAAAGACTAGTGTCACCCTCTCTCAGACAAGAGGTACAGAGTTTACTTATGCATTGATAACTTTCAGGCAGTTGATCATATTGTTTTCTCTGATCTAACGGTATTGCGTAGGTAGGGTCCAAAATAAGAATGGACTATTTTTTTCTCTCTAGATCATGTTGGCATGTAGATAGATAAATTCTTAATTGACCTTTCATTTAATTTTGAAGATGAAATGTTAAGAAAAAAGAAACATTAGTATCAGAACATAGAAAATGGCACCACCCCAAAATTTATCAGCATATATGAGTCCTGTTTAATGACCTCAAATTTCACAAAATAATCTCATTTTCTTCTATATTTCCTCCATTTAGATATTATTGAGATGAGTTTTGGTCTTATAGAAAGTTAAAAAAATCTGTTTAAGTTACAACCTACTAATAGTAAAAAAAGCTTCTTGTCACCACTCCATTAGTCCAATATTTAGGGAAAATGTTCTGTCTAAAAAAGGGCATTATGTTTCTCTGTCTCTTTCTTTTTTCTTCCCCCCTCCTGTTTCTTTCTTTTGCTTGAGTTGGAAGTTTCCAAAAGGCAAAAGAATCAAAGATGTGTAATCAAAACAATCAAAGCTGTGTAACATCCTTCCATGGAAAAATTTCAAGACTCAATTTTTTAACATAGCTTATATGAGGGAGCTTTGCTTTACCCATCCATAGTGGAGACCCCTTACCCACCTAAGCTCTTCTGTTGGTAGTGCTATTTTAACAGTAGTCCTTTATGTGCACGAGCTACTTATTTTGGACAAATAGCAATTGTTGGACACTGGACCACGTGAGTCAACCCTAGAGGAAAGGATATTATCTCTGGATGTTTGAGCTTGCTTTAGGAAGACCACAGAGCTCATCATTGCTGTATTGCCTTTATCATGCCTCCCTCAGGGAAGAGTTGAAACCAATAACTCACGAAGCACAGAACCCTCATGCAGGAATTTTGATGTTAATAGTGTTTAGCCACTACAAACCTGGACTGAATTCAGCTAAGAGGCTCAGCATCCTAGCCATTAGCAACCCCCCTGTGTGAATATGTCCCCCATTTATTGCATTCCCTGCCAGTTAAGTGATACACTGACTTGGCAGTTATAATTTTGTGACGAGGTGGGAATTTTTTTTTATCAGTCTCAAAAGAATTCAAACCTGAAGTAATATCTGACTGTGAACACTTTATGTGACTTTTATTTGAGAGAACATCTCTAAAAGATTTAAGAGCTAGACAATTTCTCACTTGGGTTGCTTGTATTTCTATTTCAACTAACTTTTTCATAGCTTTTGAAGTAGTTTCAGATGGTCTATGGAAACATAGGTGAATAATACTCATGGTCTCTGGCCCATTTTTCTTGTTTTCTCCACCAGTTACTACATAAAATAAAAAGGGGTTATTATATTGGAATCTAGTCAAGTCTGCTCATTTGCTGAGCATTAAAACTTCCTATGGAAGAGGCATATCACCTTGCTCAGTGGTCTCTTGGAATTCCATCAAAGCACATTTAAGCCTAACATACTTCAAATTGAGAGGCTAGGGGAAACAGAAATAGCACCACCAAACAAAAATTTTATAACATTAAAAAAAGCAATTTTGCTTTTCAAAAGTTCAAAAACGAATCATGGCAAAACATTAAGTAGTGAAATTTTACCTAAGATGTATTTGCATAAATTCGGAATCCTAAGGCTGTTATGGTGGTGAGTATGAAAAAATAGGAACAGGATTGGCAATTCCTTTCAAATTTTTCTGTAGGAGTTCCCTGGAAATCTCTTCATATTGGAAAGGTAGGAAGAGGCGGGAAGAAGAGGAGTTCCAGAAATGTAAGTTCTGATTTCCTACCCCCATGTGGTTCCAGATTAGGATCTGTCAGTGAAAAGTTGAGCTCAGTGAGATTTGAGGGCAGAAAAGGAAGAGAGGTACAGCTCTTCAGAGATAGCTACAAAAGACAGAGGGGGAGATACGAGGCTCAAAATAGCTTCAGGGTTTAGAGTTGCTGCAGCCTGAGAAACTTGGTGAAAATTTCTTGGTTTCTCAGGGTTCAGAGTCGCTTCAGGGGCAAGTTACAGAGAAGCTACCACATGAAAAGATAGATGTTTGTGTATTTTCAGAAGCTCCTGAGAATCTCAGCAGGTTCCAGGCGAGCTCTTAAAATTCACCCCTCCCTGTTCTGCAGGCTGAGGTCCTTAGGGGCACCTCCTCCTGCCATCACTCTCCCTAAGCCTCTTTAAATTTGAACCCTTCAGAATGTCTTCTGATTACTTGACTAGCCCTTAAAGTAATTTAAGCTAATTATCATGTTCAAATTCAAAACTTGGAATTAATGTTTGTGTTGATTTATTGATTTTATCTTCAGAGAGTTTCCAGTAAATACTATGTATTCTCTCTCAAAGTATGCAACCACAACATAGAAGTTGCTTAGGTATTTCATTAACAACACTCTGACAATTCGTTAACTAGCACTATTTTTGAAAAACTGTCATAACTGAAATACAAAAAAGACTTTGGTTTGCTGGCATATTCAAACGGGGTGCCTGGGTGGCTCAGTGGATTGGGCCTTTGCCTTTGGCTCGGGTCATGGTCTCAGGGTCCTGGGATCGAGCCCCACATCAGGCTCTCTGCTTAGCGGGGAGCCTGCTTCCCCCTCTCCCACTGCCTGCCTCTCTGCCTACTTATGATCTCTCTCTCTGTCAAATAAATAAATAAAATCTTAAAAAAAACCCAATTTTCTTTGATAATAGGTTTTCTTCAAGATTTGGGAAATTTGATGCTGCATTTAATTTATACATCACATCTTAGAGTGTTTGATTTCTATTAAAGGATTGTTTCCAAAAGAATTTTTTAAAAATCACCCAGTAAGATGATTTGAAGGGTTTTTCTGATAGAAAGACTTAACAATGGTGGTTTCTTTGCTTTGGTGTTACTGTAAGTTTCCTGTAATTAAAACAGATGGGGGGAAATCTTAAGGGGGTTATAATATTTGTTAAAGTGGTAGAGTAAATTCATTCAATTAAAGTGAAATGAACTAGCATTATTTAATCTGGGGAAGAAATCTGGGCTATAAGAGGAGAGTTGACAGGCAGACTGTGCCAAGTTCCTTTGCGTTTGCATTATGGATGGAATAGAGGGAAGAGATTTAAAACTGTGATATAGGGGTTTGGGCTTAAGATTTTAAACAAAAAGTTGTGTGCTCACAAATCTGTGTATGAAACAACAGAGCTTCCTCAACTTATGTGGGATTATGTTCCACTGTACCCCCTGTAAGTTGAAAATGTCAAAAGTCAAAAATATGATTAATACATCTAACGTGTTGAGCATCATACCTTCACCTATCCTCCCCTACATGTGTTCAGAGTGCCTGCACTAGCTTATAGCCAGGAAAAATCATCTAACACAAAGCCCATTTTAAAATAAAGTGTTGAGGGGCACCTGGCTGACTCCTTCAGCAGAACATGTGACCCCTGTTCTCGGGGTTGTGAGTTCAAACCCCGCCTTGGACACAGAGCTTACCTAAAATAAACTGTTGGATATTCATGTACTTTACTGAATACTGTACTGAAAGGGAAAAACACGATTTTTTTTATGAGTACAGAAAGGATGGAAGTACATCAGTTGTTGACTTTTGTGATCATATGGCTGACTGGGAGCTGGGGCTCCCTGCTACTACTGCTCAGCACCATGAGAGAGAATCATACTGCATATCATTTAGCCTGCGAAAAGATCAGAATTTAAAATTTGAAGTGTTGCTTTCACACCACTGTAAAGTCAAAAAAATCATTTAAGTCTGAACCATCACAAATTGGGGGCCATCTGTATATTATAAGGGATTTTCTAAACATGGGATGAGATGGGATAACTTTCTAACTGTTGGGAAGAGGATTTTAGTCTGAATAATGATAGAGTTGTTAGACCTCGCATTGCTCCGTGAGGCAAGAAGATTTTTACCTCTTAGTTGACATAATTTGTGATGCAGAACTACCATTTCGAAAATAGATAAGATATCTTCCTGCTCTGTTGATAAAATGTAATCTGATATTTGATGTTGTGACCTATGACAATTTTTGTTTCCTCCCTGAATAAGGTCTTGTTCAAGCTTATGTTTCTAGCTTACTGTATCCACCTAAGTCTCAATCTTCTCTCGAATGGAAGACGTGCATATTCCACTATCAACACTTCAAGATTTTCCTAATGTGCCTATTTTTTAACAGATCTCCCTTCCCCACGGTCCTTCTTCCAAGAGACCAATATTCACATTTTCAGTAGATTGACTACCTAGCTTACGTACTTTTTCTGGCCAATCACTCTTGTGCCCAGTTCAGCCAGCTCTTGAAGACCTTTTTTGGCACAAGACAATGCCACCAAAACCATTCCGGCATAGTCATTTCTTTGTGGCATTTAATTAGCTTACTTGATACCTTGCAACGAGGGTAGCCAAAATATAACTTAACCAGCAACCCTTTAACCATAACATCTCAAAATATCATTTCCTAACAATATTTCTTAAGGAATACGAGAATTTTTGGAAAGCATTATTGTTCACAGGACATTAGGTAAATGGACATTAATTCAGTTAAGTTACATTTATCAATGAACTATTCACATGACTGCAACGGTTATAACTATAGCACGCCATGTTTTTTGTTTTTTGTTTTTTAAGATTTTATTCATTTATTTGACAGAAAGAGAGAGATCATATAAGCAGGGGGGAAAGGCAGAGGGAGAGGGAGAAGAATCCTCACTGAGCAAGACCCCAGTGCAGGACTCAGTTCTAGGACCCTGGGATCATGAACTGAGCTGAAGACAGATCTCAACCACCTGAGCCACCCAGGCACCTGTATGCCGTGTATTTCTAAAGAAAACTTTTTATTTTACAGTTGGAAGAACAAGGCTCCAGTGAATGGAATGAGTTGCCAAGGTGATGCAAATTTGTTTGTGCTGGAAGGTGACCCAAACCTCCAAACCTCAAAACCAATGTCTTTTAAGCCCCTATAATAGTAAACTCTATTTGTAATATTTTGAATGCTCTCTTTTTGCTATCTCTCTCATGCATTTTTTCCCTGAGACATGAAATGAACAAGAAGAGACAAAATGTAATATTCAGATTAAGTATTTGGATATAGCTGGCATGCACAAATGAAGTTTCTTATTTTAGTACAGGAAGGGTAAAAGAGTTGCTAGATAAGGGAAAGTCCTCCTTCCCTCATTTCCCCCCAGATTGGGAATCCTCTATCCTAAGTGAACTCTTTTCAACCCAGGACACATAGGTGTGGCTATTTCTCTTCCTCTGGCAAAGAGGGGCCCTGTAACAAATTTTGAGTGCCTGGAAGATTAGCAACCATTCTTTGCTAAAAATTCAGGGATGAGAAAACCCTCCAGACTGTAGCTTGTCAGGCTCCCACTAACTTGAAACATGTCCTTGAAATGTTAAGGGATATTTTTGGTTTTAAAAGAAGTGCTTCCCAAGGCTTTTACAGGACTTTGAGCTTGGCAAAGTGGAAATGCACATCCTTTTAATACAGTAACACAAAGGAAGAACATCCATTGGCAAGCTTCTATAGTGTGAACCCAACTCCAACCAGAGAGATAATAAGGTTTCACTGTGAGGAAATGCATAACAAGCATTGAACTGAATGTTTGAAACTTCCAACACAAAAAACAAATAAGCACATATGTATGTATGTGTGTGTATTTTTTTCTCTTCTCTGTAAGGAAGAAACGCAGAAGGGATAACCAGATGAATTTAGTGCCTAATGTGTCAAGCAATGGATTGGCAATGGGGATAAGAGATCTAGTCTCTGCATGTCTGGTGATGACATTTTAATAGAAGAGGTAGAAATATACAGGCATATAACTAAATAAAATAGTTTTCATTTGAGATAAAGAAATGCGTAGGTGTAAGATCAGAAGATACAGTAGAGAGGAGACAGGGATCAGGCCAGTTTGTGGTCCAGACACATGGGTGAAGGTCCTCACTTGGGAAGGGAGAAAGATTTTCTGAGAAACACATCTCAAGAAATCATTCCAATATTTTCTTTTGACAATCCATACCATTGTTTAATTATTCTTTGATTTTCTAAACCTTACAAAAAACTTCTCTATTACAAAAGATACTTTGGTACAGTGCCACTCTAAGCCAAGAATCTGTACTGGGGCCAAAAAAACCCTGGTGTGACATATCTTTATATATTCTTATGCAGATTATACAATGGTCTTTATTGTATCTTATATTAAATTTTGTAGTTTTATGCATTTAAAAATTTCCATTTTTTTAGGGAATGTATGTTGATATTTTAGTAGTAACTATGCTGGTTGTAAGTTAATACATAAGTTTTGTAGCAGTACCAATTAAGGCAAATGATCGGAATGAAGTAGGATTCATCTAGAAAACTTCCCTTGGAAAGGAATTTTGTGCTTTGCCCTTAATAAGTATGGATAGGTAAACTGTAGAAACATAGAACGTGTTTGATACACAGCTAATGGGAGCAGTTTAGAGCTTAGCACCCCTTTTTCCACTGACTCACATTGAAGGTGTACTTTCAGTGGAATAGGACAGAATTTCTAGGAACTATTGTTTTCTTAATCTGAGTCATATAATTGGTTGGAAGGCATTCTCGGCTATATGTAACTAATACTGTTTATGATATAAATGTACACAGCAGACATATAAAAGATTGTAGAAATGAGAGGGATGCATGTAGCCCTCATAGCAAAATTCATCACACAATGTAAATAAATAATTTCAAATCATCTTGCTGCCTACAATCTTAATCTTATTAAACTTGTGATAAATTTTCTCTTTGCTCTGCTTTCCTGATTTGGAAAAAGAAAACTGACATCTCGCTCTTTTATGTTTTTTCCTTTTTGTATGAAAATTCCTTTATAATCTGAAAAGAGAAATTTTCCTCCTTGTTTTTTATTTATTTATTTGTTAGAGAGAGAGAGAGAGAGAGAGAGAGAACAAGCAGGAGAGCAGCAGGTAGAGTGAGAAGCAGATACCCAATGTAGGACTTGATTCTAGGACCCTGAGATCATGACCTGAACTGAAGGCAGACACTTAACCAACTGAGCCACTTAGGGGTCCCTCCTTTAATTTTTAATAAGAAGTAGCTAAAAGCATTTTCATGGTTAAAAATTTGGTACAGCTTTTGGAGTAATCAGGTGAATGTTTGGGGCAACTTTCCTACTGAGAATAGTCTCAGATAGGGAAGCAGGACAGGAAATGCAGATTTATAGGAATCTTAATTATTGCCATAGGAGTAATTCTGGGAATGTCTGCTCTCTGTAATACTGTTTAGGCTTCTTCACTTCTCTCTCCTAGAAATTTATGCAGGTCCAAAGAGGTGAAAATGATAAATGGAGGATGAGAGTATACTTAGATGGTTGGAGGTTGTGGTTCACTGGTTATTTAACAGACTGGATATCTTATTGGGTCAATGATGATTTAATATACCCTCATTAAGCCTGACCTTTAAAACAAACATTGTTCAAGTTAGTGTTTGGATTAGAGCCCATTTGGCATAGGGATTGTACATATCTAGAGGAGTGGCAAACTTGCCTGAGTATGGCAGCCAATAAAAAGAAGTACAAATAATAGTAGGAGTTTTGAATAGGCAGTTATATATGCCTCGGATATTGATGCTAACCTTGGCTTCATTTCTTCCAGAATTCATTCTGAAATACCCTAAGAACTCCAAGATCTTGTACATTCCATCAGATCATGATGATCAGATCATCATGATCTCTGAACAAGATTCAGATGAAAACATTTGTGATGGTCTACATAACATTCATTCACACTAAATTTGTTTAATATCATTTTGTAGTCTAATAAAAATGAATCAATTAAAAAAAAACCAAGATCATCTGTTCCTTTTGAAGAATCATATCTAGTTACCATGGTATACATTCCTGTATGACAAAACTGGGTTATATCTCAGAATTGGTGTTTTGAAGAAGCATGCGCAGTCCACCTTACCATAGTCCTCATCTCTCTCTTTTTCCTATTGCAGAAATTTATCCTTGCATATTTATCTCAGCATTTATCCTTGTATTTCCATCTTGTCAAATTAAGAGATGTGAAATATTACTCCATAAACTCCAAAAAATGAGTGCTAGGCATCCCAAAGAGGGATGCATTTCTCAGGAAACCAGGTATAGTATAATTATCGGTAAGAGAATGCTTAAAAAATGTTGTTGTTGTTGTTTGGGTATTCTTGTGTGTGTGTTTTAAAAAAAAGTTATTTTACTAAATTTCATCATGATAAGTGTATTCTCAATCCCCATCCCTTCCCTATCTCCCCCATCCTCCACCCGTCTCCCCTCTGGTAAGCATCAGTTCCTTCTCTATAGTTAAGACTCTGTTTCTTGATTTCTTTTTTTATTCCTTTGCTCATTTGTTTTATCTCTTGAATTCTGCATATGAGATCATATGGCACTTGTCTTCTTCTGACTGGCTTATTTCACTCAGCATTACACTCTCCAGCTCTATCCATGTTGTTGCAATGGCAAGATTTCATTTGTCTTTTATGGCTGAATAATATTCCAATGTATATATTCATCATCTCTTCCTTACCTATTCATCTATCAACGGACACTTGGGCAGCTTCTGTAGTTTGGCTTTTGTAAATAATGCTATAGCACACACAGAGATGCATATATCCTTTCACATTAGTGGTTTTGGTTCAAGGGGGGCGTAAATACTGAGTAGGGCCACTACTATATCATAAGGTAGTTCTATTTTTTATTTTTTGAGAAACCTCCTTACTGTTTTCCAGAGTGACTCTACCAGTTCATTCCCACCAACAATATAAGTCGGTTCCTTTTTCTCTACATCCTTACCAACAGTTGCTTCTTGTGTTGTTGTTATCCATTCTGAAAGGGGCAAGGCAATATATCTCATTATAGTTTTGATTTGCATTTCCCTGATGATGAGTGATGTTGAGCATCTTTTCAAATGTCTGTTGGCGATCTGCATGTCTTCCATGGAAAAAATTTCTGTTCATGTCTTCAGCTCCTTTTTATTTTTTATTTTTTAAAAGATTTTATTTATTTATTTGACAGAGAGAGAGCTCACAAGTAGGCAGAGAGGCAGGCAGAGAGAGAGGAAGGGAAGCAGGGTCCCTGCTGAGCAGATAGCCTGATGTGGGGCTTGATCCCAGGACCCTGGGATCATGACCTGAGCCAAAGGCAGAGGCTTTAACCCACTGGGCCACCCAGGCGCCCCTTCAGCTCCTTTTTAAATTGGATTATTTGTTTTGGGATGTTGAGCTCTATCAGTTATTTCTACATTTTGGATACTAACCCTTTATCAAATACATCATTTGCAAATAGCTTCTCCCTTTCAGCAGGTGGCCTTTTAGTTTTGTTGATTATTTCCTGCACTGTTTTGAAACATTTTATTTTGATATAGTTTCAATAATTTATTTTTGCTTTTATTTCCCTTGCTTCAGGAGACATACCTAGAAAAATGTTTCTCTGACCAATGTCAGAGAAATTAGTGCCTATGCTCTTTTCAAGGGTTTTTATGGCTTTAGGTCTTACATTTGGGTCTTTAATCCACTTGGAATTTATTTTTTTTTGGATGATGAAAGAAAGTGGTTAAAATGAAATATTCTTACACATGTAATGAGCAAATCGTGTTTGTTTCTAAAGAATAAATTGTTCATGTGTTTACTTTTCTGCACAGGCTTCCTTAGACATGTAGATTTTGATACCTGCAGTAGAGCCTATTATCCTTCAAATGTCCTTGCTATTCCTGACAAATAAAGAACTCAGATTCAAAGTCTTTTCCCTTATTATTTAACCTTCATATGGAATTGACTATTACCTCTGGCATGAGGTATTCAATGATGTAGCCAAATTCTTTCAAGTCCTCACATTTCCCTCTGTCCATAGTGCTGGGTGTATTAGGTAAGGCATATTTAATCTTCCCACACTAGTAGATATGACTTGGGTCATGTGAGCCACCAATGTCACTAAAATCAAGCATCTGATTCAGGTGGTCTCCTTGGCCTTGATTTTTAGAATTAGGCATTGTGTTTTATACCTTGTGGGTCAGTATCTCAAATTCTAAATAGCTATCTTTTAGAGTCAAAAAATCCAGCAAATCTGCATGGCAAAAAGAATTATTTCTTTTCTACGTTTTTTTTTTTTTTTTCTTTTGCTGCCAACAAAAAGTTCCTGGCACAGGATAGCAATTCAAAGGCATAAATGATGTTGGCATGCTCTCATATATCTCTCAGATATGGAATGCATTCTTAAACAGTGTTAAATCACCTTGGGGACCCCCTTACACCCAACCAACCATGTCAATGGACAGGTCTTATGTGGATAAAGAGGAAGTTCGTGTTTACTAGGTTTGACATCCAAAATTTGAATTCCAGTTTGGCTGATAATAATTATCCACATTAATCTGGGCAAGTTAATTTTAATTCCTAAGTCTCAGTTATTTCATCTGTTAAGAGGAAATGGTGATATTCATTCCACAAGGTAATTGTGAGAGTTCCAAGAAGCAAAGTGATACAGGATAATAGAGTGGTAAGGAACATAAGCTTTAGAGTCAGGCCGATTGGTTTAAAAACTCTCCACTGATTACTGAGACCTTGGGAGAGTTACTCAAATTAAATGAACTTTAGTTTCTTTGTTTTAATTATGAAATTGAAACATGTTCCTTTCAGGATTCAAGGGTTCAATTATATAATATAATTAGCAGTTGGATATTATAAAGTAGGTATTCAGAAATTCATAATGATATATATGGCTTTTAATAAACAAAGTGAAATATACAAACACACATTTGAGCACTGAAGATTGTGGGGCTTAAAGAAGCTGCACTGTGTTTATAAAAAACAAAACAAAACCTGCATGTACGTGGACCCAATCAATCTTCAAAAAAAAAAAAAAAGGAAAACTTGTGACATGAAGCAGTAACAAAAATTTAAAGAAGAAACAACTGGAGATATCTGAAATAAAATATGAAGCAATAGAAGTAAAATAATAAAAAGAAAATTATAAAGAAATGAAGGGAAAATTGGAAAGGTGAGAGATAGGGGTAATAAATGGATCCACATAGACATGGTAGAATTTGCATTAAAAAATAACTTAAAAATAGAGCAAAGTTAAAGAAATAGACAAATTAAAAGGGCTCATAAAGTTTCAAATAATATAAATAAGGAAAAAAGTAAATGCGTATTATATTGACATTTAAGAACATGAAAGACCAAGAGAAAATTCTAAAAGCTTATCTAAGGGATAATCAGAAAACAATCAAAGGATAGGTGTCAATTAATATAATACTTTTCAACAATATCAATGGATGCAGAAAAGAAAGATAATATTGGGGTGCCTCAGTGGCTCAGTCAGTTCAGTGTCTAAGTCTTGGTTTCAGCCCAGGTCATAATCTCAGTGTCATGAGATTAAGCCTCCTGAAGGGGTCCAGACTCAGCATGGAGTTTGCTTGGAATTCTCTCCCTTTCTCCTCCCACTGCTCCTCCCACTGTCTCCAAAGCCCCACTCCACATTAGCACATTTCTCTCTCTTTCTCTCTCAAAAAGAATTTTAAAAAAGAGAGAAAGAGATGATATATCTATTATTGAAGGAAAATGCCTTAATGTCTAGAATGTTCATTCATTAACAGTTGTATTCTAAAGAATGGCTATATTTCCTAGATATACCAAGAAAATCTGTTAACAGAACATTGTATTCGCTTGTAGCACTTGTGTTAGCTAACTAACATACATACTCTTTTTGGTTCTTGCCCACCTCTCTGACATTTCTTGTTATCTAGATGAGATGACATTATTTTTTATAGGTTCTATCAATGGAGAAAAGTCAGAGGGAGGGACAGTAAAAATGGAATGATATTATGTAACTAAATTACCTAAATGCAACTCAAAAGTACTTTCACCTTAAACTCATCTTGGGTTGTTAAACATGTAAGAGGAGAAGAAGCAAGAGAAGAAAATAAAATAGACTTTTGACATTACTGCCAAATTTTTCTCTGTGTATTTTATGTGCAAACATAAAAAAAAAATACTACTTAAGAGAGAAGAAAAAATTACATATATTGCTGCAATGAAAACATTATCAAATTGTAGATTTTACTATCATTGTTTATTTAGTAAGAAAACAAATAACATTAGGAATATAAATAAGATCAACAAGGAAATAAAGGCTTTAAATGACCCATTGGACCCATTGGACCTCATAAATATATTCAAAACATTCTCCCAGAGCAACAGAATACACATTCTTCTCTAGTGCACATGGACCAGTCTCCAAAATAGATCACATCCTGGGTCACAATTGGGTCTCAACTGGTACCAAAAGACTGGGATCATTCCCTGCATATTTTCAGAACACAATGCTTTGAAACTAGAACTCAACCACAAGAGGAAATTTGGAAGGGACTCAAATACATGGAAGCTAAAGAGCACCCTACAAAAGAATAAATGGGTCAACCAAGAAATTAAAGAAGAATTAAAAAACTTCGTGGAAACATGAAAATGAAAACACAACTGTTCAAAATCTGTGGGACACAGCAAAGGCGGTCCTGAGAGGAAAGTATATAGCAATACAAGCTTTTCTCAAAACAAGAAAAGTCTCAAGTATACAACCTAACCCTACACCTAAAGGAGCTGGAGAAAAAATAGCAAAGAAAGCCTAAACCCAACAGGAGAAGAGAAATCATAAAGATCAGAGCAGAAATCAAGGAAATAGAAACCAAAAGAACAGTAGAACAGATCAACGAAATTGGGAGAAAGAAAGAATTAATACGATTGATAAACCTCAGGCCAGACTTATCCAAAAGAAAAGAGAAAGGACCCAAATTAATAACATCATGAATGAAAGAGGAAAGATCACAACCAACACCAAAGAAACATGAACAATTAGAAGAATGTATTATGAGCAACTATATGCCAGCAAATTTGACAATCTGGAAGAAATGGATGCATTCCTAGAGATGTACAGACTACCAAAACTGAACCAGGAAGACACAGATAACCTCCACAGATCCATAACCAGTAAGGAGATTATAGCAGTCATCAAAAATCTCCCAACAAACAAGAGTCCAGGGCCAGATGGCTTCCCAGGGGAATTCTACCAAACACTTAAAGAAGAATTAATACCTATTCTCCTGAAACTGTTCCAAAAAAATAGAAATGGAAGGAAAACTTTCAAACTCATTTTATGAGGCCAGCATTACCTCAATCCTAAAACCAGACAATCAGACAACAAAAAGAAATAAAAGGCATCCGAATTGGCAAAGAAGTCAAACTCTCACTCGTTGAAGATGCTGTGATACTTTATGTGGAAAACCCAAAAGACTCCACTCCACAACTGCCAGAATTCATACAGGAATTCAGTTAAGTGTCGGGATATAAAATCAATGCACAGGAATCAGCTGCATTTCTATATGCTAACAATAAGACAGAAAAAAAAAAGAAATTAAGGAGTCAATCCCATTCACAATTGCACCCAAACCCATAAAATAGCTAGGAGTAAATCTAACCAAAGAGGCACTGTACTCAGAAAACTATAAAGTAGTCATGAAAGAAATTGAGGAAGACACAAAGAAATGGAAAAATGTTCCATGCTCATGAATTGGAAGAACAAATATTGTGAAAGTGTCTATGCTACCTAGAGATATCTACACAATTAATGTAGTCCCTATCAAAATACCATCAATGTTTTTCAAAGAAATGGAACAAATAATCCCAAACTTATATGGAACCAGAAAAGACCCCAAATAGCCAGAGGGATGTTGAAAAAGAAAGCCAAAGTTGGCAGCATCCCAATTCCAGACTTCAAGCTCTATTACAAAGCTGTAATCATCAAGTCAGTATGGTACTGGCACAAAACAAAACAAAAAAACCTCAAAACAACAACAACAAAAAAAACAGACACATAGATCAATGGAACAGAATAGAGAGCCCAGAAATGGACCCTCAACTCTATGGTCAACTCACCTTTGACAAAACAAGAAAGAATGTCCAATGGAAAAAAGACAGTCTTTTCATAAAACGGTGCTAGGAAAACTGGACAGCCACATGTAAAAGAATGAAACTGGAACTTTTCCTTGCACAACACACAAAAATAGACTCCAAATGGATGAAAGATCTCAATGTGAGACAGGAATCCATCAAAATACTGGGGGGAACACAGGCTGCCACCTCTTAGACCTTAGCGGCAGCAACTTCTTCCTAGAAACATTGCCAAAGACAAGGGAAGCAAGGGCAACAATTAACTATTGGGACTTCATTAAGATCAAAAGCTTTTGCAAAGCAAAGGAAACAGTCAAAGAAACCAAAAGACAACTGACAGAATGGGAGAGGATATTTGCAAATGACATATCAGATAAAGGGCTAGTATACAAAATTTATAAAGAATTTACCAGGCTCAACACCCAAAGAACAAATAATCCAATTAAGAAATGGGCAGAAGACATGAACAGAGACTTCTCCAAAAAGACACCCAAATGGCCAACAGACACATGAAAAAGTGCTCAACATCACTCAGTATCAGGGAAATACAAATCAAAGCCACAGTGAGATATCCCCTCACACCAGTGAGAATGGCTAAATTAACCAGTCAGGAAAAGACGGGCATTGGCGAGGATGCAGAGAAAGGGGAACCCTCCTACATGGTTGGTAGGAGTGCAAGCTGGTGCAGGCACTTTGGAAAACAGCATGGAGGTTCCTCAAAAAGTTGAAAATAGAGCTACCCTACGACCCAAGCAATCGCACTACTGGGTATTTACCCTAAAGATACAAATGCAGTGATCTGAAGGGGCACGTGCACCCTAATGTTTATAGCAGCAATGTCTAAAATAGTCAAACTATGGAAAGAGTCTAGATATCCATCAGCAGATGAATATATAAAGAACGAGTGATATATATATCATATCATATATATAATATAATCTATATAAAATACACATATTATATATATCTATATATATTTATGTATATATATACACATAAATACTATGCAGCCATCAAAAACCCCTGAAATCTTGCTATTTGCAATGGCATGGATGGACCTAGAGGGTATTATGCTAAGCGAAATAAGTCAATCAGAAAAAGACAATTATCATATGATCTCTCTGATATGAGGAATTTGATAGGCAGAGAGGCAGGTCATGGGGAGAAGGGAGGGAAAAATGAAACAATATGGGACTGAGGAGGGATACAAACCATAAGAGACTCTTAATCTCAGGAAATGAACTGAGGGTTGCTGGGAGCAGGGAGCAGGGAGGAATGAGGTGGCTGGGTTCCTCCCTGCTCCCTTGTGAGGGTATGTGCTAAGGTGAGTGCTGTGAATTGTGTTAGACTGATGATCCAAAGACCTATACTCCTGCAACAAATAATACATTATATGTTAATAAAAAAAGGCATAGTGTGTTAAGAATGTACATAACATTTTGAATTTTTATTCAGTAATATGGAACACTCAATAAAATATTTCTAATATATTTGTCATAAATACCATTTTTATAAAACTAAACTTAAGTAATTCTATTGCTGGAAATAAGGATGATGAAACATTGTGAAAACATGATGTAAAATATTCGGATTTACAATCTAACTCATTCCCTGAGTCTTCATACTCCAGGCCCAATTGTTTTAAAATCTTCCCATTTCCTTGCTTCTTCTAATAAAAAGGTTTCTTGCATATGGAAACCAGCTGTCTTTCTTATAGTTAAATCTCTGATTGTTCCACAAAACCATAGTGTCCAAACATACTTGTTTTGCTCATATATAACTTATCTTTAAACATTTCTCCCTGATGATTGACAACATTCATTTTCAGTGATATGAAAGAAAATGTGAGGAAACATGATGAACCAGATCATGAAAGTCTTTGATAGCTTTTGGAAGGAGTTGAGAGTTTTCAAAGTAGTTAGAAAACAGACTTTCAACTTGATAAATTTGTCCTTTAAAAAAAATATTAAAGCAATTTTTAAGAATGTAGCCAATTTTGTGGGGCACCTGGGTGGCTCCATCGATTAAGTGTCTGCCCTTAGCTCAGGTCATAATCGGAGGGTTCTGGGGAGATGGGGTTTCCTACTGAGCAGGAAGTCTGCTTATCACTCTCCCTCACCCCTCCCTGACTTGTGCTTGTCTCTCTCTCTCGTTCACTCTTTCTCTATCAAATAAACAAAGAAAATCTTTTTTTAAAAAAGAATGTAGCCAGTTTTTGCTGGACAGCTATATGTAGAAGAATGAAACTCAACCATTCTCTTACACCGTACACAAAGATAAACTCAAAATGGATAAAAGACCTCAACGTGAGACAGAAATCCATCAGAATTCTAGAAGGGAATATAGGCAGAAACCTCTTCGATATCAGCCACAGCAACTTCTTTCAAGATATGTTTCCAAAGGCAAAGGAAAAAAAAGCGAAAATGAACTTTTGGGACTTCATCAAAATCAAAAGCTTCTGCACAGCAAAGGAAACAGTCAACAAAACAAAGAGGCAACCCACGGAATGGGAGAAGATATTTGCAAATGACAGTACAGACAAAAGGTTGATATCCAGGATCTATAATGAACTCCTCAAACTCAACACACACAAAACAGGCAATCATATCAAAAAATGGGCAGAAGATATGAACAGACACTTCTCCAATCAAGACATACAAACGGCTGTCAGACACATGAAAAAATGTTCATCATCACTAGCCATCAGGGAGATTCAAATTAAAACCACATTGAGATACTACCTTACACCACTTAGAATGGCCAAAATTAACAAAACAGGAAACAACATTTGTTGGAGGGGATGTGAAGAAAGGGGAACCCTCTTCCACTGTTGGTGGGAATGCAGGTTGGAGCAGCCACTTGGGAGAACAGTGTGGAGATTCCTCAGGAAATTAAAAATAGAGCTTCCCTATGACCCTGCCATTGCACTCCTGGGTATTTACCCCAAAGATACAGATGTAGTGAAAAGAAGGGCCATCTCTACCCCAATGTTTATAGCAGCAATGGCCACGGTCGTCAAACTGTGGAAAGAACCAAGATGCCCTTCAACAGACGAATGGATAAGGAAGATGTGGTCCATATACACTATGGGGTATTATGCCTCCATCAGAAAGGATGAATATCCAACTTTTGTAGCAACATGGACGGGACTGGAAGAGATTTAGCTGAGTGAAATAAGTCAAGCAGAGAGAGTCAATTATCATATGGTTTCACTTATTTGTGGAGCATAACAAATAAATAGCATGGAGGACAAGGGGAGATGGAGAGGAGAAGGGAGTTGAGGGAAATTGGAAGGGGAGGTGAACCATGAGAGACTATGGACTCTGAAAAACAATCTGCGGGTTTTGAAGGGGTGGGGGGTGGGAAGTTGGGGGAACCAGGTGGCGGGTATTGGAGAAGGCACAGATTGCATAGAGCACTGGGTGTGGTCAAAAAACAATGAATACTGTTACGCTGAAAAAAAAAAGAAAAAAGAATGTAGCCAGTTTTTGGAATAAAACTTTTGAAAGAAGGGTAAAAAGGAGTTCCAGTTAGGCTGCAGATAACCAAAACAACTCTAGCTAGCTTATGTAGAAAAATATGTGGTTCATACAAGAAAAGATTTAGAATACTGGAAGTTCTGGAGGAGTATTACAGGCCAGCCTTCCAGAAATACTTTTGTGGTGCTTAAAATTCTCTCTGTAAGGATATAGCAGTGTTTGCCTGAGTTAGGAAGAAGAACGCTGGCCAGAGTTGGGTCATATGGAAGCTACTTGCTCCAAAACTACATCTCAGTTGTGATGCCATGATGACAAAAACACATGCTTTGTGCCTTGATTCCTGACATTTACAAGGTCTGGAATACTTGCTAACCGCCCCCTACCCCCCCACTCACACTCTTACACCAGAATCAACAGAACAGAAATAGCAGAAGCATCAACCATTTGTCATTTCTATCTTTTTTTAAAAGATTTTTTTTTTTTATTTGAGAAAGAGAGAACTAGAGAGAGAAAGAAAGAGTGGGAGGAGGGGCAGAGGGAGAAGCCGACTTCTTGCTGAGCAGGGATCCCAAAGCGGAAGTCGTTCCTGGCACTCCAGGATTAGGACCAGAGCTGAAGGCAGTAGCTTAACCAACTGAGCCACACAGGCGCCCCTTCATTTCTATCTTTTTAGTATATCTTGAGTACATCTACTTGGCATAACAGAGGTGTGTGCAGGACCTGAACTGTGAGATTGTTTGAGAAAGTAACCTTTAACTTTCTAGCCTCTGTCATGTTCTAAGAAATGTGAAAGAGCAGTTAGCAGGTAATTAATAAACCAGTCTTCTATCTCTGCCATAACCAGGGAGGAGAATATGTATTAATGCTACATTCAATCTGAATAAGGAGTGTCTAATATTCAGACAAATCAAGTGAAAGCAAGGCAGAATGCATTCCTTAGGGGAAATTTTCTCTTGGTGACCAACAGAGGCCCTACCTAATTCTGAGAATAACCATTTACTTTTTTTCCTCCTGATAAGAGTCCCCATATCACATTAGATAGCTGATTAGATTCACAAACTTAAAAAAAAGTTAGATCTTTTCCTGAAGTACATTCTTGCTCATTTTCCTTTCTCATTTCTCTACCATCTTGAGTTTTAAAAGTATGTAATGAAGAAGTACTTAAAAAAACAAGCAACCCCTTTTACTACTCTTCTTTCTTTTTTCATTTTATTATGTTATGTTAGTCACCATACAGTACATCGTTAATGTTTGATGTTGTGTATGGCTTTATCATTCATATAATATTAATGTATTATGCTTTGTATTCTAAAGGAGAGATAAGCACAGGAATACTGTATAAAGGTGATTTCTACTACCCACTGTTAAATGCCTCAGTGTTCCAGTAGATGCAAAAGTATCACTGCCTGTCTGGATGGTCAGACCACCCATACCAGGTTCTGCAGCTATTTGAAAAGATATGCTGAAAGTGAATGACAATTAGAGACAGTATACAAAACGCACACAGCAGTCAAATCTGTGCTTCGACCAAGATTAAAGTTACAGCCTCCAAACAATCACAGTACTTTGCTATGAAGCTACTTGTCCTAATCCGTTCAGGCTGCTATAACAAAATACCATAAATGAGGTAGTCTATAACAGAAAGTTATTTCTCACAGTTGTGGAGGCTGGAAGTATAAGATTAGGGTGCCAGCACGTTTGGCGTCTGGTGAAAGCTCTCTTCTGGGTTGCAGATTTCAGGTTTTTGTGTCCTTATTTGGTGGAAAGGGCTGGGGAGCTCTCTGATGCCCCTTATGAAAGCATTAATCCATTCATGAGGACTTAAACAGTCAATCATAGCATTAGCTTTTGTCTGTTTAGTTTAAAAAGTAGTCATTTGCAAACATATTTCTTATTTACCTGAATATTGTCACTAAAATAAACAACGGGAGACAATCAGCTTCCTGGCAGGCAAAAATTTTCAGTGTGAAAGAATGTTTAGAGGAGTTGAAGCAAAGTTTACCTGATTAGGTGGGTAGAATGAAGAGCAACCATTAGAGAAACACACAGAACCTCTGGTGAGAAGCTCACATGCACTGCTACTTAGTTTTGAATGATCTCACTACTTGCAGTGTGTCTAATCAATTTTTTAAATGTAAATGGGATAAGAGTTTCAATGAAAAAGAAAAACAAATAGCAAATTGCATATACTATGCTAACATATGCTCTCCTATGCTCTGTATATGCTGTACATATATTATCAGGAAATGGCAATATTGAATATGAAGGAATGGACAGTTATTCTATTCAAATACTAATAAAAATCAAAATGATATATCCACATTACTATAACACAGAGTAGTCTCTAAGACTAACAAGTAATACTGGAGGTGAGGAAGGTCATTTCATGGTGATAAAGATTTTAATTTATAACTAAGATATAATTGCAAAAAAGATTGTACTTGATAATAAAACCTCTGTAGAGAATAAACTGATGGTTACAAGAGGGGAGGTAAGTGGGGGGGATGGGTGAAGTAGCTGAAGGAGATTAAGGAAGGCACTTGTGATACGCACAAGTGTTGTATGAAGTGGCAAATCACTATATATTGTACTGCTGAAACTAATATTACATTGTGTGTTAACTGAAATTTAAATAAAAACTTAAAAAATGAAAAGTTAAATTAAAAAAACCCTCAATACATATTGAGGCAAGATGTGTAATTAATAAAATTTAAAGAACGAATGACTAATCACAGTGGTAGATTTATAGCTGTCTTTGTAACCAATAAAAAAAGAAAAAGACCAATTTCACAAGACTATGAAAAATTAAAACAAAGCGATTAACAATCTTGACTTACCTATCCCAAGCACTCTTGCACTAAACTACAAACTAACAACTATATTTCTTTCATTTCCACATCAAATATTTAAAAGTCATTTCCACATAGTAAGACTCAGAAATTTTGAAGCACTGAGATAATACAAACACAGTTGAAACAGAAATCAAAACAGTAACAAAAGTGCACACAACCAACATTCTTGGAAATTTAGAAAATGCATTTCTAAAGAGCCCATGGGTAAAATATTAACTTGTTAAGCCAATCAGAAGAAATAGTAAATTGAAAAAAATATCTACATACTAAATTTATGCTTGTAGGGAAATAGATATGAATGGATTCATTATAAGAAAATAAGGGTGGGAAAATCAATAAACTAAGCACGTTTTTTTGGGGGGGAGTCTGGTAGCAAGAGGAATAACACAAAGTAGAAATGAATGAAGTGTAATAATAACAATAACAACAACAAAACAGAATAAAAACATAAAATAGAGTCAACATATGTCAAAAAATACTAATGTAGCTGATAAAAGACTGTTAGAAATGAAGAAGGAAAAAAGTCTCAAACATTAGTAACGAAAAGGATTCATTATCACATAGATCAGAGACCAAAAAAAAAAAAAAAAGAAAAGAAAAGAAAACATAGACCACATCTATGCCAAAATATATAAACATTTAGAGGAAGCATACAAATTCACAGAAAAATGTAACTTATTAAAACACTTTTAAAAAGAAAAAAAAGAGGTAGATAACTAAATTGATTCCATAGTTAAAAACATAACTACAAAGGAATATTTAGGCTCTAATGGCTTCATTGCTGAAGCCAAATATTTGAAGAAGAAATAATACCAAATATAAACTGAATTTTTCCTAAGAAAATGTAAAAATAAAAATACCAATTAATTTTATGACACCAGCATATCATTGTACTCAAAAAGAAAATATTAGTCCAATCTCATGTAAACACAGCTGCAAATCCCTAAACAAAATATTAATAAACAGCTTCTATAAATACATATTATTATACTAGAGCAATATATTTTAACTAATGCAAGTTTATTGTAAGGGACCAAATGTAGTTGAACACTGAAAATTAAGCATTTTAACACATTATATTAATGGGATAAAACAGAAAAACATATTAACTTCTTAAATGATTCAGGAAAAATATGCATCAATAAATTTCAAGATCAATTTTCACTTTCCAAGCATTCAGTAAATTAGGAAAGAAAGGGGCTTCATTAATTTGATAGAGTATGTGTATTAGATTATCTTTTACTGCTTGGCAAATTACCCTAAAACCTGGTGACTTTGAAACAAAAACACATTATCCCACAGATTCTGTGGCCCATGACTCTTAGTACAGCTTAGCTGAAGGCCTCTGACTCAGTGGCCCGGACAAGCTGCAGTCAAGGTAGCCACTGGATCTCAGTCAACTCCAGGTTTGACTGGGGACAGTCCACTTCCATGTTCACTAACATCACTGTTGGAAAGCCCTAGGCCCTTATGGGCTATTGACCAGAGACATCAGTTTCTCAACATGACCCTTCCCATAGGACTACTCAAAACATAGCAGCTTGTTTCCTGCTGAGCAAAGGCTTTAAGAGCAGAAGACCTGTCGGAAGTGACATCCCACATATCACCCTGGTATATTCTATTCCTTAGAAATGAGTGACACACAAGGGCTTCAGATTACACATGGGGCTGGATACCAGAGAGCAAGAACAGGAACATGTTCCACAAGATATCAACAACAACAACAACAACAAAAAAGACCTTCACCAATCCTCATACTTAGTGATAAGATGCTAAAGGTATTTCCTCTGAGGTTGAGGATAAAACATGATGTCTCTCACTTATTAAAAATTTTACTGGAGGTCCTACTCAGTGATAAAGCACTATAGCACTAAAGCATCTTAATTCAATAGCATTAAGAAATTTCAAAGAGGCAACAGCCTCAGGTCCCCTTCCTCTTTGTGAGCTTTGTGATATCACTCAATAAACTTTACTGTACTCTTAATAAACTTTGCTGCTCACCAAAAAAACCCCCAAAATTCAAAGGAAAAAAAATACAAAATCATTATTTGCAAAAGTCTTGCTCATGCATATTATTTTCAATAGAGCATAGCTTTAAAGAAGTGATTATATTGGGATGCCTGGGTGGCTCCATCTGTTAAGCCTTCTGCTTGGGTCATGATCCCAGGCTCCTGGGATCAAGTTCCGTGTCAGGCTCCTTGCTCAGTGGAGAGCCTGCTTCTCTCTCTGCCTCTGCCAGCCACTCTGTCTGCTTGTGCTTTCTCTCTCTCTCCCTCAAAAAAAAAAAAAAAAAAAAAAGTGGTTATGTCAAGAGATCATTTCAAATAGCAACAAATCTTAAAAAAATATCAAAAAATATAATAAACATAGTGGAAGCTTCTATACTGAAAACTAAACCACTATTAAAAGAAATTGAGGAAGATGTGAAAAAAGAAAAAAGAAAGAACACTCCACGTTCATGAATTGAAAACCTAAGTATTATACAGGTGCCTGGGTGGCTCAGTCAATTAAGAGTCTGCCTTCAGCTCAAGTCATGATCTCAGGATTCTGGGATTGAGCCCCTCCTCCGACTCCCTGTTCAACAGCGAGTCTGCTTTTCCCTCTCCCTTTGTCCCTCTTCGCTCCCCCCACCCCGGCTTGTGTGTGTGTGTAATCTCTCTCTCTCTCAAATAAATAAATAAAATCTTAAAAAAATCTAAGTATTGTAAAAATATCAATCTTCCACCTCTTCCATGGGATTCTAATAAAAATTTTTGGTTGTTACTATTATATGGGACAAAAAAATCTGATCATTTTAATGAAAAAAAAAAGCCTAGAGAAACAACCCATAAATGCACATACACACACACATAAAACAGGATGCTGTATGTTACAACTGATTCTATTCGTTTATGAGTCATATTTTATAGCTTCACTAGGGAAGACAGTATGGTGTTGGGAATTTGTGCAGAATAGACAAGAAGACCAGTGTTACAAAACAGACACTTTAAAAAAAGACCCTTCATACCCAGTCAGTGGACTCATGACAAAGTGTGAATTAATTAACTAACAAAACAAAAGGTCTAACTATAAAGAACAAATTGTTCTACGTTGAAAGTAAGAGCTTCTGTTTATCACAGATCAAGGGTGCCTGGCTGACTCAGTCAGTTAAGCATCAGACCATTGATTTTGGCTCAGGTGATGATCTTGGGGTTGTGAGACGAAGCCCACGTGGGGCTCAGTGCTATGCATGGAACCTGCTTAAGATTCTCTTTCTCCCTCTACTCCTCCCCTTCCCTCTGTCAAAAAAATGATCCAACTGGATGAAGCAAAGTAAGCTATCAATTCAAAGAAGATACTGGCAACACATGAAATCCTCTAAGATGTAAGACTTGTGACTTGGATTAAAAGATATGAAATGCCACTGTACAAAAGAAGGCATCAAATGGCCAATAAATATATGAAATTATGTGCAACTTCATTAATAAGAGCAATAAAAAGTATGTGTACTGTGAGTTACCAAGTAGTTGTCATAAAACCACAAACACTATGTAGAAAGAAGCTTATATTCAAAAACAATTAGAAATCAAAGAGACCCGGAGCACCTAGGGGCCTCAGTTGGTTAAGCCTCTGCCTTTGGCTCCAGCCATGATCCCAGGGTCCTAGGATGGAGCCCCACTTAAGGCTCCCTCCTCAGTTTCCCCCTCTCCCTCTGCTGTTCCCCCTGCTTGTTCTCGCTCTGGCGCACTCTCTCTCAAATAAATAAATAAAATCTTAAACAAAATCAAAGAGAACCAAGCTTAAATAGATTAAATTCAATAAATAAGAAACAGAATATCAGGCAAACTTAAGCTATTTAATTTGCATTAGTTAATCATTTCAGTAATGTTAAGTCAACAACTATCTCAATTATCTACACCATTTATAGACCTAAGAAATTTCTTAGAGATTTAGATGATAGTAATTTGGCTTTTTAAAAAATTCCTCACCTTTTATTCTATTGGCTTTTTATTCTTTGTGCCCTTTCATTATTATAGCATTATATAATGCTATATGCTATATTATAATGCTTTAATAATAATATTATATATATTTTATATATGTATATATATAATGCTTTATATCTCACCTCCATGGTGCCTCTAAACTTTGCAGGTGACTGATCTAAGTTCCCACAGCTAGGACTTTGAAATCACCACTGATGTGAAATCAGAATAACTTTCTTCTATTTTATGTAAAACTCGTTTTTTAATTTTTTGAACTTGAGGTAGGCAACTAATTTATTTCAGTTTCAGTTCCATTTCCCATAAAATGTGAGAAAATATAGTTGCATGTTTCTCACTGCAATGTAGACATTACAAAAAATGGACAAAATATGATAATGATGACAAATTTGTGGTGTTTGTCCAAGCCCCAAGTTTTCTGTTATTTGTACATTCCCAATCATAAAAACAAATAAATGTTGTGAGAAATTGAGTATGAAATGTACTCCAGCCACATACTCCATGAGTCTGATGAGAAATTTTGTGCAAAAGAATAGTTAATTGGAAATCATCATGGTATGCACACATTTGTAGCTAAGCAACAAACTAAAATTGTCCTGCACCTCTACTACCCAATTTTACCTTAAAGTGATTAAGTAAAATCCTTTCAACAACCACCTTTATTTTTTATCCCCTTTGTTTATCACTTTTTTTTTCTTTTGAAGTGCCTATGTGCTAATACCTTTTTTGCAAACTAACATAAGGCTATCTTTTAAAACGAAGGACATATAACAACACATCGATGCCTAATTTAGTACAAAGACCTGTTTATGTTGGAAGCATTAGATTAATTTTATTTAAACCGTGACATAATTCAGTTTCCATGGGAACCTGGATACTAACCAAGCCAAGTGAGGCACCATGTAGTTTATTTCTAATTCAGATGGGCTTGCCAAGTTCTTTTCCTAAGGTGTTTACTAAATATAATCATGTCAGTTTTGTGGAGATGAAGCAAATCATTCCACTTCACAGGTTTTTGCTTTTTCTGTTTTTTTTGTTTGTTTGTTTGTTTTCTAATTGCTGTTTGCTTTGTTCTGTTTTGTTTGAGTCTTATTTTGTTAAATTTTCCTCAGAGGGACATAGATACTTCCCAAAGAAAAATTCATTTCAAACAAACTGATTAAAATCTGAGCTTTGAATTTCAGAGCATGATTCTTGAGCATGCCAACTATTTGAGTCAACCTACACAATGTACAGTAAAAGATCAATCTCTATCATGTCCCACATGTGTATTTTCTACCATGAACTCAAGCAGAATTTCATTCTCCAGTACTGAAGCTGAAACAAAGGAAACAGGAGAGGGATGTAGAATAGAATAAATTCCTTGTCATGTTGCTGCCTAATTACATTATGCAGTCTGATTTGTTTTAATGCTGGGAATGAGGACATGTGTTTATTTTACTCTTAATTTGCACCACCAATTTAGGAATGCTTTCAGGGTGGCATTGTGCTTGGTCAAGTAGAAACCTTATATGGCACCCACAAAAAAGAAACATTTCAAATTGTGAATTCCAGGTATCTTTTGAATCAACATAAAATTCAAATACCTTCAACAACGTAAGCTATCAATTCAAAGAAGATACTGGCAACACATGAAATCCTCGAAGATGTAAGACTTGTGACTTGGATAAAAGATTATATTATATTATTTGGATGTCTATTACATACCCAAACTATACTAGATTAGAATGTAAAAGGTGAGCAAGAAGATAAAGCACAGCTTTTCTACCTTTAAAGTACTAACAATTAGAGCATAGACACTCACAATACACAATTATATGTCCAGTCACTGATAAGGGGCAAGCCATGAGAAATAAAATAATTTTCTTAAAACAACATAGTGTAATGAACAAAGTTTATTGAAGGATGTAGTGTCAAAGGAAAGCAGAGGAACTCCTATATGCTGTATATTTATGTATGTTGTTTTAAACCTGCAGGTTATGTGTCATTGTTAGGTATGTTGCTTTACACATGCAACTTGGAGATTGCTGTCAAGGTAATATGGGCAAGAATGAAAAGATTGTTACTATCTTGTTTTGCCTAATGTGCTTCAAGAAAATCAGGCACTACACAAATATTTATTACAAACATTCCTTTTTGCTCTCTTGTATTCAAAAATATTGCTGCTTTTGCAAGTGATTTCACACTAAATGTCATCGCTATTGGTAAAGGTAGTGTTTCTAAGTGCCTTCTTTCCAGATACATGTATTTTCATTTGGTTTGCACTGAGATCTCCTTCTTTTTCATTCTCACTGATAACTGAGGAGTAGCTATCTTACCTGTTACCAGAAAGACCACTGACCAGAGTAAATTACCCTATAAAATTTTCTTTTTCTCATTATGATTATCACAAACACCATCACCATCTATATTATTTTTTCTGTTTCTCTTTTTTTTAACCAAAAGTCTGCCTTCATATTCATTTTGTTCTGTTTTGGTTTTCTCTGTTTATTCCCAGAGAGCCTTTTTCCATTTGGATGGTACCTACATTATCACTGTAGATTGGTTGATGCTCTCTCATCAATCTACCACCAGCTGTGTAAGCTGATCCCTTGTCTGTGGTGTGCATGTGTGTATTGTGGTCCATGCAATTCTGCTGATTATTTCTCCAGTGAAACCCTTACTGATGCAGATTTTGGTACCAAGAGTGGTTCTAGAGGAACAGAACTTAAAGGAAAAATTTTTTGATTCGGTTCTGGGTTTTTGACATTGTTCCCAATACAATTAGGTTAATTATCTTGATTAATGATTTTATTTTCACTGGTAGAGAGGGCACTGGTTATCAATGTCAGTATGTGGTAATAGAAATATACAAATACCACCCGTAGATACTCCAAATCAAGTATTTGTATGAGATAAGGTTCTGGGTGCTCAAGCATTTGATAGCCTAGAACATTTTAGTACACTGAGGAGTATAATGAGATTGGCTGGTTACTCCTATATGTGTGAGAAACTAGGAAATAAAAAAGAATGAGCTCAGGACTTCTCGTTTCTAACAGAAGGTGTAAATTACCTGAAAAATTGCCCTGAAGAAACCTTTATCTCTTGTAGGTGCAAGGTGGAGATTTCTGAAGGACAAACCCAGATTCTCATCCTGCATATGGTTGAATTATAATACAAATAGAATCCTCAATCTTGCAGTGTATGTACTATTAAAGTGAAGGTATTGATTGAGAAGGAAGGACATCCTGGAAAGTGGAATGAGGACAGATGTGAAAATCCCAAGGGAGCTGGGGATATAGAACCCCTAAATTCTGCTGAGTCTTCTTTGTCTATGGAAGAAGACTTAGCAACTCTGTCTGAGGAGGTTAACTATTTTGTTTGAAGTTATGTAACGGCCTCCTCTGGCCTTGCCAGACATTGTTGGTTCTCTTTAGGACTCACTCCCACTACCTTATATTGTTTCTGGATCTCTATTTAAACTCAGGTACGAGGAGACCCCAAAGGTGAAGTAGGAAGTATCATCTATGAGAAAGGGTACTTACACATCAAAATAACTATGTGATGTTTCTAATTTATATAGAAATAAATCTCGGTAATATGTGGGGGAATAGATATTAAGAATGTGGGATAATGTTGAAAGGAAAAGAAAGTTAATTCAGGCCAAAATATTGACATGGGCCTACTAGGCAGAAATTCTGTGTGCAGAGTATTAGATTAAGGAATTCTAGATTCAAAATTTTAGATTGAGGAATTAACTATTCGATTGAGTGGCTGAAAAATGGATAAAATTGGCCTACACTAAATAAAGATGGAATGCCAGAACGATCTTGGTATACTATAGATGAAGGCTATTAAAGTTTTAGGGAAATTAGAATAAAAGAGGAGATTTATCATATAAGACTAAGACCTGCTCATTCACTTCTGAAATTTCCAGAGGACAAACCTCCCAACATGGCTTTCAGAAAGAAATTTGTGAAAGGAGTCCCATATCCTTGAAAAGTTCTGTTGCCACTCTTCTATGTAGGTTGGAAGCTATAGTGGAAACTTTGCCACCAAACTGGCATCCCCAAATGCAGTGGAGAAGACTATGGATAGCAAAATGTCAAGGCCCAATTGGAGGCATTTAATCATCAAAGCCAAGGTGACCATGGCTAGCACTAGGTAATGGATAACAGAGCCAGAGTAGTTGTCAGAATAGCCTAATTCACAGAGACTTATGATATTGGCTAGTGTTATCATGTCTCTATAAGAGAAATAGATGGACAGTATAAGTCTAAAATTTCTTATTTGACCTATGCAGCTGTATGACTTATAGGCTGGATGTATTGAAGTCTAACTTGAAACAACAAAACAGATAGTCCTTTCATTAGTTCCCAGACTTTAAGCAGTTTGTAGACCCCAAGCCTCTTGAAATCACAGGGAGAATGGGTCCCCTTCAGGAAGCACTGTTGTCTAATTTATATTGTTGAAATTTACCAGAGTCTTCCCCAAAGACACTTATCACCATTTATCAGGATGATTTTTCACTAGGGAAAGGGAAGTATTTAGACTTTGGGAAGGTTATTGGACACTGACTTTAAATTGACACTAAATTCAAGGAGACCAAAACATCACTGTGGTCAAACAGTGAGAGAAGGGGCTTATGGAAGTCAGATGCTCCATGAGGTTTTAGCTCATGTCCCGTCCTAATGAATCCAGTATCCTGTGGTCATTTCCCCAGTCCAGGATACACAAATGGTATGGACATATGCAACAATTAGCAGAATTACCAAATTGGTCGCTTTACCTACAGCATAAGCACTATTATTTTAGAAAGGGCTAAGTTGAAGCAACTAGAATGGCCTCTGTCTAGACAAAAAAAAAAAAAAAAAAAAAAAAAAAACCAGAAGCAATGACACATTCCTGGAAGGATTACAGAGGTTAGTGCCAGCATTTAGGACTGGAGAGATGCAGGGGCAGTGATCCCCCAAACTGCTGCATTCGATTTGTTTATTTGGCCTGTGTAGAAAACAGATGGATCTTGGAGAATCAGAATGGATTATCATACACTTAGTCAGGAGTGACTGCAATTGCAGCTGCTTTCCCAGATGTGGATTCACTGCTTGAACAAATTAACATATCTCCTGGTACCTGGCTTGCAGCTATTGATCTGAATTTTTTTTTTCTTTTTCTCTTAATACCTGTTAGTGAAGATCGCCAGAAGCAGTTTCTTTCAGCTGGCAAGTTAGGAATTTACTTTCAGTGTTCTGCTTCAGGGGGTATATCACTCTTTAGCTCTATACCCTAATTTAGTCTACAGTGAACTTCATCACCCATCCCTTCCAAAAGACATCACACTGATCCATTAAATTGATGATATTATGCTGGCTGGACCTAGTTAGCAAGAAGTAATAACATTCTAGACATACTGGCAAAGCATTTGCATGTCAGAAAATAGGAAATAAACTCACAAAAATTTGGAGACTTGCTACTCCAGTGAAATTTCTAAGTACGTGGTGGTGTTGCGTATGTTCTGATACTCCCTCTAAGGTAGATGAGAAGATCCTGCACTGGCCCCTCCTGTAATCAAAACCTGACCCAGTACCTAGTGGACATCTTTGGATTCTGGAGATAATACATGTCTCATTCAAATGTGCTACTCCTGCCTAAGTAATCCAAGAAGTTGCTAGTTTAGAGCTTAGAATTCAAACCTCTGTTTGAACTACTCTGTCAGCTAAGTTATAGATGCAGATGATTCTATGGTACTTAAAATGGCAGTGTAAATAGAGTCCCCTAGGGTGAATCACAACACAGATACTAAGGATTTTGTGGCAAAGTGTTGCCATCTTCTTTGAGAAATAACATTTCTCAAATGTTCTTTGAAAAATAACATTTGGCTTTCTCTTCTTTGAGAAATAACATTTGGCTTGCTCACAACCTTTGTAGAGACTGAAAGCTGGGCTACATGTCACCACATTTACCATATAACCCGAGCCGCCCATTATGAACTGGGTTGTCTGACCCCCCACAAACCATAATGTTTGGCCTGCACATCAGCACTCCATTTTTGAATAGAAGTGTTACATAAGAGATCAGACTTACCAGGACTGGAAGACATTGTAAGATACATGAGGAAGTATCCTAAGTGCCTATGGTCTCTATCCCTGCTACGTTATTTTCTCACTCCCCCGCCCACCTATGAGCTCATGGAGAGTTCCCTATGACCATCTGAATAAAAGAGAAGAAACTTGGGTCTGGTTTGCAGATGGCCCTGTGTAATACACAGATTCCACCCAAAAGCTGCCAGTAGCATTACTGCAGGCTCTCTCTGGGATATCCCTAAAGAACAGGGGGTAAAACAAAATCCTCCTATTAGGCTGACTTCAAGCAATAAAACTAGATGTTTGTTTTGCCTGGAAGAAGAAATAGCCAAAGATATGAGTTTATACTAAATTCATGGATGTTGCCAAAGGTTTAGCTAGAAGGTCAAGGTCTTGGGAAGAATATGATTAGTAAAATACTGACAGGGATATCCATGAAAGAGGTATACTGGGCATCTTGGAATGGGTAAATATATAAAGATATTTGTAAAAAAAAAAAAGTAAAGACATTTATGTCCCATGTGAATTGACCTTACACAGTGACTTCAATAGAGCAGGATTTTAACAATCAAGTGGATAGGATGACCTGTTCTCTGAAATTCAGTCAGCCTTCTTTCTCAATCATTCCTATCATTCCCCCCCCAACCCCAGTGGGCTCATAACAAAGTGGTTACAGTAGCAGTGGTAGAGATTATGCATGGGCTTAGTAAGGTGGATTTCCACTCATTGAAGCTGATCTAGCTACAGTTACTGCTGAATGCCCAGTCTTCCATTAACAGAAACTAATGCTGAGTCCTTGATATGACACCATGTCCCAGGATAACTACCTGATGGCATGTTGATTACACTGGCTAACATATATCATGGAAGGGAATGCACTTTATTCTTCCTGGAATAGACACATATCTCTAATTATGGATTTGGAATGCTTCTGTCAATACTACTATCTGCAGACTTAGAGAACACTTTATCCATCATTATGACATCCCACACAGCAATGTTTCTGATCAAGGATCTCCACAGCAAATGGAATGCAGCAATGGGCACATGATCATTGAATTCCCTGGTCTCACCATGTTATCCATCATCCTGAAGCAGCTGGCTTGAAAGAACTGTGGAATGCTTTTTTGAAGACTTGTTTATAGTGCCAGATAGGGAACAGTACCTTCTAGATTGGGGTCAGTGTTCTCCAGGAAGCTGTGGATGCTTTAAATAATCATCCCATATATGGTGCTATTTCTTCCACAGTCAGGATTCATGGATTTAGTAAATAAGGAGTGCAAGTGGGAGTGACAACACTATTTCCCTCAGCAATCTAATTCTTCCCTCCTTTCCCCATGACCTTATTATTTGCTGATTTAGAGGTTTTAATTCCAAAGGCAGAAAGGCTGCCTCCAGGAAACATAATAATGATTCCATTAAACTGGAGGTTAAGAATTCCACCTGGCCACTTTGGCTTCTCAGGTCTCTGTTATCAACAATCAAAGAAGAGGTTGCTACTTTGGATGGTGTAACTCATCCTCATAACTAAGTGAAAACTGGGCTATTATAATGCAGCTGAGATAAGAAACAATGTCTGTAATATGGAAGATACATTAGGTTATCTCTTAGTGGTGTCATGTCCTGTAATTAAAGCCAATGGAAAACAACAACAATCTAATTCAGACAAGAATGATGATGACTAAGAACTGTCAGAAAAGGTTTAGGTTGCCCCATGAGACATAGAACCATGACCAGCTAAAGTACTTGCCGAGGACAAAGAAGACATGGAGTGGGAAAGTAAGAACACAGTTATAAATACTAGTTATGATCATATGACCTATTGCAGAAATATATGTATTTCAGCTATATATTTATGTATATATCTTACTTTTCATTTTACCTTATCATCTAACATAAAGTATATTTATTAAGTATAGCTAAATTCATATTACTATATTTAATTTATAGGATGTCAAAAAGAAGAGTAAATATCAGCCAAGGAATTGCATCGCTTTATTTATTTATTATTTATTTATTTATTATTTTTAAGATTTGTTTATTTTAGAATGAGAGAAAGGAGAGAGAGAGAAGGAGGCGCAGAAAGAGAAGGAGAGACAATCTCAAGTAGATTCCATGTTGAGTACAGAACCTGAAGCAGGCCTTGATCCCAAGACCCTGAGATCACAACCTGAGCTAAACCATGAGTCGATGCTTAACTGACTGTGCCACCCAGGTGCCCAATGCATTGCTTTTAGTAAATGTTTAGTGCATTTTTAGTTGTGTTCAGGATAGTTATACCATGATAGGTAGAAGGATGACTTTCTTTTGTATTTATTTGGAGATTAACTATGAGTCACGGAGCTAACCATGGGCTCTGAGTTGACAAAGGGTGACTGTGATGATCAGTAATGTCTGTCAACTCCTCTAGACTCTAGCAATAATTATCCAAACACTAAAGAGAGTGCTTTACTTTCTTTAGTAAAGTCTGAGTCTGCTTTTAGCTCAGGTCATGATCTTGGAATCCCAGGACCCAGACCCCCATTGGGATCCCTGCTCAGAGGGGAGTCTGTCTCTCTGCTCCTCACCCTGCTCATGCTCTCACTATCTCTGTCTCTCTTTCTCACAGAAATAAAATCTTTTAACAAAAGGTCTTAAAAAAAAAAAAGGAATGTGTTTCTGTAAGGGTATTTTGTAGATGTGACTCATACCTACAATTAGCTGACTTAGGTTAAAAAAAAAAAAAAAAGATTATGCTCATAATCTGCATGGGCCAGATCCAATCAGTTGATCAGTTGGAAGCTCTTAATTAAGAGCAGAACTGAGGTATCCCTGAGGAAAAGTTCTAAGGATTTTTAGAACATTTTGAGGGAAAAATGCTACATTTTAATTATAAGTAATTTTTCATGAGATTCAAATATGTTTTTTAAACCTACACTATTAGTATTATTTTGTACATATAATTTTACTTTAGATTTAGCAAAACATTCTTTCCTTCCATTCTTTCTTTTTTTTTCCTTCTACCTTCCTTCCTTTCTCTCTCCCTCCCTTCTCCCTTCCTTCCTTCCTTCCTTCCTTCTTTCTTTCCTTCCTTCCTTCCTTCTTCTTTCTCTCTCTCTCCTTCCTTCCTCTCTCCCTCCCTTCCTTCTTCCCTTCCTCTTTCTCTCTCCCTCCCTCCCTTTCTCTCTCTCTCTCTCTTTCTTTCTTTTTTTTTCTCCTTCCATTTGAGACTTTTTACCCAGGGTCATGTTGTTTCTGTTTAAAGTCCATCTTTGGATTTATATTAGTGAGGTGGGCTAGTAAAAGAATGTTGGGTCAAAAATTTTATTTTAAATAAGAAGCAATAAAAAAAATAAAGGAAGAAAGAAAGAGAGAACAATTTATTTATGTTGAATGTCAAATATATTTACACCTAAAACTCTCACAGCCTACTCATCATATTATTCCATTACCTTCTAAATTTTATTTCATTCTTGGGAAGTCAGCTTAAGTCTAAAGGTAGACCTAAGATTCTTGAAATAAGATTCCTGAACCAACAATATCACAATTATGAGAGAAACTCAGAAATGCAAATGACACTGAATCAGAAAATCTGAGGGTGGGGCATAGTAATCTGTCAACCGGCCCTCCAGATGATTATTACATGAGTCAAAGTTTCTGAAAAACACTGTTTTAACTAAATTGCTGCTGAATCTACTTTTTACTACTTTCTTTGGTTTTGGTTTTGTGTTGTTCCTATGAAATGTTGAAATAAGAATTTGGTTTTATTCATATATCTTGAGATTGATTGATTGGTCTTCTTCACGTCCAAGATTTTAATCTTGGTTTTAGAGATTTATCTCAAAAATGCTCAACCATTTTCCCCTCAAATATTGACTCTTTTTTTTTCTCACTGCGCTCTTCTTGCAATTATAAGTAAACGTGTGCTCTTTTCCATATCTGTAAAATTTTCTCTCTTATTTATGTATTTTTCCTTCATTCTGGATTATTTTCTGAACATTTTTCCAATTAATTAACTTAGTTTCTGATAATCCATTCCCAGTATGTGTGTGTGTGTGTGTGTGTATAAGTGATATATATGTATATATCACTTGTCTAAAAGCTTCATTTTTGCTAGGTCAATTCTTATATTTTTCATTGCTGAAATTATTATTTATCTATTCACCTATTTATTTAATTAGACAAAGAAATCCTAGTTGTTTTAGAATTAATGTCTGATAATTCTATTAAAAACCATGTATATTTCTGCTTTCTTGCATTTTTAATAGTTTTTTTTTAAGATTTTATTTATTTGACAGAGAGAGAGATCACAAGTAGGCAGAGAGGCAGGCAGAGAGAGAGAGAGAGAGAGAGAGAGAGGGAAGCAGGCTCCCTGCTGAGCAGAGAGCCTGATGCGGGACTCGATCCCAAGGACCCTGAGATAATGACCTGAGCTGAAGGCAGCGGCTTAATCCACTGAGCCACCCAGGCACCCTAATAGTTGTTTTGATGGGTATCATTTGGACTGCCTTGTACCCTGAACTTTGTAAGTTATTTCTTATTATACTATCAAAATTTGGGGGAAGCAAATAATTTTGAGGCATAACTTCTCAATGGATTGTCTTTTGTTTATGCCATGCATCTCAAGACAGTAACTTTCAGGGAATATATTACATTAATGCTTGAAGTTTTTAAAATTCTATCCTCCTGAAGCCTATTTGGGTGACAAATCTTTAAGAGGCCCGACTTGTGGTTATTTTTTCTTCAGTTTTCCTTCATACCGTGCTTAGAGCTAAGGTAACTTTTCTTGAAGAACATGGATTTCTTATATTGTATTCAGCTTTAACCCAAAGGTACAGTTCTTTATGAGTTCAGCTTGATCTACGGAGGTCCTCTAATAGAGCTCCCATTTTCTATGGCCTGGAGGATTTGACTTTTCTACGCTGTCCTGGAAAGAATCACAAGCTAGGTTCTTCCGCCAATATCAACAAATGCCCTCAGAACAAAAGTTGCTTCAGGTCTTACCTTTTGTTTCTCAATTTCCCTTTTACTGTGGCCTCTAAATTCCTTGTTAGGTTATCCACTCTTTGATGGTTGAAAATTTAAAAAAAAATTACCAAGAATTTTTTAAAAATTTTATTTATTTATTTGTCAGAGAGAGAGAGAGAGAGAGAGCGAGTGAGCGCACAGGCAGACAGAGTGGCAGAGGGAGAAGCAGGCTCCCTGCGGAGCAAGGAGCCCTATGCGGGAGTCAATCCCAGGGCACTGGGATCATGACCTGAGCCGAAGGCAGCCACTTAACCAACTGAGCCACCCAGGCATCCCTTACCAAGCATTTTTATTAGTTTTCAACAACAGAGTTGTCTTATTACCTACCCCAACTTGTTTTATAAAAGGGATTCAAAAAATTATTTGGCAGCATATTTGTCCAAGGCTTTTGGAAATATTTCATGAGTCACATGGGAAAAGTGGTTACATTAAACCCATTTTGATTCTACATTTTATGACAGATCTACTCACTACCATATTTCCAAGTGATTTCTTGAATTTTTGTATCTGATTAGATATAACTTGTAAATTTTGATTTTATATCTATGTTAACCACTTCATTGTTGATGTAAGTCTATCTTCTATTTAGAATGGTGTTTTCTAAACATTTCTCATTATGACTCTGAAATCCTCATCAGCTGGCAAAATTATAGTCAGTAAACCTATTTACCTTCCTCAATTTTCACTGCATATTCTGAGAATGGGTTAAAGTGTGTGTGTGTGTGTGTGTGTGTGTGTGTGTGTGAGAGAGAGAGAGAGAGAGAGAGAGAGACAGAGAGAGGGAAAAAGAGTGAATAATAAAGAAACTACTATCATAATCATCTATGCAAATTGACTGGGTACACACTTACTCCAGGGTAAAACCCTCCTCCTATCTAATCTCCATGTTTTCTGCCTGCTTCATTGCCCAAACTCTGAAGATTATTTGTTTATTTAAGGGTAATTTACTAATCCATAGAAAATTGAAGAGCCTTACAAAATCAGGATCTAGACATATCCTCTGAGACTTGAAGCATGTGTTATAATTGGTCAAGTCCTTTTTCATTTCGGAAGCTAATTCATATGGAGGATTTTACAATCATGACCTTTGGCAGGTAATACTTTCCTTTGTATAAAGAGTAAAAACCTTAGCCTGTCCACATACTGAGTATATTTGAATGAATGGGATGTTAGTTTGCTGCCACATCAGTTAAATTTATAATATTATTCTGAGTTTTTTTTTTTCTTTTTCTCAGGACACTAATGCACTAATGTTTGTAGTCTCTAAAGGGAACTCTGGTTCTTGCTCAGGGCATAGCTGACCCTGTCCAAAATCACTGAACAATCTGATGATGGATCTTTCTAGTAACCTCCTTCTATCTAGGTTAGACAAATTATTTTCATGTAGAAAATTAGAACACTCAAGTGTTCCACAGTGCACAGAAATTATGAGAGTAGAAAAAGCTAAAGAAATTTTCATTGGACAAAGCACAAGAATCAGAAGCCAATATGAAATTATGTTTCTTTACTTAACTGAAAGTCATCTTCAAATGTTATCTTCATGTAATACCCAATGAACTTTACAAAGTAAGAAATTATTAAAATGGTTTCTTCAGCAAATCTTTTGTAAAACTCCTGATATAGAACTTCATTTAGCAAGTACTTAATATGTGTTAGCTCTCATTACTGTAATATTTGAAAAATATCCTACTTCATATGTGATCTTACATTGAATCATGGGAAATTTATATAAACTTTAATTTTATCAAGCATTTTAAAATTAATTAATTTTTTTAAATCAAGTATTTTTACCTACATTACTTTTCTTAAGTTTTCATACAAATCCTGTGAGTTATAAATGCAACTTAATTATGCATACTTAGGAGTAATCAAATAAACTGAGTAAAGAAGCTAAACATAACTGTTATACCTTCTAATTCTCTTTATACACTTTCATGCCATGTTGCAGAAAATTGTATTATATTATATTATATTATATTATATTATAGAATTGCTTTGATCTATGTCCTGTTTAGAAGTAGTGGACTTAGTTTCCAAATATTTGGGGATTTTCCAGCTACATTTTTGTTATTATTTCTACTTTAATTCCACTGGGGTTTGAGAATGTCCTTTGTATGACTTTTAATCTTTCAAAATTTTTGAGGTATATTTTCTTACTCAAAATATTATCTATTTTGGTGACTATTGCATCAAAGCTTGGTGAGAATGTGGGTTTTGCTGTTGCTGAATGAATTATTCTATAAATAGTTAGATGAAGTTGATAGTGTTGTTTGGGTCAACTTTATCCATACTGATTTTCTGCCCACTTGACTTATGAATTGATGACAGAGGTATGTTGAAGTCTCCAACTAAAATAACAGTGGATTTTTCTATTGTTCCTTTCAGTTCCATCATTTTTTTGCCTGATATACTTTGATTCTCTATTGTTCAGTTCATACATATTTAAGATTATTATATATTCTTAAGGAATTGACTACCTTATGATTATGCAGTGTCTTTCTTTTTGACAATTTCCCTTTTTCATAAGTCTGCTTTCTCTGAAATTAATATATCTACTTCAGCTTTCTTTTGATTAATGTTAGCATGGTATATCTTTCTCCATTCTTTGCTTTTAACCTATCTTGTCTTTATATTTAGTGTGGGTTTTTTGTAGGCAACATATTCTTGTGTGTTTTTGTGTACCACTTTGACTATCTCTGTTTTTAATTGGCATGCTTAGAACATTCACCTTTAGAGTGATTATTGATATATTTGGATTGTTGATATATTTGGATTATTGATATATTTGGATTGTTACCAAAGATTTTTATAACATTTTTATTCTTTGTAGGCGGCTTCCCCCCCCCCATATCTTCTTTGATTTTCACTAAATATTTACTATATTTCTATTTTATGTCTTCTCTGATGCAGGAAAATTATTAATTTCTTTACAACCTAAAGCTCATTGACAAGTCCTTGAAAGAGGCAGAGTGGCATTCCTTTAGGAATTTCAACTGCCTGGATGTTGATATTTTGCTAAGAGCAAAAGACAATTTTAGCCCACCCCCAGGACTCAGTAAGTCTACTTTAACATATAAAAGTCCCTTTGGAAACTTCCTTTATCTATACCTCTCCCCCAAGACACATGTTGGCAATAATCCCCCAAGCAAATGGCCTGCTAATATACATCTGAAGGTTCTCAGGACTAAGGTTTTATTAGACAGTAATAAATGATTTTCCCAACAAAATCTAGGCCCCTCAAGGTCCTGGAAACCTTGCTTCCAAAATTCCTTAGAGACTTATGCTACCCCGATTTGAAAGTATATAACTGGCCACTCTTCATGACCCCAGTGCAGCTCTTTCAGCCTGCAGATCTGTCCCCATGCTTAATATAACGACCTTTTTAAAAAAAAGACTTTCTTTATTTGACAGACAGAGATCACAAGTAGGCAGAGAGGCAGGCAGAGAGAGAGAGAGGAGGAAGCAGGCTCTCTGCTGACCTGAGAGCCCCATGCGGGGCTTGATTCCAGGATCCTGGGATCATGACCTGAGCTGAAGACAGAGGCGTTAGCCCACTGAGCCATCCAGGCACCCCATAAAACCACCTTTTGGCAACAAGGACTTCTCAAGAACTTTTTCTTGGCCCCCAGCTTCAAATCCTATTGTCTTTTCTACATCATTCACTTTGTATATATCAATTAAAATATTTCAACAAATAGCACTTTCTCTAGAGCTTACAATACACATTTTCAACTAATCTAATTAAACTTTAAAATAACAATATTTTGCTTCATGTGTGGTGTAGGTACCTTATAACAAAAATTTCCCAAATCCATCTTTCTGTCCCTATGAAAGTATGGTTACTTCCTTAACCCAAATGCTATAATCACTTATTATAGTGTTATTTTCCATAGCTATATTTTAGATTGATTAAGAATAAATACAAAGTTGGGAGGAGTCAAGATGGCGGAGAAGTAGCAAGCTGAGACTGCTTCAGCTAGCCGGAGATCAGCTAGATAGCTTATCTAAACATTGCAAACACCTGAAAATCCATCGGCAGATCGAAGAGAAGAAGAACAGCAATTCTGGAAACAGAAAAACAACCACTTTCTGAAAGGTAGGACCGGCGGAGAAGTGAATCCAAAGCGACGGGAAGATAGACCCCAGGGGGAGGGACCGGCTCCCGGCAAGCAGCGGAGCAACCGTGCACAAAATCAGGACTTTTAAAAGTCTGTTCCGCTGAGGGACATCGCTCCAGAGGCTAAACTGGGGCAAAGCCCACGCGGGGTCAGTGTGGCCTCAGGTCCCGCAGGGTCACAGAAGGATCGGGGGTGTCTGAGTGTCGCAGAGCTTGCGGGTATTGGAACGGGAAAGCCGGCTACAGAGACAGAGCTGACAGTAAGCTCGCAGCTCGGGGTGACCTTAAACCGGTCGCAGGCTCGGTGAGCTCGGAGCGCGGCCGGAGGTCAGGCAGACGGGAGTAACTGGGCGCTGTTCTCTGAGGGCGCACTGAGGAGTGGGGCCCTGGGCTCTCGGCTCCTCCGGGCCGGAGACCAGGAGGCCGCCATTTGTATTCCCGTCCTCTGGAACTCTACGGAAAGCGCTCAGGGAACAAAAGCTCCTGAAAGCAAACCCGAGCGGATTACTCACCCCGGCCCCGGGTAAGGGTGGTTTAATTCCGCCTGGGGCAAAGACACTTGAGAATCACTACAACAGGACCCTCCCCCAGAAGATCAACAAGAAATCCAGCCGAGACCAAGTTCACCTACCAAGGAGTGCGGTTTCAATACCAAGGAGAGCAGCAGAATTCCAGAGGAGGAGAAAGCCAAGCACGGAACTCATGGCTTTTTCCCTGTGATTTTTTTTAGTCTTGCAGTTAATTTAATTTTTTCTTTTTCATTTTTTTTTTTCTCGCCTTCGGGTAAAATTTTTTTTTAACTGTTACCTTTTTCTTTTTTAACGATTTTTTACTAGTTTATCTAATATATATATTTTTTCTTTTTTACATTTTTCTTAGGTGTTTTCTTTTTTTAAAAATTCTTTTCTTTTCTTTTCTTTTTTTTTCTTTTCTTTTTGTTTTTTTTTTCTTTCTTCCTTTTTGAACCTCTTTTTATCCCCTTTCTCCCCACTCACGATTTTGGATCTCTTCTAATTTGGTTAAAGCATATTTTCCTGGGGTTGTTGCCACCCTTTTAGTATTTACTTGCCCCTTCATTTACTCTTATCTGGACAAAATGACAAGACGTGAAAATTCAACACAAAAAAAAGAACAAGAGGCAGTACCGAAAGCTAGGGACCTAATCAATACAGACATCGGTAATATGTCAGATCTAGAGTTCAGAATGACAATTCTCAAGGTTCTAGCTGGGCTCGAAAAAGGCATGGAAGATATTAGAGAAACCCTCTCGGGAGATATAAAAGCCCTTTCTGGAGAAATAAAAGAACTAAAATCTAACCAAGTTGAAATCGAAAAAGCTATTAATGAGGTGCAATCAAAAATGGAGGCTCTAACTGCTAGGATAAATGAGGCAGAAGAAAGAATTAGTGATATAGAAGACCAAATGACAGAGAATAAAGAAGCTGAGCAAAAGAGGGACAAACAGCTACTGGACCACGAGGGGAGAATTCGAGAGATAAGTGACACCATAAGACGAAACAACATTAGAATAATTGGGATTCCAGAAGAAGAAGAAAGAGAGAGGGGAGCAGAAGGTATACTGGAGAGAATTATTGGGGAGAATTTCCCCAATATGGCAAAGGGAACGAGCATCAAAATTCAGGAGGTTCAGAGAATGCCCCTCAAAATCAATAAGAATAGGCCCACACCCCGTCACCTAATAGTAAAATTTACAAGTCTCAGTGACAAACAGAATATCCTGAAAGCAGCCCGGGAAAAAAAGTCTGTAACATACAATGGTAAAAATATTAGATTGGCCGCAGACTTATCCACAGAGACCTGGCAGGCCAGAAAGAGCTGGCATGATATTTTCAGAGCACTAAACGAGAAAAACATGCAGCCAAGAATACTATATCCAGCTAGGCTATCATTGAAAATAGAAGGAGAGATTAAAAGCTTCCAGGACAAACAACAACTGAAAGAATTTGCAAATACCAAACCAGCTCTACAGGAAATATTGAAAGGGGTCCTCTAAGCAAAGAGAGAGCCTACAAGTGGTAGATCAGAAAGGAAAAAAGACCATATACAGTAACAGTCACCTTACAGGCAATACAATGGCACTAAATTCATATCTCTCAATAGTTACCCTGAATGTGAATGAGCTAAATGCCCCTGTCAAAAGACACAGGGTATCAGAATGGATAAAAAAACAAAACCCATCTATATGTTGCCTCCAAGAAACTCATTTTAAGCCCGAAGACACCTCCAGATTTAAAGTGAGGGGGTGGAAAAGAATTTACCATGCTAATGGACATCAGAAGAAAGCAGGAGTGGCAATCCTTATATCAGATCAATTAGATTTTAAGCCAAAGACTATAATAAGAGATGAGGAAGGACACTATATCATACTCAAAGGGTCTGTCCAACAAGAAGATTTAACAATTTTAAATATCTATGCCCCCAATGTGGGAGCAGCCAACTATATAAACCAATTAATAACAAAATCAAAGAAACACATCAACAATAATACAATAATAGTAGGGGACTTTAACACTCCCCTCACTGAAATGGACAGGTCATCCAAGCAAAAGATCAGCAAGGAAATAAAGGCCTTAAACAACACACTGGACCAGATGGACATCACAGATATATTCAGAATATTTCATCCCAAAGCAACAGAATACACATTCTTCTCTAGTGCACATGGAACATTCTCCAGAATAGATCACATCCTCGGTCCTAAATCAGGACTCAACCAGTATCAAAAGATTGGGATCATTCCCTGCATATTTTCAGACCACAATGCTCTAATGCTAGAACTCAACCACAAAAGGAAGTTTGGAAAGAACCCAAATACATGGAGACTAAACAGTAGCCTTCTAAAGAATGAATGGGTCAACCGGGAAATTAAAGAAGAATTGAAAAAAATCATGGAAACAAATGATAATGAAAATACAATGGTTCAAAATCTGTGGGACACAACAAAGGCAGTCCTGAGAGGAAAATATATAGCGGTACAAGCCTTTCTCAAGAAACAAGAAAGGTCTCAGGTACACAACCTAACCCTACACCTAAAGGAGCTGGAGAAAGAACAAGAAAGAAACCCTAAGCCCAGCAGGAGAAGAGAAATCATAAAGATCAGAGCAGAAATCAATGCAATAGAAACCAAAAAAACAATAGAACAAATCAACGAAACTAGGAGCTGGTTCTTTGAAAGAATTAATAAAATTGATAAACCCCTGGCCCAACTTATCAAAAAGAAAAGAGAAAGGACCCAAATAAGTAAAATCATGAATGAAAGAGGAGAGATCACAACTAACACCAAAGAAATACAAACTATTATAAGAACGTACTATGAGCAACTCTACGGCAATAAATTTGACAATCTGGAAGAAATGGATGCATTACTAGAAACATATAAACTACCACAACTGAACCAGGAAGAAATAGAAAGCCTGAACAGACCCATAACCAGTAAGGAGATTGAAACAGTCATTAAAAATCTCCAAACAAACAAAAGCCCAGGGCCATACAGCTTCCCAGAGGAATTCTACCAAACATTTAAAGAAGAACTAATTCCTATTCTCCTGAAACTGTTCCAAAAAATAGAAATGGAAGGAAAACTTCGAAACTCATTTTATGAGGCCAGCATCACCTTGATCCCAAAACCAGACAAGGATCCCACCAAAAAAGAGAGCTATAGACCGATATCCTTGATGAACACAGATGCGAAAATACTCAACAAAATACTAGCCAATAGGATTCAACAGTACATTAAAAAGATTATTCACCACGACCAAGTGGGATTTATTCCAGGGCTGCAAGGTTGGTTCAACATCCGCAAATCAGTCAATGTGATACAACACATCAATAAAAGAAAGAACAAGAACCATATGATACTCTCAATAGATGCTGAAAAAGCATTTGACAAAGTACAACATCCCTTCCTGATGAAAACTCTTCAAAGTGTAGGGATAGAGGGCACATACCTCAATATCATCAAAGCCATCTATGAAAAACCTACCGCAAATATCATTCTCAATGGAGAAAAACTGAAAGCTTTTCCGCTAAGGTCAGGAACACGGCAGGGATGTCCATTATCACCACTGCTATTCAACATCGTACTAGAGGTCCTAGCCTCAGCAATCAGACAACAAAAGGAAATTAAAGGCATCCAAATCGGCAAAGAAGAAGTCAAATTATCACTCTTCGCAGATGATATGATACTATATGTGGAAAACCCAAAAGACTCCACTCCAAAACTGCTAGAACTTATACAGGAATTCAGTAAAGTGTCAGGCTATAAAATCAATGCACAGAAATCAGTTGCATTTCTCTACACCAACAGCAAGACAGAAGAAAGAGATATTAAGGAGTCAATCCCATTTACAATTGCATCCAAAACCATAAGATACCTAGGAATAAACCTAACCAAAGAGACACAGAATCTATACTCAGAAAACTATAAAGTACTCATGAAAGAAATTGAGGAAGACACAAAGAAATGGAAAAATGTTCCATGCTCCTGGATTGGAAGAATAAATATTGTGAAAATGTCTATACTACCTAAAGCAATCTACACATTTAATGCAATTCCTATCAAAGTACCATCCATCTTTTTCAAAGAAATGGAACAAATAATGCTAAAATTTATATGGAACCAGAAAAGACCTCGAATAGCCAAAGGGATATTGAAAAAGAAAGCCAACGTTGGTGGCTTCACAATTCCGGACTTCAAGCTCTATTACAAAGCTGTCATCATCAAGACAGCATGGTATTGGCACAAAAACAGACACATAGATCAATGGAACAGAATAGAGAGCCCAGAAATAGACCCTCAAATCTATGGTCAACTAATCTTCGACAAAGCAGGAAACAATGTCCAATGGAAAAAAGACAGCCTCTTCAATAAATGGTGCTGGGAAAATTGGACAGCCACATGCAGAAAAATGAAATTGGACCATTTCCTTACACCACACACAAAAATAGACTCAAAATGGATGAAGGACCTCAATGTACGAAAGGAATCCATCAAAATCCTTGAGGAGAACACGGGCAGCAACCTCTTCGACCTCTGCCACAGCAACATCTTCTAGGAACAACGCAAAAGGCAAGGGAAGCAAGGGAAAAAATGAACTACTGGGATTTCATCAAGATCAAAAGCTTTTGCACAGCAAAGGAAACAGTTAACAAAATCAAAAGACAACTGACAGAATGAGAGAAGATATTTGCAAACGACATATCAGATAAAGGACTAGTGTCCAGAATCTATAAAGAACTTAGCAAACTCAACACCCAAAGAACAAATAATCCAATCAAGAAATGGGCAGAGGACATGAACAGACATTTCTGCAAAGAAGACATCCAGATGGCGAACAGACACATGAAAAAGTGCTCCATATCACTCGGCATCAGGGAAATACAAATCAAAACCACAATGAGATATCACCTCACACCAGTCAGAATGGCTAAAATCAACAAGTCAGGAAATGACAGATGCTGGCGAGGATGCGGAGAAAGGGGAACCCTCCTACACTGTTGGTGGGAATGCAAGCTGGTGCAGCCACTCTGGAAAACAGCATGGAGGTTCCTCAAAATGTTGAAAATAGAACTGCCCTATGACCCAGCAATTGCACTATTGGGTATTTACCCTAAAGATACAAATGTAGTGATCCAAAGGGGCACATGCACCCGAATGTTTATAGCAGCAATGTCCAGAATAGCCAAACTATGGAAAGAACCTAGATGTCCATCAACAGATGAATGGATCAAGAAGATGTGGTATATATACACAATGGAATACTATGCAGCCATCAAAAGAAATGAAATCTTGCCATTTGCAACAACATGGATGGAACTAGAGCGTATCATGCTTAGCGAAATAAGTCAAGCAGAGAAAGACAACTATCATATGATCTCCCTGATATGAGGAAGTGGTGATGCAACATGGAGGCTTAAGTGGGTAGAAGAAGAATAAATGAAACAAGATGGGATTGGGAGGGAGACAAACCATAAGTGACTCTTAATCTCACAAAACAAACTGAGGGTTGCCGGGGGGGAGGGGGTTTGGGAGAAGGGGGTGGGATTATGGACATTGGGGAGGGTATGTGATTTGGTGAGTGCTGTGAAGTGTGTAAACCTGGTGATTCACAGACCTGTACCCCTGGGGATAAAAATATATGTTTATAAAAAATAAAAAATTAAAATAGAAAGAGAGGTATTAAAAAAAATAAATAAATAAAAAATAAAAAAAAAATAAAAGGGAGAACCCAAAAAAAAAATAAAAAAAAGAATAAATACAAAGTTATTTGCCTTTATTTATTCCTTTTCTGAAGGTGTTTCTTTATGTATATCTAAGATTCTGACACACAATTTTTTCAATACTAAGAAAATCACTTAATATTTTTGCAGTGAATCTCTACTACTGATGAATTCCTTCAGTTTTATTTGTCTGAAAAGAACCTTTATTTTTCTTTAACTTTTGAAAAAATAATCATTGGATATAGAATTTTAGACTGATTTCTTTTTATTTTTCTTTCATCATTATAAATGTTTAATTCTACTTTCTTATTTGCATGGTTTCCAAGAAGTCACCTAACATTCTTGTTTTTGTTCCTCTCTAGATAAGTTTTTTTTGTCCTTCCATTTATTCTTTCAAGATTTTCTTTGTCTTTGATCTTTTTTTGGAGTTTGAATATGCTATAGATAGTATAGATTTTGGGGGGTATTCAAATTGGTATTTTCTGGGCTTCATAGATCTCTGGTTTGTGATATGTCAATAATTTTGAAAAATTCTTAGCCATTATTACTCTAAATATTTCTTCTGATTTGTTCTCTCTATCCTTCTGGTATTTTAATTACCTCATTCGAAATAGTCCTACAGTTCTTTGATGTTCTGTCTGTTTTTCTACTTTTTTGTCTTTTAATTTCAGGTCAGAACTTTCTAATTACCTACTCTCAATTCACTGTTTTTGTTTTTGCTTTTTTCCCTGACATTTCTGTTTAAGTACCTGCTTCTGATTCTTTCTCTGTTTGTATGGGGTTTCCTCTGAAGTCCATCAAAGGCATTCTTTATTTCTTTTGCAGCATTTCTGGTTCCTAGCATTTCCTTTTCATACTTTCATAAGTTTTTAATTTCTCTCCTTATATTACTTATCTGTGTATATAATTTATTTTTTCTTTTAAGAGTCCTGAGCATATGAATCATTATTTCCATATCCTGCTCTTATGATTTCATCATCTGTGTTGTACCTGAGTTGGTTCTGATACATGTTTTGCCTTTTCAGATAGTTTCATTTTTGACTTTGGCGTGCTCTGAAATTTGTTGTTGAAAGCCAGACATATCATATCAAGTAACAGGACCTGTTATTTCAACTAGTATTCGACTTTATTTATACTTATTGTATTTTATATTGTAGTTGCCAGAGGATAGAAGATTCTTTAGTGCCCTTGTTTTCTTCTCCTCTCATTTTGAGTCTCCTCAACACTCCTCAAAGAAAGTCTGTGTCTTGTAGGTAATTCATCTGCAATCTGTTATTTTATCAGAGTGTTGTGTAAGGTATGAGGAACCAGTAGTGTTTTATGATATTCTAATGAAATCACAAGCTTTTAGTGGGTGTATATCTTTGGCCTATGACTTTCACAATTGTATCTTCTTTTATAGTGTCCTCCATCCCTATTGATGAGACAAGAAAGCTAGAAACTGCTGGAGTGTGATGAACACCCTTTTCTCAGAGGTCTTGGTCTAGGCTCTGCTAAACCATTTACCTTGGAGATTATATCTTTGTGATGGAGAACACTCTCTTCTTCCCTTGTTAAGTGCCACACAGGGGTCTTTCCTGACTATGAATGCTCACTTCATGATTTCACATGAAACACAGTGTTGACTATTTCTCACCAGCTCCTCTGGGAATAGACAGCATTGTCTCTCGTTTTATGTAATCATTAAAACATATCTCTACTTTGCTATCAAATTATTATGAGTTACATCATTGTTTTATTTTGGTTACTCTGCCAGCATGCACTGAAGCTGAGATTTTTAATTCCCCAGGAATACTGCTTTTGATAGGGTCATTTTTCTTCAAAGCTATAGTTACAGAATCCAGTCAAACTTTGGTTTGAAGTTTTTCTCCTCCATCTACTTGTTTTGTGGCTTTAGACAATGTGTTTAATTATCTATCATTTTTTTCACCTGTTTTTTTAAGACACTAATGATACCAACTCTATAAGGCTATTGTGAAGATTATACAAAATAATTAATTTAATGGTTTACGTTAATAGCATTTATTTTTCATTTGTGGTAATACAGCAAATTTTTAAATGGGACCATTTAAAAATATTCTATAATTCACTTTTATAGATTTTTTTTTTTTTTTAGTAAGTTCTATGTCCAACATGAGACTTGAACTCACAACGCTGAGATCAAGAGTCACGTGCTCTCCTGACTGAGCCTGGCATCCCTGACTGAGTCAGGCACCTCTATAAAAGGTGTTAACTAACTGGTTATATATTCAAATCCTGATACATTTAAACCAATTTCTAATAACTTCATTGTCTTCTTAGTTTGAACAAAATGACACTGAAGAGGAAAAAGTTATCAACATGCTAATATACTAGTTATGTATTCTAATAATAATAAGGGACTGATCATAAGGTTAACTGAAACAAAATTTCAAGAACAGAACCTCAAAGTCATATTTTAGAGAGTGTTCATAAAGCAAACATGTAGAATTTATAAAAAATGATGGCTTTTTTTTTTTTTTCCCCCAATTACAGGACAAGTAATGTTTCAGAAAACATACCTTTCTACCAGGGGGACAGAATATAATGACCCACTTGTATACAAAGGAAAATCATGCTCTCAATTAATTCAATCCCATCACTTGGTTTCCACTGCAAATTCATTTTTAGAGTTGGTGAGAAATATATCTTGGGGGAGTCCATCCCGTGAATTATATTTCAATAACATTGAGCTTCATTACAATGTCCAAAGGCCCAGTCGTCAATCCATGTATAATTAAAATATATCTGGAGTAATAATATTACACAGTTTCATTTGTATTCCAATTAACATTTTGCATTTTGCTTTTTAGATCTTTCATTACAAATGGATTGTCAATTAAATGAGGGGCCTAGTTTCCTATATTTAGCAACACATAATTTTAATTTTACTTTCCTGGTGAAAAAAATATGAGCAATTTTCATCACTAGTGACAATAACTGAAAAAAAAATAGAGTAATATAAAAATTCCCCAATAGTTTGTATTCATCTTCCTTGACAAAACCTTCTGCCTTCATTTGCTTCAATTATAGAGTTAATGTCTTAAATTTGATTGAAGCTTGAGGCTACTTTTTGGCCCAGTATAGTAAGCCTCAAGTTTTAACATTTTAGGAATATTATTTGAGAAATCTCATTGACATAATCTTAAATATACTCAAGCTAAAAAAATGAAAATATACATACTTTGTGATTTTAATCCCAGAAAGACTTCTATGGCATACAAGGAGGTACAGTAATACATACATAAGGACTAAATAAGCTAATATTTATAAAAGGGTTAGGGCAGTACTTCTAATATTATGCCATGGGGGTTTTGCTAGAACTGTTAGTGTTGTCATTACCTCACTTCTTTGTTTTTAGGAATTATTAATTATTCACATTAACTAATATTCCTAATGTAATTTTCTGCTAGAGTTAAGTGTTACTACTATAGAAGGTTTTAAAAAGCAAGACTATAATTATCAGGGCACCTGGGTGGCTGAGTGGTGGTAAGCCCCTGCCTTTGGCTCAGGTCATGATCTCAAGGTCCTGGGATTGAGGCCCGCATTGGGCCCCCTGCTCAGGGGGGAGCCTGGTTACCCTCTCTCTCTGCCTGCCTCTGCCTACTTGTGATTTCTCTCTGTCAAATAAATAAATAAAATATTTTTAAAAAGACTATATTTATCAGAAAGGAGTGTGGATAGACAAGAGAGCATTGATAGTGTTACATCCCTTCAACTAGTTAAAGAAGTTATAAAAGATACCAGATGACATAATTGTCTTTTTTAATTTATTGAATTTATTAACAGGTTACTAAAAATCAAATTCATTTTGGTTTACAAATGAGATGAACTTGAATACATAGCCATCTAATAGCTGCAGTCAATTACTTTTTTTTTTCTTTTTCTTTCTTTCTTTTTTCTTTTTCTTTTTTGTTAATTATCTCAAGTCCTATCATCCTCTTCCCAACACTTAGATTGTACTCATGGATGATTTTAATCTGTATGTAGATTAACTTTCCAACCACCTGGCTTCTTAGAGCACTGGCCTCTTCTAAAAGATGACGGATGCTCTTCTCTCTAGCTCACATACTGTACAACAGATAAGCCCTGGAATGTGATATGACCAATAACTATGACCTTACAGTATCTCAGTCTCTATTGCCTCATTCTGTGACTGTCATCTTTTTTCTTTTTCCCACTGATATTTTGACCCCATGGCCCACACCTCATTAACCTGAGCAAATTTTCTTTTTTTTTTTAAGGTTTATTTATTATCTATTTTGAGAGTGAGTGAGCGAGCATGAGTGGGAGGTACAGAGGGAAAGTGAGAGAGAATTATAAGCATATTCCATGCTGAGTGCAGAGCCCTACACAGGGTTCAGTCTCACAACCCTGAGTTCATGACCTGAGAAGAAACCAAGAGCTGGATGTGTAACCGACCAACCCAACTGTGCACCCCAAATTTTCTCTATCATCACATCTGTGCCCTCACTTCCCCTCACACCCAATTTACATTTTTTTTTGTAAATATTTTATTTATTTGACAGACAGAGATCACAAGTAGGCAGGCAGAGAGAGAGGGGTAGAAGCAGGCTCCTGCTGAGCAGAGAACCTGATGCAGGTCTTGATCCCAGGACCCTGAGATCATGACCTGAGCCAAAGGCAGAGGCTTTAACCCACTGAGCCACCTAGGCGCCCCCAATTTACATTCTATAGTCAACAATTGTAATCACTCTCCTATACTTTTCAGTTGTGCTCCTTCTTTACCTCACTGTATTTGATAAAACCTTAACCCTAACAGCACAGGAAAAAACTCAGGTCATACTTCAGTTTCTACTCACTGTGGGCCAGAATTCATACCTCTGAATGTGAGTAGATAATCAATGATATTGATTGGTCTCATTAACCTCAAATTTGTCTTTAGTGTTCCACTATGATAATACAATAATAATAATAATAATAATAAAATACCACCGTTCCTTAATGCAATCACTCTCCTATTTTCCTAGATGCCAATTTTTTTTCTCTTCATATCTTCAATATCTTTCCCCACAGATAATCCGATAATAATGCTAATTTCTATTTGAGAAAATAGATATCTCAGATAATCATCCTAATTTCTATTTGAGAAAATAGAAGTTATAAGACAGATTTCTACCAGCACACCTGACCACCCATTAGCATTTGTAACCATATACTTTTCTTCCTTTTCTCTTTTGAATTATAGCAGTTGTCCTCCAGTTTGAAATGTTTCTTTCTTATATCCTCCCTTTCTGTCCACTTCATGTTTATATGATCTTCCTCAGGAAAAAACCATCAATTTCTTCCTTCATCAGGCCAAATGGTTGTAACACGTATGTGCTATCAATCACTTCCATTAACCTCTCCAGTTACTCTCATTGACTATTAATTCTGTTTTTCTATTCCCAGCTTTAAAGCATTACAAAGGGGAATTTATCATATTAAGAAGCATTATGTTTCCTTATGTCTGTTTTTATTTTATTTTTTTAAGATTTTATTTCTTTATTTGAGAGAGCAAGAGAGAGACACAGAGAGAGACAGAGAGAAAGAGAGAGAGAGCATGAGCAGGGCGAGTGGGAGAAGGGAAGCAGGTTCTCCACTGAGCAAGGAGCCTGATGGTGGGGCTTGATCTGGGATTCTGGGATCATGACCTGAGCAGAAGGCAGATGCTTACGTGGATGAGCCACCCTAGTGCCCCACCTTTCATCTGTTTTTAGAGCAGGCCCATTCCATGAGCTTTTAGCCACCTCAGACTGCAGTTATCACTGGTTAAAACAGTTATGCATAATTTTGCACTTGCATATGGATACTTGAACATATCAGTATGGTTCTATTTATTTTTTATTTTATTTATTTATTTTAAGGATTTTATTTATTTGAGAAAGAGAGAGATTGCACAAGCAGGAGAGGCAGAGGGAGAGGGAGAAGCAGACTCCCTGCTGAGCTGGGAGCTAGATGTGGGGCTAGATCCCAGGACCCGGAGATTATAACCTGAGCTGAAGGCAAATACTTAATCATATGAGACAACAAGGCACCCACTTTTTTATTTTTTAAAGATTATATTTATTTATTTGAGAGAAAGAGAGTGGGAGAGATAGCATGAGAGGCAGGGAGGGGCACAGGAAGAAGGAGAAACAGGCTCCTTCTTGAGCAGGGAACCTGACATGGGGCTCTATCCCCAGGACTCCAGGACCATGACCTGAGCTGAAGGCAGACTCTTAACTGACTGAGCCATCAGGCACCCTGGGATGGTTTTAAATTTGCTTTTCATTTATATTCTTGGATGTACCAGGAACTTCTTTTCTTTGACCTTACTTTTATATGATACTTAAAGTCTATGCTAGTAGCTGTTCTTATGATTTTATTCAGTATTTTCCTTTTTTTTTTTTTTTGATCACTTGATTCTTTTTCAGATTGGTTATTTTCTACTGATCTATCTTCAAGTTTACAGATTCTTTCTCTGCCAGCTCAAATCTCTTGAACACCTTTAATGAATCTTTAATCTCAGTTATTATAACTTTTTTTATGGAAGTACATTTGACATAACATTATATTAGTTTCTAGTGTATAACACTATGATTTGATATTCAGTCATTTCAATTTTAACTCCATAATTTTCATTTAAACTTTTTGTGTGTATAATTTATATCTTTTTATAGGGATGTTTTATTTGATGAACCATGATTATCACATTTCCCTTTATTTTTTAAAGGCATTTTTAAAATTTCTTTAAGCATATTTATAAAAGCTGCTTTTATTTTATTTTTAAAAAATTTTTTAAAAAGATTTTATTTATTTAATTTGACAGAGACAGAGACAGTGAGAGAGAGAATACAAGCACGGGGAGTAGATGAGGAAGAAGTAGGTTTTCCACTGAGCAGGGAGCCCGATATGGAGCTTGATCCCAGAACCCTGGGATCATGACCTGAGCTGAAGGTAGACACTTAATGACTGAGCCACCCAGGCACCCCTGTCTGGTTGGAGGATAAAAGGCACAACACTGGGAATATTGTCAACAATATTGTAGAAGTAGTATATGGTGGCAGAGTGTAGCTACACTTGTGGTAAGCATTGAATAATGTACAGAGAAGTTGAATCACTAAGTTGTACACCCAAACTAATGTAATGCTGTGTCAGTTATTCTCACATAAAAAAATAAAGTCTTTGTCAAATCTAATGTCTTCCTTCCTTCAGAGGCAGTTTCTTTTCTTGTCTTGTCTTTTCCTTTCTTCCTTTCCCTCTCTCGCAATCCTTCTTTCTTTCTCTCTTTTTATGATTTTATATGTTTACTTGACAGAGAGAGAGAGAGAGCACGAGCACAAGCAGGAGGAGTGGCAGGCAGAGGGAGAGGGAGAAGAAGGCTGCCTGTGGAGCAGTGAGCCTGTAATGCTGGGATCACAACTGAGCTGAAAGCAGACACTTAACTGACTGAGCCATACAGGTGTCCCTCAGAGGCAGTTTCTGTTGATGACTTTTTTTTTTCTTTCTTGTGTATGGTCCTCTCTCTCTCTCTCTCTTTCTTTCTTTCTTCTTCTTTTTTTTTTTTTGCATGTCTCATAATTTTTGTGGTTGAAAATTAGACATGATAGATAACATGTTATATGAAAATTTTAATTCCTCCAGAACTATATAGTTGTTGTTGTTATTGCTGGTGGTGGTGGGGTGTGTGTGTGTGTATGTGTGTGTGTGTGTGTGTGTGTGTAGTCACTTGCATCTACCAATTATGCAAAGACTATTTTCCCTGTAAGTGTGGACTCTAATATCTCTATTAAAATTTTCTTTTAATTACTGTTTTTATGTTTAAGCTTGGATCCCTATGAAGTGTTAATGTATGAAGTGCTATTGGATCATTTTAACTTAATGTTAGCCAGTGATTGGCCAGTCTGTCTTAAACACCATGAGCCAGTAAGACTTCCACTCCCTGCCAATGGATCTGTTAGTAGATTAAGGATCACATTCAAAGTTTAGTCAGTTTACAAATTTGTCTTGGCTTTTAAATTTATATTCACAAGGTTTCTTATTTAGCCAAGAAAAATTAGTTCACTAGGGACCAATCTACTTCTTCTTCTTCTTTTTTTTTTAAAGATTTTATTTATTTGAGAGAAGAGAGAGAATGAGTGCTGGGGAGGGGCAGATTAAGAGAGAAGCAGACTTCCTGCTGAGCAGGAAGCCTGACAACACCAGGCTTGGTCCCAGGACTTGGAGATTCCCAGGAGATCATGACCAGAGCCAAAGGCAGATGTCCAACTGACTGAGCGACCCCAGGCACCCCAAGGTACCAATCTTCTTTTGAATATACCAGAGAAAACTGGGATTTTAACTGGGCCCTCTTTGAATATTATCCTTTCCAGGAGTTCTTGTTAAACTTATGGCTGATCTGTTGCTTGCCTGAATGAGTACTTAAGTCCTCAGCTAACTGTGATGATGGCCTTCCCTGATTATCACTGAGATCATTATTATTTTCAACAATGTTTTCAGGCATTATATTTTTTATACCACGATGCTAATAATGTTAGACTCCTATGGCAGAGGCCGGTAGACCTCCCAGCATGCTCCATCCTAGCAGAAATTCTATGCCATAGAGCCAGAAGGAAAAATAATGGAAGTATTCCCAAACCAAATTGCCACATATTTCTACTCTTCTTCCAAGATTCCATATATTTTTGTAAATAGATTTATTCTCAATTTGTGTGTGTCTTTTGGTCAATTTTCTAAGTTTAAATGCTTGTTTTTGGCACTTTTATCCAGTTTTTTCACTCAGCTGCTACAAAATCCCTACTGTTCTCCATTCATTGTTAAAAATGACTATATCAGTTAATGGACTGTGGCCTTCTTGGAGGGACAGGACACTTATATCTGTATCCCCAACATACAGTATTCATGTTTGCTACAGACCTTCTCCAGTGGTTAGTAGAACTGAACACATAGTTTCTGTTAATCAAATAGGCATTAACTACAAGGCTTGATATTGGTGAGCTAGCAATAATATCAGGCCCCAGCAAAAATAATTTGTTCATCTCAATCAAAATAATATACTACATCCTTGTATTATAAAGGCAGACTTGTAGTTACTTGTTCCAACATGTTAACCAATTCATCTATATGACAACAGTGAAATAATTAATTCTCTTCAAGATTGAATTTTAATATTTTGGTATGCTCTATCACAGTGCTAGTAATGCTGTTTATAGAGAATCCTTATTTAAATATAGCCTAGGAAGGGAGCCTACACTGAATAAGGTTATTGGTGTTAATACATGCACTTATTGAATTAACTACTTCTTTGCTGGAATTTTTTTTCTGGGGAGGTTTTTTGTTTTTTGTTTTTTGTTTTAAGATTTTATTTTCCAGACAGAGAGAGAGCACAAGTAGGGGGAGTGGCAGGCAGAGGGAGAAGCAGACTCTTCGTTAAGCAAAGAGCCTGAAGTAGGACACAATCCTAGAATCCTGGGATCACAGCATCCAACCCACTGAGCCACCCAGGTGTCCCTCTGTGGGGATTTTTACATCTTGTAATTAGAGTTAATTGAATCAGAAAACCATGGGCACTAAATTATGAAGTATTTTTTTTTAAGATTTTATTTATTTATTTGACAGAGAGAGATTGAGAGCATGTGCACAAGCAGGGGGAGCAGCAAGCAGAGGGAGAGAGAATCCCAGGAGCCTGGGATCATGACCCAAGCTGAAGGTAGCTGCTTAAATGACTGAGTCACTCAGGTGCCCCATGAAATATCTTACTTAACAAATTACATTGTTTTTGTTTTTATAATATTCTACTTTACATTATTTTATTTTTACTCCATATCTCTTTGGTATGGATTTGGAGAATCTTAAATGAACATTTTTGTAAGTTCTTAAAATGCATCACGTAACAGTTTATAGAGCACATATTAAGAAAAGAATCAGGGCTATATCTTATTTTTCTCATAAAAATTAGTAAATTTTTACTTAGATGTGAAGACACATTCAACATCTCTGAGACTGGTATTTATTAAGAGTAAATATGAGGCTTATTAATTTTTAAGGAAAAATGCAGATATACTTTTGCATCTGTAAGAAGAGCTTATGACAAGAACACAGTTAGTACAGAAAGAGTGACACAGAGGAAGCAAACTGTAAATAGGGACAGATAAAATGCTGTGCTTTGGGGAAGCAAGATATACACAAAGCAAGGTGATAGACATATATATTTATATCTATCTATCTATCTATCTATCTATCTATTTATTCTTTTGACTAAAATCCTCTAGTGAGCCTTGATTAACTTTTTAATAAATTGCCAACAACCTGTGATGACTTACAGTACCCCATATGATCTGGTCTCTGACCTTTTCTCCTTTCCTTCTTTTCCTCACTAAGCTCCTACAGAATTAGCCTACTCACTTCTTTGAACGGTGAAAGTTCTCCTGCCTCAGGGCTTAGGAACTTGTGAGAATCACAATATCTCCTATGTTAGTTAGGTGTCATTTGTCTCCATCTCCAAGAGGACTTCCCTGAACTACCACTTGCCCATGATCCACCACTCTCCATCACAGAATATTTTTCTATGACAATACTTATAACTCTCTGATATAATAGCACTTATTTATTTTTATTTACTTTATTAATTTAGCACTTCATCCTTCTACTCAACTGGAAAGTAAAAGCTTTGAGAACAAGAAACGTTGGTTCTTGATCAATTCTAGGCACATAACGGACATCCATAAATGCTTGCTGAATAAGTGAGGAAAGAGTAAAAAAAAAAAAATCACAAAATTTAAAAAATAAAAATAGAAAAAATACAGTTGCAGATGTGTAGATGAGGGGTGCCTGGATGGCTCAGTGGGTAAAAGCCTCTGCTTTTGGCTCAGATCATGATCCCAGGGTCCTGGGATCAAGCCCCGCATCTGGCTCTCTGCTCAACAGGGAGCTGGCTTCCTCCTCTCTCTCTCTGCCTGCCTCTCTGCCTACTTGTGATCTCTGTCAAATGGATGTGTAGATGAGAAATAAGCTCAATATATTTGAAAAACTGTAAATTTAATGCTTTGGCAGGTAAATGTAGGCCAATAATGTCTAACACACAGGAAAACCAAGAATAAATCAGTTGCTGACTAAAGATGACACTAAATTTAAATGTTTTTTGGGGAAGAATTTTGATGAAAATTTAGATTTCAAGTAAATTTCATGTTATACAAAATGTGTTCAAGAGAGTAAAATATGAAAACTTTCACAGTTGATTCTAAAAGGCCAACAGAAAAAAAACAGCAAAAAAGGAAACTACATATTAATTTTATTAATTAAAATACTATGAAACTTAAACACAAATTTGTTAAAAGGCTAATGTATCATGATCCAGTTGCCTTTATCCCAAGGAGCCACGGATAGTTCAGTGTTAGAATATCCATAACTGTAATGTTCTGTCTTAACAGAATAGAACAAAAAGTCATATCTTATTTAAACTTATTTGAATTAACATAATTCAAATGAGAAAACTAGAAATAGAATATTTATTAACTTGATGAAGAGTGCTTATTAGACTAGGCATCTGTATTTTAAATTCCCTGGGTTTAAAATATAAATGGCTTAAAATGTAGTTGATTGAAAATTAAAGGGGTTAATGAATCCATAGTTCAAAATATAGTCTCTAGCACATGATAAATACTAAAAATCCAAACAAAATAAATAAATAAAGCATGTATGGTACTGAATCCTACATATACTATTTTTTTCTATATATACATACTTATGATGAAGTTTAATTTATAAATTAGGCACAGTAAGAAAATAACAATTATAATAAAATAGAACAATTGCAACAATATAGTACAATAAAGGTTATGTGAATATGGCCTCTCTCTCAAATATAACATTATACTTTGCTAACCCTTCTCCTTGTGATGATGTGAGATGATGCCTTCATGCTGAGATGACGTGGGTAAATGATGTAGGCCTTGTGACATAGCACTGGGTCACTACTGACCTGACCATTAATCAGAAAGAGGATCATATGCTTTTGGGCCTCAGAAAGCAAAACTGTGGATAAGGAGGGGACTACTATAATGATGAGTTTTTAGAAATCAGCCTATTATATACAGTTCACCTTTGAACAATGTGGGAGTTCAAGGTGTCAACACTTTGTGTAGTTGAAAGTCCATGTGTAAGTTTTGACTTTCTAAAAACGTAATTATTAATACTCTACTAGAAGCCTTACCTATAAAATAGTTGATTAACACATAATCTGTATGTTATTATATACTGTATTTTTATAATAAAATAAGCCAGAGAAAATGAAATATTAATAAGAAAATCACAAGGAAAGGAAAATACATTTATAGTACTGTATTGTAAAAAAACCCCACCCAAGAGTTGACCTACAGATTTCAAAACTGTGCTGCTCAAGGGTCAACTGTAGGTTGTTTTTAGTGCTCTCTTTTATTTTTATGGACAATATTATTCACTATTTGTTAGATTAAGTTTGCTAATTATAGTCTCCAAATTTCCATATTCTTGTTAACTTTCTGAAAGACTAGATCTATCAGTTACCAGGAAATATTGTTAAACATATTTTTCATTATGAAGGCAAATTCATCACTAATTAATTAAAATGTCATTTTTGCTCTGTTTTTTTTTAAGTAGATGCGTGCAAATTTGGAATTGTTACATTTTGATGAACTGAAACTTTTAGATAGCTGTGTTCTCCAGAAAGGATAAATGCTTCCCTTTCTCAAGACTACTTAATTCTATGAATATGAATATGTGTATATATACTTACATATGTATGTGTGTATATATGTGTGTGTATGTTATTTAGCAGCATTTATTGGTTACTTGGCATTATTCTAAGTACTTCATAACTATTAACACAGTTAATTTATCTAAATGCATCACCTGGAGAATCCTGGAACATACTTTGTATAAATTCATACCAACATACTGTTGTATAAAATCATACTTTATACAACATACTGTTGTATAGATTCATACTTGTTTATAAGTACCAGGTTATGAGTATAGAATATTATTCTGGTATTCTTTCCTCCAAGAATCAAGGATGGTGTAGTCAGTTCACTATGCCATATTCTTTTCTTATTTGAGTATAAATTTCCTATTTCTCAAAGATTGTGACTTTATACCTGATCCTGTTTCAATGAACCCAGGCTCCATACCTATTCAATTATTAAAACCCAACGCACCATTTCCCTGGATTTTATAATCCACTTCTTCAGTCATATTTTCAGAACTTTTTTATTCCTTAGCAAGCTTTATTTATAGCCTTCCTATTCTTCTATATCATAAGATTTCTCCTATTATCTTGGGAAATTATTGCACATGTAAAAATGATATTAACTGAGCTATAAAAATCATTTCTAGATGCTTTACAGAATTTTAAAATTTTTAAGAAGTTTAAGCCTAAATCCATCAATAAATTATAATGAATACACAATGGAAGTCCATATGTCAGTTAAAAGTATAAGAAATATCTCTGTGATCTTTATAATATGTATGTGATAAAAGATCTATATGTTAGGCATGATTCAATTAGTAGAAAAGGGAAAAGACATAAAATATTTTAATTTGTATATATTTTGCATAACATTACACCATAAAATATTTAGAGGACTAAATGTTAGTATATGTGGTTTAACGTGAAGAATAAAAGGAATAGGAGTATCAAGAATTTTTTCACACTTGCCATGTATTTTTCTGGTTATTTTTATTTAAATATACTTACATTTTTAGTTTTTAATGTGCCCCATAATGTGCAGAATTAGTTAAGATCAGACATTTTTGAACCCTGACTCCACTACATATAGTATTATTGGAAGTTAGCTCTTTAATATCTCTGTAGCTCACTTCACTATTTATAGATGAAGATACTAATATCCTACTTCATAATGCTGCTATGAAGAATAAATGAATAAATATGTACAAGAACTGAAAGTGCTCAATTATCATTGTATTTATGTCCCTCAATATTTCTTTAGTAAGACAATTGTAAATGATTTTTTAAATTATATTTTGGGCTCAATATAGGATGTAACTGCCACAGGGCTAATGATTAAACCAACAAATAAAGGTAGGGCATTAGTATTGAGAATTGATCATTTTCCTCTCATTTCTAGAATAGTGCTGGCTTGTAGCGTCCCAGTCATAGAGACTAGAACTAGTTGTGTATCAGATTTGGAAATATAATTTGAATAACCAAAACTGTTTATTGCAATCTCAAATATATTCATTAGAATAAGACAAAGGCAAAATAGCAATTCTGGAGAAGTATTGGAGGCTCATCACATCAATTGTATTATAATAAATTATTTTGAAGGAACATAATATATTACTTAGTAATTACAAATGATGGTATTTTAATTTCAAATGTCTAGTCAGTTTATCTTAAGACCTTCAGAAGCAATTTGCTATGTCAGGTTAAAAAGAAGTCAGTGGAGGTCATAGAAAAGAAAGCAATTTTAGAAAGACCATTCTCACAACATATACCCTAGAATTAGCTACATCATATTAATCATTAAAGAAAGACAAAAAAGAAAAATATATACCCACAGCACCCCAGTTTAGATTAGGGATTAGTGTTAATGTTTATTATTCCTTTTCACTTGGTTTTATTTTATAATAAACATATACATATATATTGTGTTTTATATGTACGTATGCACCACTACACGTGAAATTATTACTACAATCATACTAATCAACATCTCTCTCTCTCTCCTCCTATAGTGTCTCTTTTTAAAAGCACCTCAAATCTATTGTCTTAGCAAATTTCCAGTATAGAATGCAGCATTATTAAGTTTAACCACTATGCTGTACAGTAGATCCCTAGAACTTACTCATCCTATGTAACTCCCTCTTTGTATCCTTATGACCAACACCTCCCCATTTACTCCACCTCTCTGCTCCTGGTAACTTCTATTCTACTCTGTTTCTATGTATTCAACTTAATTAGATATAAGTAAGGTCATGCAGTATTTTTCTTGCTGTGTCTTGCTTATCTTACTTAGCATAATGTCTTCTAGGTTCATCCATGTTGTTGCAAATGACAGGACCTCTTTTTTTAAAGGATGAATTATATATATTTATATATCATATTTATATGATATATATATGTAATTAGATATCTCTGTATCTATATATTACATTTTTTATCCATTCATCCATAGATGAACACTTATGTTGTTTCCATTTGTTGGTTATTATAAATAATACTGCAATGAACTTGGTAGTGCAGATATCTCTTTGAAGTACTAATTTAATCCACTTTGGATATATATCCAAAGAGAAGGGTTGCTGAGACATAAGGTAGTTCTATTTTAGTATTTTGAGGAACATCTACATTGCTTTCCATAATGGCTATAACAATTTACATTCCTACCAATAGTGTATAAGTGTTACCTTTTTGCTACATTCTCACCAGTTGTTCTATTTTTTCTTTTTTAAAATTTTTTTGGAGATTTTATTTTTTTGTTAGAGTGAGAGTGAGCAAGTGGGAAAGAGAGGGAGAGAACATCTGAAGCAGACTCTGCATTGAGCACAGAGCCCAACGCCGGGCTCAATCCCATGACCCGAGATCCTGAACTGAGCTGAAAGCAAGAGTCAGGCACTTAACCAACTGAGCTACCCAGGTGCCTCATCTTTTTCTGATAATAGCTAAATGCTCTCCTTATGTTTTCCTTCCTCCATACATTTCACTGAACACCAAAGCTCAGAATGTAGAGTTTGGTGGGTAGTAAAGTTACTCCATAAGCTCCGTAAGAGATATACATTGATTATTTATTGATTCTGCCAAGATTGACTATGTACAGATTTAATCAGAGGAATAGGAAAAGAAAGTTTCTAAATTTACTTGAAGACATGTTTAAAGAGTACAAATACCTCATAGAATTTAATATTTTTAGCCATAATATGTAATTCTAAGATAAAAAGTAGTCAGTTTCTACCAATATCCACTTAATTTAGTAAATTATTATATTTATGCAAATTGTTTCCTATACAACAGATTTCATGACTTCAAAATATTTTTCCAGGTACAACTGAAGTATGACTGTGATTAAATAAAAACTGTTCCCCAGGCAACAGAGAGTACCCAGTGTTTTAGGAAGGCAGTTTTTCTTATTTCTTCCTGGGTACTGAGAATCTGCGTAACTTAACCTCTTACAGTCTCATGAACTCTATCACCCCCAAGAATCCTCAAGGCAAAAACCTGTTCTCTGAAAATAAACACAAAGATTCTGCTGCCAGAACAGCTCAAAGAAACATTCAACTTAATGTTGGATATAAGTATATTTTAGTAAAATGTGTTGCACATTTTGGAATAGGCAACAGGTTGGTGACTGCATAAGCCATTGGCAAAGGGGAGGGAGGGTAACTATAATAATGAAATGGATCCCTACCCTTCCAATCTGAAATGGACATATTGAAGTGATTTTTTAAAGGTAGGCACCACAGCATAGTAGCTCACCTCATGTGGTGTTTAAAATACTTAGCATTCTTTGGTGTTGCTATTTTTTGAAATTATTCAAGCTAACATTTCAATTTAGAAGTTATTTGTAGTAATAATTTCCCACTAAATTGTTTGTTGTAATTATTTGATGCTTTTATAAGCCTCATAATAAAGAAGAATTGGTACAGAATGAATCAAATGTATTATCTTATACAAGCTATTTTATTCTGATCGTAAAAAATAAGAACATCAAATTACCATGAATTAAACATAACATTATTAGTGTCATGTTTTATTTTGTTTTGCCTTTCTGAGAATAATATTACACTGCTGTCGTAATATTTGACAGCACAAGTACTGGAAGTGATACACTATGCAGTTACCGAAAAGGTATTTATGTTTTCTGTATCAGAGCACTTAAGCATTATTGCTATAATAAACATAGATGCTACCAAAATTCCAGGGTCATTGTCATGTTAGCTAATGTTTGGGGAAAATGGATATATTTGCATACATTATTTTTTAGTTAACTTTTCATCTATAATTTTGTAGTTTCAATTGTTCAGAAGCTTCCTCAATGAGTCATACATCCTCAGAGTTGTCTCAAAAGTGAATAGTTCTCTTCAAGTAACATGCTAGATTTGTTTGTATTTTTTAAAATTCTTCATGTTCTTCTTATGCAATATGGTATACACTGATGACCTCAGTTACTGTCTATTTTAGGGTAAACATTTTTGGCTAATTATAGGAGAAACCAAAACCTGATAATCTTAAAATGGCATAGTAATACCTCCAGGTCTATGACCAAGGGTTGCAGTTCTGTTTGTGTTCTTTTCTCATTTTGTGCCTTTAGGCTGGCTTTCTCATGGTTACAAAGGTAACAAAGAGTTTTATTGTGAGAATTTGCTACTGAGTTCATGTGCAGAGAAGGAAGAGACAGCACATCTCCGTTAAGGAATAAAATCTCTCCTAACCAGTACAACTGAAGCAATTTAGGTCACATGTACATCCTAGAACAAATTAGCCTTTCTAAGGCAACACTATTTGTTGGTTTTCTTAATTCTGTACTCTTGACATCTACTTGGTGCAAAATGGATAAGATTACCCCGACACTTTAGAAGTTCATTTTAATTAATACCCTTTCTAAGAACTAGAGATGTATCAATTCTCACTGAGTTCTATGGGATTTTGGGGAGGAATGAATACCTAAATTATATTGGCACTATGGTAGGAAGTCTGAATGGGAAATTTGATGATGGTTAAACAATTTACAATGTCCACAGGGCCATCCATATATATGTAATTTCTATACCCATGTGTCTAGCCCGACTCTCTTTAGAGCTCTCAATCAATATGTCTAATTGTTATTTTACACTTTCAAATGAGTGAAATAAATACAATATTATAATATCTAAAATTATTAGATATTTTCTATGAGTCCATTGCATTTATTAAATGTTTACTCTTCCCCCTTCCATTAAAAAAAACCCTATTCATCTTTATGTCTCACTGTAGATTAGCTGGCTAAATATTATTATCATACAAAAAATATTTTTAAAATATTTTATTTATTTTTTTGACAGAGAGATATAGAGAAAGCACAAGTAGGCAGAGTGGTGGACAGAGGGAGGGGGAGAAGCAGGCTCTCTGCTGAGCAGGGAGCCTAATGTGGGGCTTGATCCCAGGATCCTGGGATCATGACCTGAGCCAAAGGCAGATGCTTAATCCGCTGAGCCACCCAGGTGCCCATGAAACATATTTTTTGACAAATTTTTAAATACTTAAAAAAAAGAAGCTTTGAAGAGGTGTTCCTGGTAAAGCGTCTTATTGAAACTGGGGGCAGTGAGGCAACCATGTTCATCCCATTAGAGTTTATCTCAGACTGGATAGAAGAATGGTGAGAGATCCATAGGGTCCTAAAGGATGACATTATAGATCCTAGAGTTTTATGAACTTTAGGCAGTTTCACAAATACCTGTACATCCCAAATGTGACCATAGGAATAAATAGAAGACATTGGAATGAAATTATGGAGGAGACAAGATCGTGTTCACTTGTTGCTAATCTTTGTGAGCCATTGACAGAAGGGTTTTCCCCAAAGTCCCAGTAATTTACCAGATCATGAAACAATGCACACTTTGGGAAGGAGGGGTAGTGAGTGAATAGTAGATGGTTAAGAACTAAAACACTTAGAGGTATAGGTACTGAAATTAAAAACAAACAAACAAAAATAAAAAACCCATATTCATAGAAAAAAAATATGACATTTCTTATTTTTTCTATAATTCATACTTCCTATATTAAGAACAACCTCATTAGATAAGTGCTTTGTTTAATTCCACTTTATCATTATAAACTATAGAAAGCTGAATTCATATTTCCCTCCATTTTCCATTTTTTTTAAACAGATGGCATTAAATGAAAAAAAAAAAAAAACCATTCATTTGCTCAATTTAGAAACATAATGGGCATTGTTAGGATCCAGGTTCACTGCTCATATCCAACCATGCCATAAGCTAAGCCACTATTATTTTCTAAACATCATTTGGTCTCATTCGCTTGTCATCTCTGTGATCCCCTAATTCAAAGCATCATAGACTCTCTTCTTCACTTACCTCTCACCTCACATAAGCCCCTGAAATGTTTGTTTCATATTATTCTTTTCATTTTTCAAGCCATTTTCCAGGCTTCCCTTTATTAAAATAAATGTTTACATGACTAAGTCTGGCTGCTGTATTTCTCTTTTGAATTATTTAATGGCTTTCTTTGATCTTAGGGTGAATGTTGACTTTCTTAGTATTAATGTATGATGACTCTTACATCATCCTATCTTCTATATAGCTTTGTTTCTTATTATCCTTCTTAGTTCTTTCAAATCCAATTATATTAGCTTTTTAAATTTAAATGTTTCTTACATACTATTTAATTTATCACAAATGCTGTTTCCTGTGGCAATAATAGTCCTATTTTACTTACAAAGGAAACACTTTTTTTTCCTCTGAACTTGGTCTATGTTTCAGTTTCATCTTATATGTCATGGGTCCCAATCTTATCTCATGAATAATTTTATATACACACACCATGACAATAAATTCATCCCAACTGTCTGACTTTCCTGCAGGTTGAAAACCCTATCTTGTTTATTATATAACCCTATCTTAGTAACTAGCATACAATGAGAGTGTAGGATCTAGGTGTGGCTAATTGGGATTCATCTCCTGATTCAGAATCTAACTTATTATGATAGAAAATGGTTATATTTTCATTTAATTCATTTTCTCTTCTTTCTTGACACTGGTTCTTGGCCTAGATCATAGGAACATGTTCCATCTATTCTTCCATGCTCTTTCTCTGTCTAACAGTTTGATGATGATATGCAAAATGAATCTGGAAGTCAGGATTTGAAGATGAGCTACTGGAGAGAAGTCTGGGTCCTTGAATCTTTTTTTGGAGGAGAGCTACTTATGCAACTGGAACAGTTGTTTGGAATTTACTTACATGAGACATTAACTTCTATTATATTGGAGCCAATATATATGTTTTATTTGTTTCTTGTAACAGTCATTCTTATGCTAACAGAACAACATTTCATTATCTGTGCCTTCAATTTTTCTCCTTCAAAGAGAGGATAAGGAAAACATTTAATCACAGAGATTTTTGGAAAAAATCAATGAAACATATGTGCAAACCAATTATAACAATTGGTGACAGGTACTATGTTCACTATTTGTTGACTAGATAAATTGCTTAAGTGCCTATGGTAAAATATATATAATTGAAAGAAATTTCAAAGCAGTACTTCACAGGCCATAACTGGCTTATTTATATATGGTGTTCTTCTCAGACAGTGTTGACCTATACAATGCATATATATTGACTAATATTGAAAATTGTGGATTTCCTATTAAATCTGTATTTCTGATATGATTTGAAAATATTTGAGGAGCTGGTGAGACCTAGCTCTGCATTCCAATGTGGTTATAACCAGGTGAGATAAATAGCTGCCCTCTTTCAATGGGGTCATGCACGATCCAATGGGTTCAGTCACCACAACTTGTTGCTATCTCTTCACTCTGAGGATAATTAGTCATTTATTATTGTATTAAGGGTATGTTTATCAAAATTAGAAGAAAAACTTATGGAGAAAGAAGAGAGCTGAATATTTTGTAAACTGGGCAGATGTGTGAGTGTGTGTGTGTGTGTGTGTGTGTGTGTGTGTTTTTAAGTGAAAAACCTATCATTCTTTAGGCTTTACCCCTTTAGGACAAACTTGTATGGTTGGACATCAGAAGAAAGCAGGAGTGGCAATCCTTATATCAGATCAATTAGATTTTAAGCCAAAGACTATAATAAGAGATGAGGAAGGACACTATATCATACTCAAAGGGTCTGTTCAACAAGAAGATTTAACAATTTTAAATATCTATGCCCCCAACGTGGGAGCAGCCAACTATATAAACCAATTAATAACAAAATCAAAGAAACACATCAACAATAATACAATAATAGTAGGGGACTTTAACACTCCCCTCACTGAAATGGACAGGTCATCCAAGCAAAAGATCAGCAAGGAAATAAAGGCCTTAAACGACACACTGGACCAGATGGACATCACGGATATATTCAGAATATTTCATCCCAAAGCAACAGAATACACATTCTTCTCTAGTGCACATGGAACATTCTCCAGAATAGATCACATCCTCGGTCCTAAATCAGGACTCAACCGGTATCAAAAGATTGGGATCATTCCCTGCATATTTTCAGACCACAATGCTCTAAAGCTAGAACTCAACCACAAAAGGAAGTTTGGAAAGAACCCAAATACATGGAGACTAAATAGTATCCTTCTAAAGAATGAATGGGTCAACCGGGAAATTAAAGAAGAATTGAAAAAAATCATGGAAACAAATGATAATGAAAATACAACTGTTCAAAATCTGTGGGACACAACAAAGACAGTCCTGAGAGGAAAATATATAGCGGTACAAGCCTTTCTCAAGAAACAAGAAAGGTCTCAGGTACACAACCTAACCCTACACCTAAAGGAGCTGGAGAAAGAACAAGAAAGAAACCCTAAGCCCAGCAGGAGAAGAGAAATCATAAAGATCAGAGCAGAAATCAATGCAATAGAAACCAAAAAAACAATAGAACAAATCAACGAAACTAGGAGCTGGTTCTTTGAAAGAATTAATAAAATTGATAAACCCCTGGCCCGACTTATCAAAAAGAAAAGAGAAAGGACCCAAATAAATAAAATCATGAATGAAAGAGGAGAGATCACAACTAACACCAAAGAAATACAAACTATTATTAGAACATACTATGAGCAACTCTACGGCAATAAATTTGACAATCTGGAAGAAATGGATGCATTCCTAGAAACATATAAACTACCACAACTGAACCAGGAAGAAATAGAAAGCCTGAACAGACCCATAACCAGTAAGGAGATTGAAACAGTCATTAAAAATCTCCAAACAAACAAAAGCCCAGGGCCAGACGGCTTCCCGGGGGAATTCTACCAAACATTTAAAGAAGAACTAATTCCTATTCTCCTGAAACTGTTCCAAAAAATAGAAATGGAAGGAAAACTTCGAAACTCATTTTATGAGGCCAGCATCACCTTGATCCCAAAACCAGACAAGGATCCCATCAAAAAAGAGAGCTATAGACCGATATCCTTGATGAACACAGATGCGAAAATACTCAACAAAATACTAGCCAATAGGATTCAACAGTACATTAAAAAGATCATTCACCACGACCAAGTGGGATTTATTCCAGGGCTGCGAGGTTGGTTCAACATCCGCAAATCAGTCAATGTGATACAACACATCAATAAAAGAAAGAACAAGAACCATATGATACTCTCAATAGATGCTGTATGGTTCTATAATTATTTCAGTGTTACTTGTGATCCAGGAACCATTTTCTGAATCAGCTTGTATTTAAAAAGATGGAACTGCTTAAACACTTAGATCTGAAACATTTTTGTAAGTGGTAGTGGTGTTCTTCATACCATATATAAGAAATAACCAGATATCCTACCATCACTATCCAAGTTCTATCAATAATTAAATATTGATGGAAATGGGTAAGATGAAATTTTTCTTTATACAGAAGAGCATAAGCAAAGGTATTTGTAAATATATCTGATATCCTCTTAGTTTTTTCACATATTCTGACTCTTTTTTTTTACAGTAAGAAAGTTGTAATATGTTAATACTTTTCAAACATTGTTCCATGAAGCACTAGTGATACTGAGGACAGCATAGGAAGAATGAGTGGGTAACTGGACAAGAATCTCATTCTCAGCTGCAGTATCAGAGTAGTTAGAATTATATTCCATATAAAGCATTTGACCCTCTGAAACATTGTTCTCTAAGGAAAATCCTCTTTTCAATGTAAATATTTTGATAACTGGTAGGTTAAATGACATCTGTATATGTGTATTTTCCTGAGAAGAGAAAATAAACAAACTAGTAATAATAATAATCATAATAAAACAGAGCTTGAAACAACATATTGAACGATCCTGAGGATTTGGTTTTCATATTTATGCCTGAATAAAGCTGTAGAAACAAGAAGGAAAGAATTTTCATAGTCATATTCCCAGATACCACATAATAAGGTTATGTGTAAGTAAGGTTATGTGTAAGTAAGGTTAAACAATTTTCATTAGCTCTAATATCAACATTTATCACTTAACTGTTAAAGGAGCTAATTTTAAAGATTATATATCTTCATATTTTTATAAAAATTTGATAGATATTTGCTTATATTAATATATAATCTTATGAGTACACAAATTTAATTTTCTACTAAAAACATTCTTATTATGATATTTATGACTATGAGATCCTCTTTATTAAGAGTAACACTATAACTCCTGTATTAGAACTAACACTCTAGTAACACTATTCCTATTCCCTCAGAAATAGCCAATTGTTAATGTAAAAGCAAAGGAAATTCCAGCCTTGTTTTGTCATCCGATGGTGCATAATTATTATTTCCTATTCTGTTCGTTTCTACTGTATCACAGTGTTTTTAAAGTACCACAGAACTTAAGTGGAGCTCGTTTTTCTTTCTTTCTTTCTTTTTTTTTTTCTTTTTTTTTTGAGAGACAGATCGAGAGAGAGAGTGACTGAGAAAGAAAGAAAGAAAGAAAGAAAGAAAGAAAGAAAGGAAGGAAGGGAGGAAAACTGGAAAGATGTAGGGGTTCAAAATGCAAATACTTAACTGTGTCTAATGCTAGCAATCATTTGAGACATGAGTCTTTTTCATAAATTTTAAGCAAGAGAATATGTATAAGTATCGATGGAGAAAGGTTTACTGAGCATGAAACTTGCTTGCCAGACTGATCTGGATCAATTCTTCTAAAGATGGTCCATTTCAAGATTTGAGAGGGATAGTCTCAAACATCAGGCATTATATATTCCAAAGAAAGCCAGATTCTTTTATAATTCACATATACTGGCAGTGTGATAAGGTTTTGTTTTCTAAAGAGCAAAATCTGTGCAAAAATTGTTTACAACTGATGTGTATTGAGAATTCTAATAACCTCCAATAGTCTTCCATATCAGAAATTGTCCCATGTAATATAACAATAGATTATTGACAAGCAGTATGACAACATTCAAGAAAAAATAGGGCTTCCATATTTATTTTATATTTTACTTCTATGACTACTTCCAGTCATTAAGTTCTACCTAGGAAGAACTTAAAGATAAAGATCTTATTTTTATTATTATTTATTTTTTTAAAGGGTTTTAAGATTTTATTTATTTATTTGACAGACATCACAAGTAGGCAGAGAGAGACAGGGGGAAGCAGGCTCCATGCTCAGCAGAGAGCCCAATGTGGGGCTTGATCCCAAGACCTTGGCATGACCTGAGCTGAAGGCAGAGGCCTTAACCCACTGAGCCACCTAGGTGCCCCTGATAAGATCTTATTTTTAGAACTTACAGATATAGATCAACTGATTATACAGATAAATTTATCACATAAAAATAAATCCACACCAAAATTAGAGTATCTGGATACCATATCAAGCTATCTTTTCTGGTTAAGTAGAAGAACCCTATCTAGTATTCCTAAGCTATCTCGTCAAGAACCAAAACTACATTTGTTACTTGTAAATCCATCTTCTGTTTATTGTCTTAAAGTGGAAGATTAATATCTTTGGATACCTGCTGAACAGAGACACAATGCAATCTAAATGCCTAAAAAGATCTCAATTAGCATTGTTTCAGTATATATCTCTCTCTATTGTCTCATTTAATGGAATCATAGCCAACCCACATGAGCCAATGGTTAATTTAGACTGATTCCCTACATTATCATCTCACTCAAGTTACATGTACTGGTATAAGTTCTAACAATTCTTACTTAAAAATATTTTTAAAATATGGCACAACACCCATTTTCCCTTTTCAAGGATTCATCTTTCACCTGAATTAATTTCCTGCCTCTATAATCACCCCAATTTTATTTTTTACCCAATCGGCAGAATGACACAATATATGAACCTAAATTTAGCATTTATAATTTGGAAGATCAATTAATAACTTAGTCAATTTAAATCATAGCTGTCATAAAACTCAGCTTAATGAATATAATAATTAGTCTTTTGCAAAGTTCTTAAAACACTTTACAAAGACATAGTATTCTGCAGTTGGAATGTTAGAGTAAATATGAGATGAGAAGAGGGGAGAGGAGAGAGCAGGGATCATGACCCAGGGAGAGGACTATGGTTGGAAAGAGAATTCATAGGTCAACATCTTCTCATTTCAAATTATCACAGTCCTTATTACGTATGTCTAAAATGTTCAAATATGAAGGAAGAGAAATATCATGCTCTTCTGAATTTATTTCTTTGTAGGTAACTTGATTTCAGTGTCAGGTGATTGAGAAATACCTTTCATTGCATGAGCTAGACAATGAAAAAAAAATCTTTAAAGTCTTCTAAAATCAAATACTTCAGCTACACTTCAAAATGATGTAAGCTATAAAATTACTTAATGACACTCAACTAAGAGGTACATCATTCTTAAAAAAAGAGGCAAATTTCATATATAAAATGATTATGCCATGAAACAAGTAAATCTGAATTTTTGTAATTAAATTTTCAAGATGAATGAAAAGATAAAATCTCTTAAAAATAAACAAAGGCTAAGGATGTTAAAATCTAGCACCAACAGACTCAAGGAACATCTAAAATATGAATTGGAAAGTAAAGAAAATGAGCACAGAATGAAATTATGGGATCCATAGGGGAAAAAAACAAACAAAACCAAAAAATCAAAATGAGGGCACACCTAATTCCCAGATCTTAATTTCCAATACCATTCTCTATTAAAAGAAACTAGAGCTCCTTGAATAAATCCTGAATTCTAGGACCAGGACAGAAAAGATATAAGTTTTATAAAACCAGAAAGTAGGAAAGTGCTAAACATACATACACAAATGAGGTATGGACATATTAAAAGACACACAAGAATCAACTAAAAGAGCTCCCAATAGATAAAGATGGTATAATTTGAGCAAAAAAAATATATATATATATAATACCATATTATAACAGAAAACATAAAATTCAAATTCATGAATACTGATATAAGCACATGATTAAATAAATAAATGGGAAAAGATAGGTGAAACTCTTGTGGATAGATAATAAAAATAATTTATTTAGATAATCCAACTCTCAATCAAGGTTAACATCAGTAGTAATGAGTCATCATGAGAATATATATACTTGATATGAATTGTGAGAATGGCATATTACCTCTGTGGTCTGACTCCCATGAATGCATTACCCCTGTGCAATCATGAGAAACCCTTAAATAAGAAACATTTTACAAAATACCTGACCAGTATTTCTCACAATTGTCAAGGTCACCAAGAATAAGGAAGTCAGATACATGAACTCTTACAGCTAGTAGAAACCTACAGATGATGAATAAATGTAATACTTATCTTGGATGGGATCCTAGAGCAGTAAAAGAACATTTCAAAAAATTGAGGAAATGTGAATAAAGAATGGACTTGGTATAATAACAATGCATTGATACTGTGAAGAATATGTCATATGTATATATATTTTAAATATACCATATTAATGAAAAATGTTAATATAGTAGAAATTGTCTATGGTCTACCTGGGAACTCTGTAATATCTTTGTAACTTTTCTGCAAACGTCAAACCACTCTCAAATAAGAATTTTATTATATGAAAAAGAAACGAAATCCACTTTCTAGTTCTGCATGTAAAAAACTTGGAAGTCACCACTCTGTACTGACAAGTAAAAATCTGAACTGACTGAAAAATTAATAACTCTTCTTGTGAGTTTAAGAACCTAGGACACAGGACAAAACACTGCCCTCAAGACTGGAGAGACAACCAGGTGAATATAAGGAGTTGTGGTTTACCTGAGCAGAGACTCACAGCAGAGCTTTCTGCAAGAACCAGTGCCAGCGCAGCAGCACCAGAACTCTAACTGAAGAACTGCTGGAGTCTCAGGGTGGATAACTGAGAGTTAAAACTTGGAAGGGCCCAGATAGTGTGGGGAGGGCAAGAATTCTGTGAGGTTTACCTCCAGAAGCTTAAGTAGGTTCTCACTGTAAATATCTGAGGAAAATCCCCATCAGATCTAGCAGAGGGAAGTGAAAAGGAAGCATTCTGTAATACTGAACAGCAGTGTGTTCCTATCAAGGCCTGCCCTCAGGAGAAACCAATTAACCATAACCTAACTTGCTGTGGTATTATCACAGCCTAAGTGACCTGGCAAAAGGGAAATATTTAATCCTACCCTCTTTAGCCATCCTATCTCACTAACTTGAGACAAAACAAATAAGCGAAATAAACAAACACAAAAACAAAAAACCACTGACAAACACTTGTGGATTTCATAGTCCAAAGGCATAGACTCCCCAATAGACAGAGATCAAATCATAGCACCATAGATCCTCCTGCCATACCAAACACCATATTACTGAAGATCTATTTACAGCAGTTCCTTTAACCAATATATCATGTCCCACTATCAGGAAAAATATTACAAGGTATACCAAAAGGTAAAAAACAGAGAAGCACAATTTGAAGAGACAGAAAAAGTATAAGAAACAGACACAGCAGAGAAGGAGCAAGATGGCAGAGGAGTAGGAGATCTAAATTTCACTGGGTCCCAGGAAATCAGCTAAATAGTTATCAAACCATTCCGAACACCTGCAAACTCAACAGGAGATCAAAGAGAAGAATAGCAGCAATTCTAGGAACAGAAAAGCGACCACATTCTGAAGGTAGGACTTGTGGAGAAGTGAATCCAAAGTGATATACAGGAAGATAGACTGCAGGGGAAGGGACTGGCTTCTGGCAAGTGAGAAAGCAGTGAAGCACAAATTTAGAACTTTTAGACGTCTACTCCACTGAGTCATGTTACTCCAGAGGCTAAGTGGGGGGAGGAGTGCTGGAGTAGAAGCTGGAGAGGTAGGGGTGTGGAGCCCTTCCTTAGGGTTCAGGACTGTTGGGGTCACAGAAAGACCGGGTGTGCCTGGGGCAGGAGTCCTCCCAGTTATAGGAGCAGGGAGGCTGGCTGCAGAGACGGAGTTGAGGAGAGAGCTCTCAGCTTGGGGTTACCTTAAACCATGATCCAAGGCACAGTTGGGTCACTACTCTTCAAGCAGGGATCCCACAAGTGTTAGAATCAGGGATCCAGGAAGATCTTTCCTCTACTGGGAGGAGCAGTTTGGGAGCATGCTGCAGAAATTGGCTGGATTTAGAGACTCCAAATGTAGCTGTGCACCAGAGACAGAAACAGTCAGTCACAGGCTAGGTGAGGATGGTGTGTGGCTGGACACCAGGGAGACAAGGGTGATTGACTGCTCCTCTCTGAGGGCATGCTGAGAAGTGGGACCTCTAGCATTCATCTCCTCTGGCGGGAGATTGGGAGGCTGCCATTTTCATTCTCCTCCTACAAAACTGTGTATGGAAAGCTTTCAGGGAACAAAAGCTACTGAAAGTGAAACAGAGCAGATTGCTTAGCCTGGCCTCTGGCAAGGGCAGGGCAATTCCACCTCGGGAAAAGACATTTGTTGAGAATCACAGCAACAGGCATCTCCCTCAGAAGATCAGCAAGAACATCTATCCAAGACCAAGTTTAATGATTAGTCAGAACTTCAAAACACCAGTGTTAGGGTAATACAGCACATAGAATTCATGGCTTTTCCTCCATGATTCTTTAGTCTTTCAAAGTTAATTTTTAAAAATTTTTGTTATTTTTTTCACTTTTTTTTTCTTTTGAATTTTTCCTCTTTCCTATTTTAACCCATTTTAACTATTTTACCTTATCAATACCTTTTAAAAAATCTTTTTTAATTTTCATTTTTATACTCACATTTTATCCCTTCATTGTATTCAACCTTATTTTTCATATACCTATAAGTTTTTCTCTCTTTAAAATTTTAGGATATAGTTTCTTCTGACAGATCAAAATATACCCTAAATCTAGTCTCCAGCCTGATCACATTCTCTTTTTTTCAACCAACTTCTTATCTTATCAATTGCCTTTTAAAAATCTTTCAAAAATTTTCATCCTTATAGTCATGTTACATCCCTTCATCGTGTTTATAGATATATGGATCTTTTTTCTTTAAAATTTTGAGAGGCAATTTCTTCTAACAAACCAAAATACAATATATACAAAAATATAATACATACAATTCAATACAAATAACAAACCCAAATCAAGTGCGTCATTCTGTTCTATTCACCAGCCTAATCTTTTTTTCTTTTTCTCTTTTCTTCCCTTTCTACTCCCCCCTTTCTCTTTTCTTCCATTTCTACTCCCCTTTGATTAGTGTATATTTTTCTGGGATTGTTGTTACCCTTTTAGCATTTCATTCTCTCATTCATCTATTCTTCTTTGGACAAAATGACAAGATGGAAAAACTCAACTCCAATAAAGAACAAGAGGTAGTACCAACTGCTGGGGACCTAATAAATATAGATATTATTAAGATGTCAGCACTAGAGTTTAGGACGATGAGTATAAAGATGCTAGCTGGGCTTGGAAAAAACATAGAAGATTCTAGAGAATCCTTTTCTGGAGAAATAAAATCCCTTTCTGGAGAAATAAAAGAACTAAAATCTAACCAAGTTGAAATATAAAAAGCTATTAATGAGGTGCAGTAAAAAATGGAGTCTCTAACTGCTAGGAAAAATGAGGCAGAAGAGAGAATTAGTGATACAGATCAAATGATGGAGACTAAAGAAGCTAAAGAACTGGATCATGAGGAGAGAATTTGAGAGATAAGTGATAAACATAAGACAAAACAATATTGGAATAATTGAGATGCCAGAAGAGGAAAGGGGGGACAGAAGGTATACTGGAGCAAATTATACCAGAGAACTTCTCTAATTTGGGGAAGGAAACAAGCATCAAATGAAGGAGGCACAGAGAACCCCCACCCCTCAAAATCTATAAAAATAGCTCAATAATGTATCATCTAATAGTAAAACTTACAAGTGTCAGAGACAAAGAGAAAACCCTGAAAGCAGCTCAGGACAAGAAGTTTGTAACATACAATGGTAGATATATTAGATTGGGGGGGGGAGGAGTCAAGATGGTGGAGAAGTAGCAGGCTGAGGCTACATCAGGTAGCAGGAGATCAGCTAGATAGCTTATCTAAAGATTGCAAACACCTACAAATCCAATGGGAGATCGAAGAGAAGAAGAACAGCAATTCTAGAAACAGAAAAACAACCACTTTCTGAAAGGAAGGACTGGCAGAGAAGTGAATCCAAAGTGATGGGAAGATAGACCGTAGGGGGAGGGGCTGGCTCACGGCAAGTGGCGGAGCAACGGAGCACAAAATCAGGACTTTTAAAAGTCTGTTCACTGAGGGACATTACTCCAGGGGCTAAATCAGGGTGAAGCCCACGCAGGGTCAGTGTGGCCCCAGGTTCCGCAGGGTCACAGAAGAATCAGGGGTGTCTGAGTGTCGCAGAGCTTGCAGGTATTAGAATGGGGAAGTCAGCTACAGAGACAGAGCCGAGAGTGAGCTCTCAGCTTAAGGGTTACCTTGAACCAGTCGCAGCCGGGGTGAGCTCGGAGTACAGCCAGAGGCCAGGGAGATGGGAGTTATTGGGTGCTATTCTCAGAGGGCTCACTGAGCAGTGGGGCCCCGAGCTCTCGGATCCTCTAGGCCAGAGACTGGGAGGCCGCCATTTTCATTCCTGTCCTCCAGAAGTCTACAGAAAGCACTCAGAGAACAAAAGCTCCTGAAAGCTAACCTGAGCAGATTACTCAGCCCAGCCCCTGGTAAGGGTGGTGCAATTCCGCCTGGGGCAAAGACGCTTGAGAATCACTACAACATGCCCTTCCCACAGAAGATCAACAAGAAATCCAGCCAAGACCAAGTTCACCTACCAAGGAGTGAGGGTTCAATACCAAGGAGAGCAGCAGAATTCCAGAGGAGCAGGAAGCAAAGCACTGAACTCATGGCTTTCTCCCTATGATTCATTAGTCTTGCAGTTAATTTAATTTGTTTTTTGCTTTTTTTATTTTTCAATTTTTTCTTCTTCTGCTAATTTTTTTTTAACTTTTACCCTTTTCTTTTTTTAACATTTTTAAACTAGTTTATCTGATATATATATATATATATATATATTTTCTTTATTCATTTTTTAAAAATTGTTTCTTTTTTTTTTCCTGAACCTCTTTTTATTCCCTTTCTCCCGGCCCACAAATTGGGGTCTCTTCTGATTTAGTTAAAGCATATTTTCTTGGGGCCTTTGCCACCGTTTTAGCATTTTACCTGCTCCTTCATATATTCTTATCTGGACAAAATGACAAGGCCGAGAAATTCACCACACAAGAAAAAAGAACAAGAGGCAGTACCAAAGACAGACATCAATACAGACATTGGTAATATGTCAGATATAGAGTTCAGAATGAAGATTCTCAAGGTTCTAGCCAGGCTCAAAAAAGGCATGGAAGATATTAGAGAAACACTCAGATATATAAAAGCCCTTTCTGGAGAAATAAAAGAACTAAAATCTAACCAAGTTGAAATAAAAAAATCCATTAATGAGGTTTAATAAAAAATGGAGGCTCTCACTGCTAGGATAAATGAAGCAGAAGAAAGAATTAGTGATATAGAAGACAAAATGACAGAGAATAAATAAGCTGAGCAAAAGAGGGACAAACAGCTACTGGATCACGAGGGCGAGAATTCGAGAAATAAATGACACCATAAGATGAAAAAACATTAGAATAATTGGGATTCCAGAAGAAGAAGAAAGAGAGAGGGGAGCAGAAGGTATATTGGAGAGAATTATTGGAGAGAATTTCCCTAATATGGCAAAGGGAACAAGCATCAAAATCCAGGAGGTGCAGAGAAACCCCCTCAAAATCAATAAGAATAGGGCCACACCCTGTCACCTAACAATAAAATTTACAAGTCTTAGTGACAAAGAGAAAATCCTGAAAGCAGCCTGGGAAAAGAAGTCTGTAAAACACAATGGTAAAAATATTAGATTGGAGCAGACTTATTCACAGACACCTGGCAGGCCAGAAAGAGCTGGCATGATATATTCAGAGCACTAAACGAGAAAAACATGCAGCCAGGAATACTATATCCAGCTAGGCTATCATTGAAAATAGAAGGAGAGATTAAAAGCTTCCAGGACAAAAAATGGAAAGAATTTGCAAACACTAAGCCAGCTCTACAGGAAATCTTGAAAGGGGTCCTCTAAGCAAAGAGAGAGTCTACAAGTGGTATATCAGAAAGGAACAGAGACAATATACAGTTAACAGTCA